>NC_039358.1:170147195-170515618 GCF_003573695.1 Papaver somniferum
GAATTTCTACTATGACTGAAAGCCCCTCGGATATCATTTGATAATAAACATTTGGGTTGTGCGCAACAATTTTTTTTTGTTTAGCAACATTTGTCGAAATCATCAAATTAAAATGTTTCTGTTGATACATTTGAGCAATTAAACGTTTCACAAGCAGTGAACTGGATTTATTATCATAACCTACATTTTTCACGGATTCATAAAGAATGGATCCATTTAAACCATGATCATGAGCAAGTGCATAAATATACTCCTGAAAGAGAAGTGGATATAGGAAGTCTTGTTGCCGAGATCTATCTATTTTTGAATATGCTTCTAATTCCTTCATTTAAAATTCGATTTGAAACAAAGGCAAAGGATTTCTTGGGTTCACAAATGATACATAGTGCGATACAGTCAAAACAAGGTATATAATAATAAAAAACTAGACACCTCGGAGACAGATAGGCTAATCAACGGATCCTACCTTTTTTAATCCAATTGATAATGGTTAGAAATCCTTTATTTTTGCAACATTTGTCGAAATCATCAAATTAAAATGTTTCTGTTGATACATTTGAGCAATTAAACGTTTCACAAGCAGTGAACTGGATTTATTATCATAACCTACATTTTTCACGGATTCATAAAGAATGGATCCATTTAAACCATGATCATGAGCAAGTGCATAAATATACTCCTGAAAGAGAAGTGGATATAGGAAGTCTTGTTGCCGAGATCTATCTATTTTTGAATATGCTTCTAATTCCTTCATTTAAAATTCGATTTGAAACAAAGGCAAAGGATTTCTTGGGTTCACAAATGATACATAGTGCGATACAGTCAAAACAAGGTATATAATAATAAAAAACTAGACACCTCGGAGACAGATAGGCTAATCAACGGATCCTACCTTTTTTAATCCAATTGATAATGGTTAGAAATCCTTTATTTTTGCAACCCGATCGCTCTTTTGATTTTGGAAAAAATTTTTTTTTGTTTAGCAACATTTGTCGAAATCATCAAATTAAAATGTTTCTGTTGATACATTTGAGCAATTAAACGTTTCACAAGCAGTGAACTGGATTTATTATCATAACCTACATTTTTCACGGATTCATAAAGAATGGATCCATTTAAACCATGATCATGAGCAAGTGCATAAATATACTCCTGAAAGAGAAGTGGATATAGGAAGTCTTGTTGCCGAGATCTATCTATTTTTGAATATGCTTCTAATTCCTTCATTTAAAATTCGATTTGAAACAAAGGCAAAGGATTTCTTGGGTTCACAAATGATACATAGTGCGATACAGTCAAAACAAGGTATATAATAATAAAAAACTAGACACCTCGGAGACAGATAGGCTAATCAACGGATCCTACCTTTTTTAATCCAATTGATAATGGTTAGAAATCCTTTATTTTAGCAACATTTGTCGAAATCATCAAATTAAAATGTTTCTGTTGATACATTTGAGCAATTAAACGTTTCACAAGCAGTGAACTGGATTTATTATCATAACCTACATTTTTCACGGATTCATAAAGAATGGATCCATTTAAACCATGATCATGAGCAAGTGCATAAATATACTCCTGAAAGAGAAGTGGATATAGGAAGTCTTGTTGCCGAGATCTATCGATTTTTGAATATGCTTCTAATTCCTTCATTTAAAATTCGATTTGAAACAAAGGCAAAGGATTTCTTGGGTTCACAAATGATACATAGTGCGATACAGTCAAAACAAGGTATATAATAATAAAAAACTAGACACCTCGGAGACAGATAGGCTAATCAACGGATCCTACCTTTTTTAATCCAATTGATAATGGTTAGAAATCCTTTATTTTTGCAACCCGATCGCTCTTTTGATTTTGGAAAAAATTTATCTTTATCAATATACCCCTTCTTCTACACATTCATCTCCCCTCCATACTATAATGAAGAGATAGTGAATAGTTAGGATTCATAAAAAAATAGATAATCCACGTATAGGAGAACCTTTTACCGCATTAGGCACTAATATATTTTTAACGTATAATTAGATCGGGTAATCATTCAAATTAAGAACAAAAGCCCGTTGCTTTTTATTTCCCTATAATTGGAGCCGTATGGCTCTATCCATTTATTCACTCGACCCATCCGTGAATTTCTTTTGTCACGCTCCAAGAATTCAAACAATATCTTGTACTGCTCTGATAAGGACGAAAAATTCTCAGAGTTTTGCATTGATACGGCATGCTATTTTTTCCATTCATTCCCTTTCAGGATCAGTCGTGGTCTTACAAACTTTACCAATGGTATGGACGAATCCGTTGCTTCATCCAAATGTGTAAAAGAATCTAGCCGCACTTAAAAGCCGAGTACTCTGCCGTTGAGTTAGCAACCCAAATAATATAATTATGGTGTGTAGATACGACCGAAATAAAAGAAGAAATAGATTAGATTGAACAGACACATCAAAGGATTAAACTTACAGCAAATCTAACGAACACTTTTTTATGAAGTAAAAAACAAAACTTATGGGACGTGGATAAATAGATCTATTTATCCACGATCCAATTATATTTGTTCAATACACTATTGTCAATATGAACGTTGAAAACATAAAGAAAAAAAGAAAAAACTCAAATATAACTAAAGGGACAATAAGCAAGCTTAACCCCCTTTTCTTGGTGTCATCCTAACAAAAACCATATCAAGAAAAAATATTTCATTTTTTCGAGAATCGAGAATTTGGGATTATATGAAAGCAATCTAATAGTAAATTCGCATAAATAGAAAATAAAAAGAGTGAAAAAAGAAGAAATTACGGGAAGTTAAGTTCACATTATGGAACCCCCACTTTCTTTTTCTTTGTTCATTATTTAAAGTTCGTTTGATTAACGGGAAGTTCCTTAAACACCTCTGCCTTCTTTGAAATATCATGAACGGTTCCTGTGGGTTGAGCGCCTTTTTCAAGGAAATAGAGAATAGCGGGAACGTTTGAATAAGTTTGATTCTTTATCGGATCGTAAAAACCCACTTTCCGAAGATCTCTCCCTTCTCTTCGGGATCGAACATCAATTGCAACGATTCGATAGATGGCTCATTGGGATAGATGTAGATGAACAACTCCCCCTAGAAACGTATAGGAGGTTTTCTCCTCGTACGGCTCGAGAAAGAATGATTTGAATTTATGTATATAGTTACAAATAGATTGAGAAAATCAGCAAATCCATTAGACTTTTTTTGCATTCCTTTTTTTCTTCCTTCTCGCAGAAAAGAAAAAACCATTCGTACTCATAACTCAAGTTGTATAATTATCAAAGAGCTCAAAGGAAAATCCTTAAGCTTAGGCATTTTATTTATTGAGTTGTCTCTAACCCCCTTGCTTTGTCTTGTTTAGAGTCCATTTTTTATTCCTCGCCCTGACCGAACCTATTGTTGAGACAACAGAAAATGGTGTTTTCTTGTTCCAGGATCCTTTATCGTTGCTCTGAATCATTGGGTTTAGACATTACTTCGGTGATCTTTAATCTTTCAAAACGGCAGCAACATACCTTTTGTGATTTCTTTCTATCGAAGAATCAGATGAAGGATTGATTCCCATGCGATACACTTTTGTTTTGATCAAAATAGTTTTTTGACAATTCCAAGAAAAGAATTTTCTTTTTTTGAAACGTTTGTTCGAACTGGATCCTTTCGATTTCTATATTGAAGATATACTTACGAAGTTGTTCCGACTTATTGATTGACACTAACCCTAGACCCTTTCCCCTGAGAAATGAATCAAGACTTTCTACTCGAGCTTCATCATGTACTATTTACAACCCAACAAAAAGGGATTGTTCTAGTGAAACAGAACAAACTATTCGAGCCAAGAGCACCTTCATTCTTTTATAAAATGGTGGATGTAAGAATCCACAACCGATCATGTCCTTCAAGTCGCACGTTGCTTTCTACCACATCGTTTTAAACGAAGTTTTACCATAACTTTCCTCTAGTTTGGAGCCGGTATGGAATTGATTCAATATGGAATCATGAATAGTCATTGGTTCAATCGGCACATAGTAATCTATACTTTCATACTTTCTTTTTCTATATGGAAAGGTCCTTTTTTCTGGAGAAGTCTTCGCAAAGGATTCAATTTAATTAACCCCATCTTTTATTCTATGAGCAAAAGAATTTATACAGAAAATGAAGAAAAAAACGCTTTTTTAATCTGCATCTTCAACAGAACAGATTGTTCAAGACGATCAATCATGAAAGATTCAACCTTTCTCGACCAACTAAGCTAAAAACACCTAACTAAAAAAAGGGGAGGGTCTTTAATTAAATTTCTAATACCGGAACAAAATGAATATTAAGTATTAACCAAAGAAATGGGTCCAATGAACTGGAAAGGCCAGAAATGAGTCGATAGAATTAAAATTAACAAATCTCACATCTCTTCGAGAACCAAAGATCGATAAAACATCATTAAAAGCGTTTCGTTTTTAAAATTTTATATTTAAATATCAATAGAATCTTTCTTATTTTATCGTGAAATAAATTAAAAGATTTCGCAATCAGATCATAGCCAGTAGTTAAAAAAGTTTAATAGATATCTCATTTCCGACTCAATCACCCATAGATTTTGAATGAATCATTATCTCGGTGATGGAATGAAAATTTAATTAGTCCCAAGATCCCCTTCTTGTTTAGTTTAGACTTCCAAGATCCCCAGAGAATTAATAACTAATAACTGGACTCCCCTGTTTACTTTAGATATAGGGGAAGTAAGGTAGAGTTTTTTCGCATTTTCACTTTGAATGCGTTATTTTTTTGATTCAAAGACCATAAAGTCTTTCTAAGCAACTAGGAATATCGACGGAATAGGCAGACACAGAAGAGCCCATCTAATTTTTAAATTCAACTATTGAGCTATTTCCTAGTCAGGTAGGATAGGAAATAGATTTTGCTCTATCGGCATGTCGTTTGCCCTGGGTTGTTTTGCGAGAAAAAAGGGAAAGATATGATTCAGAAAAAAATCAGTAGAACTAAGCTAAGAAAAAAGGATTCGATTTTATTCAACATTACACTTTGAACCTAATTGGACTGCTCGGGGACGGAAGGATTCGAACCTCCGAGTCGCGGGACCAAAACCCGTTGCCTTACCGCTTGGCCACGCCCCATTTATATTTATATTTGACACCAATAAACACTAATATCCGTATTGTTTATTCGTCAATTCCCACCCAAATCTCTATGGAATAGAGTAGATTGTTGCTAGGATTTCATGCATATAGTTGTAGAATTTAACTTAATTTATTGATCATTACAGAGAATTAAATTAAGATATTGTATGAAAGTATGACTCCTTCTGTTCTCGGTTGAGAAGTGAAGGATTTGTGATTGAGCAAGTAAAAAAAAAAAAGAATTTTGATCTACCTTACTTTCTTCGTTTTTTTCCTTAATATCAATAACTCAATCAAAATACAATTATCTCCAAGAAGGAAATGTTTGTTATTCTTAATATCTTTAGTTTGATCTGTATCTGTCTTAATTCTGCCCTTCATTCGAGTAGTTTTTTCTTCGCCAAATTGCCCGAGGCTTATGCGGTTTTTAATCCAATTGTAGATGTTATGCCAGTAATACCTGTGCTCTTTCTTCTCTTAGCCCTTGTTTGGCAAGCTGCTGTAAGTTTTCGATGATATTTTTTTCCTACTGTTCTACCAACATGTATGATTTTTTCGATAAAAAAAGATTATAACAATTAAAAAGATCAGCTAAGTCTTACATTCTGAACCCTCGATCCAAACATTTTTATTCTTGGATAATTGCGAGAAATCTGGATCACCTCCCCAACTTGACCTTCTACTTCAAGGGCCCTATTAAATTTAGGGTCCCCCACAATATAGAATTGGGTCATAAAAAAGCCTTTCCGTAACGAAAGAATCTTATTACAAAAGAATTTCTAAAAATTACTTTCTTTTGAGAAACTACTTCGTTTCTTGGTGTAAAAAGAGGATATGTGGTATAAAAAAGGATAGTCTATTCCCCTTTTTTACAAAAATGATCTTGGAGATTGTGTAATGCTTACTCTCAAACTCTTTGTTTACACAGTAGTGATATTCTTTGTTTCTCTTTTTATCTTCGGATTCCTATCTAATGATCCAGGACGTAATCCTGGACGTGAGGAATAAAAAAGAGGAAGAGGAAAAAACCTTTTTCTTGCTTGTTGGTTTATTCATTTTCTTATTTTTTTTATTGCAGACATTTAACTATGAGAAAATAAGATAAAATGAAAGGGTCTCGGTCTTTTTTTGAATGCAAAAAAAAGCAAGTCATCGAAGGAAACGGAAAGAGAGGGATTCGAACCCTCGGTACAAATAAATCGTACAACGGATTAGCAATCCGCCGCTTTAGTCCACTCAGCCATCTCTCCAAATTGAAAAAATTACTATGTTACGCTTGAAGCCAAAAATTCTTTTTTTCTTCTTTCACTCTATTCTATAGGTAGATAAGATAGATACAAATTGGATTAGCAATCCAACTCGAATTTCATTTCGATAATGGGTATAGCTTCCATAGAAAGAAAAACGGAATCTCCCCCCTTTTTTAGCCGAAAGCTCCTTTTATTCCCCGGCCTGGTCAGTACCTAGCCGGGCCATTTATTACTTTATTCCAACGCAATGAATGATATATCAACTCATTTCTCTGATTTGAAAACAAAAAGACTTGTTATTGAAACAACAACGACAGGAACACATAAGACTATTTCCAATCTTATGGTATAGGATAGAAGTGTCTTTGCATTTTTTCTCAATTTTGAAAAAGAGGGACCTATCCTATTTCTTAATATTATAACTATAATTTCGTTATTTCTTCAAGGGCAGTCTTTATTTGAAGACTTGAGTTGAGTCCATAAAAAAGACTCCGGGTTTTTATACTAGATCCAGTTGATTGGCTCGAATTCCTAAAATTTACCAGCGGAATATGAATAAAATAAATAGGGAAAGGGTATCTTCAAAAAATGAAAGAATCAAACTTTCTCTCTTTTTTGATAAATTTTTTTATTTGCTTGTAAAGTATTGGAGGGTTGAAAAAACGGAGCTACGGACTCTGACACAATTTTTTGTGACTTCAGTGGCTCTTTAAAGAACTCCCAGCAAAAAAAAAGATATAATCTTTTTTTTATAAAACTTCTTTTCCTACCTCATCTAGTTCTACCGACAAAAAGCGTCAACGCTCCAATTTAATAATTATATTCTGATCCTATATTTATTATGTAGGATTCCCTTGTTCGACAAAGATTCCATTCATATACAATAATCAATTGTAGCGGGTATAGTTTAGTGGTAAAAGTGTGATTCGTTTTATTAATCCCTTAAATAGTTAAGGGGTCTTTCGGTTAATTTGTATTCCGATCAAAAACTTTCTTTCTTAAAAGGATTAGGATACCTCTCAATGAAAGATTTGAGGAAGAATATACATTCTCGTGATTTGTATCCAAGGGTCAATTCAAAATTGAAAATTGGATTATGGAATTGCGAAGCATAATTTTTTTTTAGTTGGATCAAAACTTCCAATTGAATGAGTATGAATAAAGGGTCCATGGAAAGTTAGCAAACTTTTGTTCAAGGAATAGGACTTATGCATATATGTGTTTCCACAACAATGCTTATATCCATCAATGGTTATGTAATCTAAACTCTCATTTCAATCATTGGAACATTCTCAAAGAATGTTATATAGCCGTTATTCACAGACCATTTTTCGTTAGATCAATTTTCAAAGTGATTGAAACATAACATGACTTTCGTCACTTGGTAAAGATGAATTCGGCTAAAGCGAAAGCTTACCAACACACATTTCGAGAAATAGATAGGTGAGATAAACTCGACTCGAAATAGCAAATGTGTATAATGAAAGTCTATATATCAAAACGACTTTTGTCTCAAGAGTAGGAGGTAGAGTAAATAGACTTTTGAGTGACAGATAAGTTCAAGTCTCCACATACCTTTTAGTCGATGAAGATCCACCAGTTCCTTGAGTATTCCTTCGTCTTGTATGATGATTGTCATGGAGTCTTGAGCTCAACTACACTTTCTATCCTAATCCAAGACCTTAGCTCTAATAGGATAGTAATCAAGACTTATAGTTTTGAACACTAATATTGACAAATATGCTTGAGATAGCAACGCATGCGAGTTCCACCGAGCAATGCTTTAACCGAAGTATCTGAAATCCATTTTTTGAGTTCGATGATCGGACTACAATTGTAACTTTGAGCATAAATGAAATAAAATTTATTATGGAATTTATAGATCACAAGTTTAGAGTAATTGTGAATGTGTTTTGATTGGAGTAATTAAATTGGGTGAAATTTGCTTAATAATGTTTGCAACAAAATATAAAATTATTATTTTCTTTAGCTATTGTTACAACTGATTCTGTTCCATGTGGTTTTTATTTGAAACCTATTATAGGGATCTAAACATTGGGTTTTTAGGGCTGACAAGATGACAAAATCGGGTTATGAAATAGTAATCAACAAAACCCCATATTCAACTATCTTTTGTAGTGGCTAAATTACCCTCCTTGAATTATAAAATTAAATTTATTACCTTCTCCTTCTCTTTTCATTCATAAATCATGATGAAGATGAAGATTATAATTTCATCATGATGAAGATGATGATCATATACAAAATACTAAATCTATTATCTTCTCCTTCTCTTTTCATTCATAAATCATGATGAAGATGAGGATCATAAAAATACCCTATTCTTCTTCTTTATATCTTCTTATTCTCCGTCGCGATGAAGAAGACGATCACAAAAAAAAAACTAAGAAAACCCATCATTTATTTTTGCTTTTGAAAACCCCCAACTTTGAACTATAAGCTAACCTACGGTTGGGAAAATTCATACTTCCCAATCGTACGTACAAGTTACGGTATGGAAGTATGATTTTTTCAAACCGTAGGGTTTTTGAACCCAGAAAATATGGTTGGGAATGGTTTGGTTTCCCAACCGTCGACAGTGCGTACGGTTGGGTTTCCCAATCGTAGACAGTTCTGAAACTATTTTTTCAAAAACCTAATTCGATCGATTCCGCCTATCCATGCATTAAAACTAATGAAATAAGATGGGTTTTTTATATTTTTACCTTATTAAAGTCATTGCGGGTGGATTAAGTGGTGTTAACCGATAGTGAATTATTTTGAGAATTGATGATTAATCGAAGAAATAGGCGATGTAGGTGATGGGGAAGAAGAAAATGGAAGTGCTAAAAGGAGAGGAATGAAAATAAAATAGTTTTACGTTTCAATATTTAATAGGTTAAGGGTATTTTAGTATTTATCTTATGAATTAGATCCCCTTATCTTCATTGTAGGATATTTGAATCCTTAGAAGCCCTCAGAACTCTTTTCTTGGAGCCCCTATAATAGGTTTCTTTTATTTTGTCCCCGAGATGTGGGACCACCTATAAAGTGCCACATGGCTATATATATATATGATGTGTACACAGTTGACGTGGAGGAACAACAACCGATCCGAGTTGACTAGTTAATTCGCCGATTTAAAGACTTGAACAGCTTGTCGGTAGACTCAGCGACTTTAAGGCCTGCAAGGTCTTTTCAATTGGATTTAACTGCTGACATGGAGGTTAACTTTTCGTTAGCTGTTTTTTCAAAAAAAAAAACGATCAAAACAGGAGTACATCTGTAAATTCCAAAAAAACGGGGATACATCTGTATGCGCCCAAAAAAACAGGGGTATATATGTATTTCACCCTTCTATTTATATGAGATTACGCCGTATGATTTCTTGTAGATATTCCAAAGAAGAAGTTTCCAGTCAAGCTTGTCTTGTTAAATATCTCAAAATATGATTTAAGAAATGGATGTTTATAGGTCCTTAACAATCTTAGTTCAAAAAAATTTATTATTTAAGAACTATGTTTATGGATCATTTGAAAATTTCTCAAGCAATGAAAATGTTACGAGCATCAAAAAAAGCTATTGAAATCTAGACTCAGGGTAGGTACCCATATCCAGTTCGCGTACCATGGATATCTGAGTTTCTGGAATATAGGTGGGGTACCCATAATCAGTACGCGTGTCATGGTATTGTGAATAGGAGGAGGTATGCATAACCAGTACGCGTACCTCAAGAGTCTGAGTTTGTGAATTTCCTTTGGGTATAAATACCTAGTACGCGTACCTTGGCCATATGAACTCACGACTGGTTCTTAGGTACGCGTGGCCTTGCATACATATCCAGTGCGAATTAGCTGATGCGAACTATTTCATAAATACATTTGGCATTGCTACAGCTTTCGTGGACACCACTAATACATCTTTGATCACTAAAACACCTTGTGTATGTGCATCATGATTAAAGTCTTAAGTATTTAAATGAACACGATATTTCTTATTAGTTCTCTAGGCATATTTGCCATGATATATCATTATACAGGCATATTTTCCATGAAAAATCATTATACACGGTTCCGATACCCGGATCATGATGTTTATTCTTCGATGTAATTTAAAGAAAAATTTCTCACATGTTTTCTTGAAATCTTAGCAATAGTTTCATCTAAACAAAGAAAGTGTTTGCTTGAATCTCAAGTTATTTTAGCTTGAGTTTTAAACAACCCTAGTCTTGAAAGTCTATAAATAGAAAGACTCAAACAACCAGGAAAATAGAGAGACTCAAACAACCAGGAAATTCAATCCCTGACACTTTTGTGTCCTAGTTGGCTATAAGAGTCGTCCTCTATATACTTAGGTTTCCTCTGAGAAACATAATTAGGTTTACGACTTAAAAGCTTCACTTAGTGATTCGTGAAGACAGGTCTAACTATCTTTACCTTGATATTTTGTGTATCCTAATTTCTTTCAGGAGAGAGATAGTAATCGTAAAATTCCTCGTCTCAGACTTTGTGATTCCTCAAGATAGATATCTATAACTCTTATTTATTGATCGGTTTAAGATTGTTCTTGAGAGGTGGTTTATAATCCAGATTTGTGAGGTTTGATAGCTTTTACTATTGCAAACAAATTTCCAAGCCTTAATCTATTGATCAAAATGAAAATCAAATAGGCTTATGTGTTAGAGGCAGATTGGTATTTAAACTCTTCGCTTAGGCTGAAGCAACTTTTACGATGTAAAGGACGTCAAACTAAGGGAATAAATTGCGTAGAACCTTGCGAGGTTCAAGAGTCGTAAGGAGCACGACTGGGGATGAATTACTTGGAGGGTGAATTCAGTTTTAACCATATTCCAGTCTGAAGTCTGATATAGTATGCTAGTGTTTGTAGCGGATTAATATAGTTCAGTGGTCCAAATCTGGACGAGGTCCCCAGATTTTTTTGCATTTGCATTTTTCCTCGTCAACAAAACTTCTGGTGTCTTATGTTTTTCCTTTTACGCACTATATTGTTTTATCATTATAATTGGAATAACACAAATGGTATGTAATCAATTCTAGTAGATAAGTTCATGTTAATTATGATCAATTACGAGGCTCATTCTTGTAGAATTCGTATCTTGAAAGATAGATAACAAGTTTCATACTTGGTGAATTCAGATTCAATTATTTGGATACGACTAGATTGATTTTGGATATCGATTTTTGAGATCGTCCGAGTACTCTTCTATACAATCAGGTACATGGACTTTGTTGTCTTGACTTTCTGATTATGAAGAGAAAGAGTTCTATATACACATTGTTCAAGGATCATTAAGTTGGTCTACTTGCAATTGTATTAGGTTCTGTCCATACAAGTTGCCGAATGAAAAAGTTGATGGTGTACTTTGTACCTTCTCCTTTTGACGGTATAAGTACTGAAATACTCCACACACACACACACATATATATATATATATAATATTAAGAGTTCAGCTGGGTGAAGCCCTAGCACATACAAATTCATAGATATGTCTCTGATACATGCTTAAAGGAAAATTTACAAATTTTTCCTTGTCAAAAACTACTATCAACACTGATATTGACTAAAAGTTAACAGTTTTTATCTTCGACCATTGAAATGTGCAAATATTAATACACTTTTATGTGTAACAAATAAGTTGAATAAAATATGTCATCATATTTGCTCATCACATTATTATACTTCAAACTAATAAGTTCTTTATAAAAAAGAATAACCAAACGTGAATGTTGAAAACAAATAAAAAATTACTGTTCCAAATTAGTGTGGAAAAGTGTGCAAATCCTAATGTTCACATACCTTCTTTAATCTGTATTGGGTTGGATCCGCACGTACTAACCGATACGGCATTGATAAACCTTTATTGGTCGTTTCGCAACTAATATTGAGAATGCAGATAAACTAAAAATCTTAGAACAACACCAATTGATAGAGGTACATATCGACGGATACCACAAACCATATATATGATGCTAAAATGGTATGGTATAACCTAAATATAGCATACCATTTTAGTATATAGGAGACAAATTACAATGTGAGACAACGTCGTATATAATTTGCAGAGTTTATACCTCATCTTCATGAGTTTGGGCGGTGTTTAAAACTTTTCCTCGAGTCAGGAGATGTTACACTGTTTATCCATAAGATGAGTTTCATCTCCGCATATTAATCAGTTTGGTTAGCCTGCAATTCCGAACACCGTGCGGGTTTTAAACTTCGTTTACCTATAAATGCTAAACTTAACTGATATATACTAGAGCATCGCTCGGCCAAACTCACAAGTTTTGGTATGCCAATCTTGTTGTCAAATTTAGTTGATCAAAATTGCATCTTGATTTAGTCCGCTAAGCTCAGTTTCTGAATTGGATTATAGCACGGTAGTTGATTATCCGAATTCACCTATCGACCTTGAAAGTTGAACACTGAAGAACAACGGAAACAACTATTAACACCTGATTGACTAACTATCCTATTTTACTTATATTATCTACTATTTTATTTACTGAGACTAGTCATACGACTTTAATATTATGATAAAAACTACAAATAAAAAATCTCGAGTACAAACTCTTACTTGGTAAGACTCGAATCTTAAATTCAAGAAATATCGAACTTATCGCATAATAGATTGAAAGCAATCACAATTTTCATATTAAGTTCATAAAGATTCGTCAAGTTAGTTTTTTTGTTCACGAAATGATTTGTTAAATAAGCGAACTTGGAACTTATAAATAATAAGACTTGATGAATGTTCTCTAATTAACTCGTGTACACGACTGATTTAGTCAGTTCGCGAACTGTAGTTCGAGATGTTACCGGATATTTTTTTTAATTCTCTAGAACATGAACTGATTTGGTCAATTCGCCAACTGATTTATTTTCAGAGGTTGTTGATACTTTTTGTAACTTGAGTATACAAACTTATTTGGATAGTTTGTGAACTTATCAATACAAAAGACATCTGAACTTCGAGACGAAAAAATGTTCACAAATTGTTTTGGACAGTTCACGAATTGTTTTGGTCTTGAGTGTTATGAACTCCAACTTATACTTGAAGGTTCATGAACAACTTAGTCATTATTTTTAGGTTAATTACTTTGTAAAACATTTATTTTGACTACTATGAGGTTGAACATTCTTATTTGTAATTCAAGGAAAACTTCTCACATGCTTACATGATGATTTTATATGGAGAAGTTAAGCTTTCTTGGAATTAAAGTAATTCGTGAACATGGAAACAAGTTTACGAACTCAACTTTGTTTGTAAGCTATATAACTTTGTTCATCATCATAAATAAGGGACTCTCTGCATACTAGAATATCAATCTTGGGGCTTTTATTTCCTAGTTGCGGCTAGATTCATCCTCTAAAGACTTAGATTTCCTCGTGAAACTGTATTAGGTTTCGACTTTTAAAGTATTCGCCAAGATATTTGTGAATCCCGGTTAGACTAACTTTTACCTAATAGTTTTTGATATCCGGATCTTGTTCTTATTGATTACAAAGATAGATTACAAAGTACGTTTTGACTCATGTTCTGTGACTCTAAAAGATAGATATTGAAAATGCGGGGGTCTTACAACCACACCGAACAATTCGTTTGGCAATCTGAGAGGACTTACTCCAATACACTTTCTAGAGAATCAAATAGACAATCATACTCAATATAGAATAAAGTATATCAAATAGTTTAATATCTCTAACTCTTAATTCAATCCGCAATCAGCAAATAGAAATCTGCGAGCGCGAATAAAGTATATCAAAGAGTTTAATATCTCTAACTCTTAATTAAAGTGTCAATCAATGTAAATCAACAACCCAAGGTTGGATATTATAATTGATTGATCTTAATGCACAACCTGTGATATTTCAATAATATAACAAAATATAATGCGGAAAAGAAATAAAACAAACACCAGAATTTGTTAACGAGGAAACCGAAAATACAGAAAAACCCCGGAACCTAGTCCAGATTGAACACCACACTGTATTAAGCCGATCCAAACACTAGCCTACTACCAATTAACTTCAGACTGGACTGTAGTTGAACCCTAATCAATCTCACACTGATTCAAGGTACAGTTGCGCTCCTTACGTCTCTGATCCCAGCAGGATACTACGTGATAGGCCTTGAAAGGGTGTATAAAATGAAGCACAATAAAACGGGGGCCTACAGTAATACCGCAAGTGCACGGTCGTCCGTTGTAGCTCGTGCAAGTACGGGTCGATCCACAGAGATCGGGTGTGTTTTGTAGTGTTCTAGCTAATTGGGTTCCTAATTAGCTGTTGGGCTATGAATACCCTTTGGAACTGTTGGGCTTAATGGGTTTGTTTTTAACAATGAAAGGAACTGAGCTTGGGCTCAGTTGGTCTTTGAAATGTAAATGGGCTTGTGATTAAAGTTGGCTTTGGCCTTATTCCTAAGAATGAACTGGGCTTAAACTTTTGGTTCAAACCTGGGCTTGGTAACTGTGAACTAGGCCTTTGGGCTTCACTGAATTGGACTTTGGCTTTGTAACTTATTAGCTTTGGAACAGCAGCAGACAACAGCAACAGCAGCAGTGCAGCAGAAGCACAAGGCAGTAAAGAGAAAGGAAAACAGCAGCACTGCAAGTGAAGCAACAGCAGCAGGAGAAGTGCTGCAGGGCAAGTGCAAGAGAAGTGGAGTGGCAGCAGGAACTGCAGAAAGGCAGCAGCAGCAGCTGCAAGGGAAGGAAAGCAGCAGCACTGCAGCTGCACAAGCAGTGCACAGAAAGAAGGCAGCAGCACTGTACACAGCTGCACAAGCAGTGGAGAAGCAAGGTAGGGAAACAACAAGAGAAGCAACAGAGCTGCAGCAAGCCAAAAGAAGTAGCAGCAATAGAAGTAAATCAGCAAATAAAATGAACATGGAAGTAAAACAGTGACAGAAACAAAGAACAAAGCAACTACAAGCATAAAACAGTGCAAGATGAACCAAGGCCTAAGCCAAGGGCAGGGGTGATAAAGAAACTGAAATGAAGCAAGGCTAGACTAAGGCATTCAGGAGGTATACTAAAAGAATGGGAAGAGAACTAGCTTGCTATGAGCACTAGTTTCTCCCAAAGCTCAATCAACACTACAACCTAAGCATACAACAAGAATGGCAAGAAAATCAGCTTGCTATGAGCACTGATTTCTTCCATTACACAATCACATCAATGCTTCAAATGTATCTAGCCTAGCATTCCATCATGTAACTGACAGTGACAGGAGCAACAACAAACATGAACACAACTAACTGAACTAACAATGAATAACATCTAAACAGGACACATGTTAACAGGAGATGAAAATAAAAACATTAACAGAACAAAGTAACAAACATTAACATGACAAATTAACAGTGAACTAACATGACATTGCACATTCAACAGAAACATTAACAGGATATTGCAACTTAACACATTGATATTAACATAACATAGTGATCATGAACTTAAATTGAGCTGAAATTGAACATTTAACAGGACATGAAAGTCCTGGATGTTGGCTAGTCCAAACATAACATGAACATAAGCATAACAGGAGACAAGCATAACATGAACATAAATGAAATGAACATATTAACAGAACACATTAACACTTAACAGGACATGAAAGTCCTGGATGTTGGCTACTCCAAGCATAACTATTACAACACACACATAAGGCTATTTATAGTCACAGACCCAAATTTCTCAAAATTATAAAATTAGGGTTTATAGAAAAATCCCCAAATTCCAACAGTGAAATTAGCTCACCTAATCGTCAAATTGACGTCGACCCATCCTTTCTCTGACTCTCCTGTATCACTCCATGCCTTCAATTTCACTCTAGCTCAACCTAATTTACCAATTTTGCACGCCTAGGGTTTCTGATAGAGAACGTGCAAAAATTGAGAAAATAGGTGGCTAAGGAGAAGGGAACAGATGGTATTGGTTGTTGGGTGATGGGGTGATGATGGTGGAGGAGGGGTGGTGGCAGTGGAGTTGGTGGTGATGATGGTGGTGCGGCAGTTGCAGGGTGATGGCTCTGCAGAGGGGGGTGGTGGAGGAGATGGCTCGACTGTTTGGGAGAAGGGGGGTGTTTGGGTAGGTGGTATAGGTTCGGTTGCTAGAGTGTGAGGCGGCTTCATCAAATTTGATGTTCTGCGACGCTGAGTCATTGGATGCGAAGCTGGTAGGTAGATCGGACGGTGATGCGGAGGCAAGCGATGATCGACCGTTGGATTATATGATACAACAAAATGAACGGTACTTGATGGGGTTAGGTACTGTAGTGTAAGGCGGAGATATCAAACGTTGATGAACAGAAAGGGAGCGACCGTTGGATTCAACTACCATCTAATCTGAAGGCTTGGAATTTCAGCGCTGTGGTGCTCGGCATAGACTTCAGATTTTGATGCTCTATGAAGGAGCGACCGTCGGATGCTTCTGAGAAATGATCTAATGGCTGAGAACGGAGGCGCTTTTGTGTGTAGAAAATGAGGTTGTGCGCACCATTCTTCGCGGCTTCCTTGCGTAATTTCTCCCGGCTTTTCACTACTTTTCTGCTCTTTTCGCTCCGCGACTCATCCGAACTTTATTTACTACCTAAAAATGCAAAATTAATTAATAAAAATATTTATTCTTGAAAACAATGAAAATACAGAATATGGGATAAAATGTAGAATTAATGCACAAAAGATGAGTTAAAATGCCAACAGAAAGGGATAAATATATACAATATTTGGCACTCATCAAATACCCCCAAACCTGAATTTTACTTGTCCTCAAGTAAAACAAAACTAAGGAAATCCTAACTATACCACTGTCGCTGGTCTCTCGAATGCATTTAGCGTATGCACTAAGCCTTTTAAACCACTAAGTGTCCCTAGTGGACGAGTTGAAGTCTCGTGAAGGTTTACCAGAGGTGTGCCTACAAAACCTAAGGACAAAATATGAGCTCAGATTCCATCAAACGTGACATGTGCAAAACAGTTAAGCTCACAGCAAAATGGAGATGTCAATCTAGCTATCGAAGGAACAATCCTAGCACTGATAACAAATAAGGACATGTGATAAGAGTGTAAAGTGTATCTACACATGTGTAAAGAAAGATCTGAAGTCATGACTACTAATCACCAAGAGATAGTTTCTCAGGCTAAGAACTGAGGTCGAAATCTAGCTAGCTGTCCGGACTTTACGAGAATTGTGAATGAGTTGGAGGTATTTCACAATTACTCGCGTTGTACATCAATGGCATACACCCTCCTTGCTTATTACAATGAAACAACAAAAGATGACTATTTACATGACTCTTATTTACATTGACTATTCTCTTTTTATTTTTGGAACAAGAGAGGATGGAATTGATAAATACTTGATTTTTTTTTTGGTATTTTTCTGATATATATATATATTTTTTTTTAACTGACTGATACATTTTTGATATATGTACAAAAGGAAACAAAAAATTACATGACACTTTGCAAGAGGTAGCCCTTTTTGATGCACCCAGTTAAATTCGATGGTTGTCTTTCTTAATGTAACCTCCATCTTCTATCCCAACCAACCAAAGAACAAGCTAGTCAAGTTTCGTTCAGTATTCTAAAGTGATTGGCAATCGTAACTTCCTATCCAACACCTTGAAGATCGAGGCCATACATGTATTGGTAGATCGTGCGCGTGCAAATTTCTTATCACTATGTGAATTGTGCTAGAATCAGGGTGCCTAAATATCTAGACTAAGACTCCTAATAAAAATACATATTTGCACAAGAGTCAACATTTCAAGGTAAATGAGCTCCATTTTTTATGATTTTTCATTTTTTAATTTTTTTTGAATTTTGATTTTTTAATTTTTTTGGAATTTTTCAATTTTTTCAAAAAGAAGAAGGAGTTCGTTTTCAATTATAGCATATTATCATGGTATCTACTCTATACCCCCAAACCTAAACTAAACATTGTCCTCAATGTTTCAAAATATGGAAAGAATTAAAATGCAACATATGGAAAGGGACATGCTGAGTAGAGTAAAAGGAGAGAGAATACCCGATTTCGACGAAAGCAGAATTAAAACTCCGTTATTCAAGGCAAAAATCCAACATATTTCAGCCGAGATCATATTGGATTAGCAAAATATATACAAAAGGAACAAAAGGGTTTTTAAGAAATTTTAACTACTGGATTATATACAAAAAAATTCACCATACACCAAAAGTCTAAAGAGTTGAGGATCAACCCAAAAGACAAAGTGTAGAGGTTTCAACAGCTTCAAATAATAATAGGAAAGAAACGCAAGTGAAACTGTGAAACAAAATGAGCTACCCCCAAACCTGGATTTTACAGAAGATATAATTTTGAAAACAAAATCGCGCAGTTTCGGGGGTTCATCATGCAAAAGGTCTAGCTCGAAATGAACTGTGCTAGGGACGGGCAAACATGCAATTTCCAACTGTGGTTCCTCAAATGTATTATATTTGGATGAAAAATAGTCCAAGAGGACTTGGGAAGCACACAGTTCCAAACCTAGGTTAGGAATTTTCAGAAAAATTGTTTTTACAATATTGGTACAAACCAAATCTAGGTTGGGTGGAAGGCCAACAGATTGTGACTCATGTAGGAGAATAGGTGCGTCATTATTAATCAAATCAAAATCTCCTAAATCATCTACACATGTCACATCATGCTCACAATCAATCAGTTCAGCAAGTTCACACTCAGAATCATCAACATCATCAACAAATTTATTCTCATGTATCGGCAAATGAGGAGAAATATCACAATGTGACCTAGGTAGAGAATCAGACACAACAAATATATTTTCATGCATATTAGTGTCTACAGAAGATTCAACTATTCCTATGTCATGCTCATCTTCACAGAATAATTGTACGAATCCCATGTCAATATCAAAATCATATGAATTACAATGAGTATTAGAAAGAACAACATTCATGAAGGTCGAGGGCGAGAAGCCATATGTTATTGAACCAACAGGTTCCACAATATTTTCATGTTCTTCTAACATATCATCATAATCATCATAATCATCATCATGGTAGCATGCATATTGGTCCTTATTAACAGTGGTGGTGTCATTAGTCGATTCATGTTCCTCTAAATTAGGTTCATATTCAACATTATTTACATGAATGGGACTAGACACTTCATTAGGGACAACATACATTTCCTCATGAATTTCCTCCTTTTGTCTGTGAAGCAAAATCTGATCTAAATGTGCATGAATTCGTGCTGTAGATCTATCATAATCTTGCTTACAGAGTCTTAAAGCTTCTGTGGTGGAGTCTAAATTCATGGGGGTACAAAATTCTTCATGTTCAAATTGTGGTGAATGGTACATGTGTGCATGGTCATTAGGGTCTACAAAATATTGGTCGCAATCCTCAAAGGATTGATTATGGTCCCAATGACTACCATTCTCACAATTCATGGGCATTTCATACATTGGATTTTCTCTTGATGGCCTAAAATTATGCAAAATATGACAATGCTCAACAGGGTGGTCTAAACTACCACATGCGGGACATGCATAGATTTCAGGTTGCCTAAGAAAATTAGATGTGACAGATTCTTCATGTGATTGCATTTCTAAAGCTGCGATTCGAGCTTCTATTTGATCCATAAGTGATGATTGGGTGAGTGAGGCACTAGCAAAATGTTCATTTTCACGTTGCGATGAATGATGCATGTATGAATAGTCATTAGGGTTCATGTATTGCGGCTCGGGACTTTGAAAATGTCCATAATAATTCCTATGACTATTGACATCATGGTCCGTGGAAGGTTCATAACGTGAAGTTTGTCCATAAGCAAGTTCTCTAAGAGTTTTATTTCCATCTCCAGGAGCAGACCAAAATCCAGACATGATTGACTCAAAAAGCTAAGTAACTATGTTACAAAGCCCAAAATTTGGTTTTTAAATGGGAAAATTTTTTTTTTTTTTTTTTTTAAAAAAAGAAAATAAAATTAAGACAAT
This sequence comes from Papaver somniferum, assembly GCF_003573695.1. NCBI lineage: Eukaryota > Viridiplantae > Streptophyta > Magnoliopsida > Ranunculales > Papaveraceae > Papaver > Papaver somniferum. The sequence continues at coordinate 170,167,589 of NC_039358.1, forward strand.
AAAATTTGGTTTTTGAAATGGGAGCAAGCCCACTGTTTGTCCTCTAATGGAATGGAAGGCTGCGGCTCACGAAACACTAAGTTTTAACTTTGAAAGTTGAATTTGGCCCAGTTGGTTAAGACCCGACGTTTGTTTTAAAACTTTGGTTTCGAGGTCCACTCTTGAGTGGAAGCAAGTCCACAATCAGTTATAAGCTCAGCTGGGTTTAAACCCAGAGTCCAAAATACAAGTCCAATGAAAGAATTTAAACAAGCCCACACAAAATAAATACAAGCCCACAAATTAAACAACAAGCTCACAAATAAATTATTACAAACCCAAAATAGAAAAATAAAAAGCCCAAAAAAATTGGGTTAATTATTACAAGCCCACAAATAAAAAATTGGAAGCCCACAGGTTGGGTTCTCTCAATTGAATGGGTTTAGGCTTACCTTTTTAGCACAGCCCAGCTGCTCTGATATTGTTGCAAAAACCCAGTTGGGTTTTGGTTCTTTTCCTTGGTGGCGTCCCAGCAGAGGAAAAACAGGTTCAGAATAGCAGGTCCAACAGCAAATGAAATGAAGCAGATGCAGATGCAAATGCTATGAAATGAAATGCACAAATAGCTAAGAAAAACACAGATAAAACACAGCACCAATCCCCGGCAGCGGCGCCAAAAACTTGATAGGCCTTGAAAGGGTGTATAAAATGAAGCACAATAAAACGGGGGCCTACAGTAATACCGCAAGTGCACGGTCGTCCGTTGTAGCTCGTGCAAGTACGGGTCGATCCACAGAGATCGGGTGTGTTTTGTAGTGTTCTAGCTAATTGGGTTCCTAATTAGCTGTTGGGCTATGAATACCCTTTGGAACTGTTGGGCTTAATGGGTTTGTTTTTAACAATGAAAGGAACTGAGCTTGGGCTCAGTTGGTCTTTGAAATGTAAATGGGCTTGTGATTAAAGTTGGCTTTGGCCTTATTCCTAAGAATGAACTGGGCTTAAACTTTTGGTTCAAACCTGGGCTTGGTAACTGTGAACTGGGCCTTTGGGCTTCACTGAATTGGACTTTGGCTTTGTAACTTATTAGCTTTGGAACAGCAGCAGACAACAGCAACAGCAGCAGTGCAGCAGAAGCACAAGGCAGTAAAGAGGAAGGAAAACAGCAGCACTGCAAGTGAAGCAACAGCAGCAGGAGAAGTGCTGCAGGGAAAGTGCAAGAGAAGTGGAGTGGCAGCAGGAACTGCAGAAAGGCAGCAGCAGCAGCTGCAAGGGAAGGAAAGCAGCAGCACTGCAGCTGCACAAGCAGTGCACAGAAAGAAGGCAGCAGCACTGTACACAGCTGCACAAGCAGTGGAGAAGCAAGGTAGGGAAACAACAAGAGAAGCAACAGAGCTGCAGCAAGCCAAAAGAAGTAGCAGCAATAGAAGTAAATCAGCAAATAAAATGAACATGGAAGTAAAACAGTGACAGAAACAAAGAACAAAGCAACTACAAGCATAAAACAGTGCAAGATGAACCAAGGCCTAAGCCAAGGGCAGGGGTGATAAAGAAACTGAAATGAAGCAAGGCTAGACTAAGGCATTCAGGAGGTATACTAAAAGAATGGGAAGAGAACTAGCTTGCTATGAGCACTAGTTTCTCCCAAAGCTCAATCAACACTACAACCTAAGCATACAACAAGAATGGCAAGAAAATCAGCTTGCTATGAGCACTGATTTCTTCCATTACACAATCACATCAATGCTTCAAATGTATCTAGCCTAGCATTCCATCATGTAACTGACAGTGACAGGAGCAACAACAAACATGAACACAACTAACTGAACTAACAATGAATAACATCTAAACAGGACACATGTTAACAGGAGATGAAAATAAAAACATTAACATAACAAAGTAACAAACATTAACATGAAAAATTAACAGTGAACTAACATGACATTGCACATTCAACAGAAACATTAACAGGATATTGCAACTTAACACATTGATATTAACAGAACATAGTGATCATGAACTTAAATTGAGCTGAAATTGAACATTTAACAGGACATGAAAGTCCTGGATGTTGGCTAGTCCAAACATAACATGAACATAAGCATAACAGGAGACAAGCATAACATGAACATAAATGAAATGAACATATTAACAGAACACATTAACACTTAACAGGACATGAAAGTCCTGGATGTTGGCTACTCCAAGCATAACTATTACAACACACACATAAGGCTATTTATAGTCACAGACCCAAATTTCTCAAAATTATAAAATTAGGGTTTATAGAAAAATCCCCAAATTCCAACAGTGAAATTAGCTCACCTAATCGTCAAATTGACGTCGACCCATCCTTTCTCTGACTCTCCTGTATCACTCCATGCCTTCAATTTCACTCTAGCTCAACCTAATTTACCAATTTTGCACGCCTAGGGTTTCTGATAGAGAACGTGCAAAAATTGAGAAAATAGGTGGCTAAGGAGAAGGGAACAGATGGTATTGGTTGTTGGGTGATGGGGTGATGATGGTGGAGGAGTGGTGGTGGCAGTGGAGTTGGTGGTGATGATGGTGGTGCGGCAGTTGCAGGGTGATGGCTCTGCAGAGGGGGGTGGTGGAGGAGATGGCTCGACTGTTTGGGGGAAGGGGGGTGTTTGGGTAGGTGGTATAGGTTCGGTTGCTAGAGTGTGAGGCGGCTTCATCAAATTTGATGTTCTGCGACGCTGAGTCATTGGATGCGAAGCTGGTAGGTAGATCGGACGGTGATGCGGAGGCAAGCGATGATCGACCGTTGGATTATATGATACAACAAAATGAACGGTACTTGATGGGGTTAGGTACTGTAGTGTAAGGCGGAGATATCAAACGTTGATGAACAGAAAGGGAGCGACCGTTGGATTCAACTACCATCTAATCTGAAGGCTTGGAATTTCAGCGCTGTGGTGCTCGGCATAGACTTCAGATTTTGATGCTCTATGAAGGAGCGACCGTCGGATGCTTCTGAGAAATGATATGATGGCTGAGAACGGAGGCGCTTTTGTGTGTAGAAAATGAGGTTGTGCGCACCATTCTTCGCGGCTTCCTTGCGTAATTTCTCCCGGCTTTTCACTACTTTTCTGCTCTTTTCGCTCCGCGACTCATCCGAACTTTATTTACTACCTAAAAATGCAAAATTAATTAATAAAAATATTTATTCTTGAAAACAATGAAAATACAGAATATGGGATAAAATGTAGAATTAATGCACAAAAGATGAGTTAAAATGCCAACAGAAAGGGATAAATATATACAATATTTGGCACTCATCACTACGCACTTGATTCCCTTAGTTGATCTCACCCACAACCAAGAGTTGATACGACCCAAAGTCGAAGACTTGATAGACAAATCTGTCTCACACAGAAAAGTCTATATGATTGAATAAATCCGTCTCCTACAGAAATACCCAAGAGTTTTTGTTCCATCTTTTGATAAATCAAGGTGAACAAGAACCAATTGATAAACCGGACTTATATTCCCGAAGAACAACCTACTATTATCAATCACCTCACATTAAACTTAATCGACTAGCAAAACAAGTTATTGTGGAATCACAAACGATGAGACGAAGGGGTTTGTGATTACTTTTCTATCTTGCCTATCGGAGATATAAGATCTCGAGCCAATTATTTCAATTGTACACAACACGATAGAAATAAGAAGATCAGATCACGCAACTACAAAGATAATAGTTGGGTCTGGCTTCACAATCCCAATGAAGTATTCAAGTCGTTAACCTACAGGGTCTCGAGAAGAAACCTAAGGTGAAAGGAGAATCGACTCTAGTTATGCAACTAGTAACACACAGGAGGTATGGGGATTAGGTTTGTCAGTCGTTAGAGTTCTCCTTTATATAGTTTTCAAATCAAGGTTTGCAATCCAAGTTACCTTGGTAACAAAGCATTCAATAATCACCGTTAGATGAAAAACCTGATTCAACCAAGCTAATATATTTCAACCGTTAGATCGAACTTATCTTGTTACACACAAATGAAATGTACCTTCATTTAGGTTTATGTAACCATACCTAAATGTGTACACCATATTGGTTCAAAAACAGTTAACCAAGGTTTGCCATATGATTACTCTCATATCAACCTTATTCATCTCAACCATAACTAGTTCAAATGACTCAAATGAAACTAGTTAAAGAGTTGTTCAATTGTTATGGAAAACACAATTGAAACCAAATCGGTTTGATTCACTTGAATCAATCATGAACATTATAGACACGGTTTGCAAAGAGATTCCTTATTATTTAAATGTTTAAGTCCATGAACTGACCGATTTGACAAAGTAACCAGCTTAAGTATGCGTATGGGTATGCGTACTTAAGCAACCGGATTTTGGGTTTGTTAAGTTCCCAAACTCAGCAAAAATTTTCGGTTCGAAAACTTCCGCCAGTATGCGTACGGGTACGCATACTTAAGGTGACTAGTTTAGGAGTTTGTAATTCCCAAACTCAGCAGATATTTTCGGTTCGAAAACTTCCGCCAGTATGTGTACGGGTACACATACTTATCTTGTCTCCTTCACCAGTTTGGTATACACACATATGCATACACTTGGTTCCCGGTTTCTGGATTTATACACTAATGTGCGAACACATTATATATGCTTATATCCAAACATGGTTACATTCTCAACTCTTTATTTCAATCATTGAAACATTCTTCTATAATGACAATAGCCGTTTTCACACACTATTAGCATCAAAGTAATTTTCAAAATATTGAAATAATTATTATCGAAACATTCGAAGCCTACATCAAATGATTGTATCACACAAACAATGTAAGATGTTACTCGGCAATTTTCTCATGATATAAGATGAACTTGGTCGAAGCGAAAGCTTACCAACACATATTTCGAGAAATATGTAAGCAAGATATACTCAGCTCGAAATCTCAAATGTGTATAGAGAAAACTATATCGTAACACGACTTATGTCTCAATATATGAGATAATAGAAATAGACTTTCCAAGTGATAGATGAGTTAAAGTCTCCACATACCTTTTGTCTAAGAAGTTCCACAAGCTCCCCTTAGTAGTTCTTCGTCTTCAAATGATGAACTCTGTGAAATCTAAGCTCAACTACACTATCTATGTCCTAGTCCGAGACATCTATAAATAGGATAGAAATCAAGAATCATAGTTTTGATCACTAACATTGACAAACATGCTTGAGATAGCAACGTATGCGAGTTTGACCTAGCAGTGCTCTAAAAATCTCCCCCTTTGTCAATTTTAGTGACAAAACTATCAATACATATGGATTACAAAATAGATAGAAATTTTAGCTTCTCATCCAAATGCTTGATCTCCTTGGCATCTTCAACGCGACTCGAAACCTTCGTCACTTCCAAGTACTCCATGATCCTAAAGGTTGTAAGTTCAACATCACAGTTGTTGAAGATCCGTAGCGATAACAATGAGAAAAAAAAATGCTCTCAATCATTGTTATACAATGTCATAGTATTATTACACAACATCAAAGTTCAATTGTATCACAACTTTGACAACAATATTATGATGATATGTATCACTCCCCTTAGTCAATACTTCATCTCAACATGAAAACCACTCCCCCTTACATAATGACACGTAAACCATATGTATTTGTAGTATCACAATACACATTAATTCTTCCCCTTTTTGTCAATATAAATTGGCAAAGGTACGAAAACTAGTGAGATCCTCATGAAATTTTCACAGAGATAGTTCATGACCAAAAGAGAATATCATATCAACTTATTTAGATGCCATCGTAAAGCCGAAGTTAAATGCATTCATCAAGGAGTTTATAAAGATACAAGATAACCCCTAATATTCCACAGCGACACTCCCCACAAGGATTTGGAAATTAAGCACAAGTTCAAAATGAACTCTCCCCCATAAAATGTCATTCCCGAAAGAACAACAAAGGAGACCTTACTTAATTTCACAAGAAAAGAAGGATTTCTTTGGACAAAATCAAATCACATGAAAACATGAATTTGAATCCAAAGTATTCAATTGAATTATCCATAAAAGAATTCATGATTAATCCAATCGAAATGCACAATTAAATTAATCACAAGAAAACTCATAATTAATTCAATCGGAATTTCACAACTAAATTAACCACAAAAAGTGATCAATTCAATTGGTCATGCTCGACATAAGAGAACTTACGGAGCAACAACTAAAATAACCAAAAGAGAATGATCAATTTAGTTGGTCATGCTCAAACATAAGGAACCCTACGGAGCAACAAAGTATATGCACAAAGATGTGGATCAGAGATCGACCAATACTGCGGAATATACAAGCATTCATTCTATTTTCCATCACTATTTGCATAATGACATATATAGACTTAATCCTTGTAAACAAAAGTTTTATCCTTTCTTTCATCAAAACAATGATATAAAAGGCTTTAACTTTTGTAACGTCAAAATTTCATTCTATCTTCTATCAATACATTCATACCGACATAATAGAGATAACTTTTGAACAAATATTAAAACTTCTCATGGATGCAATATTTTTAGCATGAAGAAAAAACATTCAAAGCTAAATAAAAAGTTATTACAACCTTCAGAGTATCACTTAACAAAAGAAGTTTAACAACAGAAAAAGAAGGAACTAAGCTTGATTGCGATTATATTTCTCAGCAATCTTACAAACATGTTCAGTTAATTCGGTATGAACTCCCAACACGTAGCTCAGTTTTTCCTGTAGGCATTCAGTTCTTTCATTAAGAAGATTGAAAAAGCGGGGGTTTAACAACACCACCCAATATTTCGCTTAGCAATCTGTATGAACTAACTCCGAAATACTTTGCTAGAGAATCAACTAGACAGTCAGACTCAATCTGGATAAAAGTATCTCAAGGAGTTAATATCTCTCTCTTGATATGATTTTTACTCAAGCTAAAATCAATAGCGAGTCTTTATCAAATACAAGGAATAACTTGGACGGTACCAAAGACCAATGTCCAAGGATCAATCAATATTAATCAACAACCAGAGGTTGGATTTCCAATTGTTGATCACGAACGCACAACCTGTATTATTTCAATTATATAAAATATAATGCGGAAAAGAAATAACAAAGACACCAGAAATTTTGTTAACGAGGAAACCGCAAATGCAGAAAAACCCTGGGACCTAGTCCAGATTGAATACACACTGTATTAACCCGCTACAGACACTAGCCTACTCCAAGATAACTTCGGACTGGACTATAGTTGAACTCCAATCAGTCTCCCACCGATCCAAGGTATAGTTGTACTCCTACGCCTCTGATCCCAGCAGGATACTGCGCACTTTATTCCCTTAGATGATCTCACCCACAACCAAGAGTTGCTGCAACCCAAAATCGCAGACTTGAAAATAAACAAATTTGTCTCACACAGAAAAGTCTATCAAAGGATAAATCTGTCTCCCACAGATAAACCCTAGGTTTTGTTCCGTATTAAGATATGAAATCAAGGTGAACATGAACCAATTGATAATCCGGTCTTATATTCCCGAAGAACAGCCTAGATTAATCAATCACCTCTCTACAATCCTTCCTGACTACACAGGCGGTTTGTCGAGGAATCACAAACAGTGAGACGAAGATGTTTGTGACTTTTTTTATCTTGCCTATCGGAGAACTCTCACGATCTCAAGCCAATCAAAGATTGTACTCGTACGATAGAAGATGCAAGATCAGATCACACAACTACGATAAAAGTAGTATCGGTATGGCTTCACAATCCCAATGAAGTCTTTAAGTCGTTAGCCTGGTTTTAGAGAAGAAAACCAAAGGTTAAAGGAGAATCGACTCTAGCGAGCGCACTAGTATCACACAGACGTGTGGGGATTAGTTTTGCACAATGCTAGATGTCTCCTTTATATAGTCTTCAAATCAGGGCTTTTCCTTAGTTACAAAGCAATCCATATTCACCGTTAGATGAAAACATGATTTAGATTCAAGCTAATATATCTCAACCGTTAGATCGAAAACTTAGCTTGTCACACACACTTGGGTAGACGTTTACTGGATTTGTGAAAACCATGCCCAAACGTGTACGTGTATGTTGGTTCAACATAGTTACCCAAAAGGTTAACCATATGAGCATTTCATATTAACCTTGTTCTTCTTCACCATAACTAGTTCAATTGACTCAAATGAACTAGTTAGAGAGTTGTTCAATTGCTATGAGATCTTATGTAACTACACAAGACACAATTGAAACAAAGATGATTCGATTCGATTGAATCGGCTCATGAACTTTATATCCATGGTTTTCATAAAGCATTCCTTAGTAATTTAAGTTTCATGTTCAGAGCATATCTTTAGATCATAACCTCTTAAGCTCACAAACAAGTTCGCGGACTTAAGACAACCGGTGGAGTTTTCCACACTCAGCAGAAAATCTCGGCAAAGAGACTTTCGCCAGTTCGCGGACTAGGTTCGCGGACTAAGTTTGTAGACTTACACGCAAACGAGTTTTTGGAAAATCCCAGCAGAAATTCTCGGTACCAGAACTTCTGTCAGTTTGCGGACTGAGTTCGCGGACTTGGCAAAGCCAATTCCTCTGGTTTCTCTCAATCAACAAAGTTCGAAAACTTCGGATTAAGGAATACATGGTTATGTAATCTAAACTCTCATTTCAATCATTGATACATTCTCAGAGGACGTTATATAGCCGTTATTCACAGACCTTTTCGCGTCAGAGCAATTCTCAAAGTAATTGAAACTTTTCATGACTTTCGTCACTAGGTGAAGATAAACTTGATCAAAGCGAAATGCTTTACCAACACACGATTTCGAGATATAGATAGGCGAGATATACTCGGCTCGAAATATCAAATGTGTATGATCCAGTCTATATAGCATACGACTTTTGTCTCATAAGAAGTAGGAGATAGAAGATATAGACTTTTGAGTGATAGATAAGTTCAAGTCTCCACATACCTTTTTGTTGATGGAGTTCCACGGTTCCTTGAGTAGATCTTCATCATTGTATGATGAATCGCCATGAAGTCCTTGAGCTCAACTACACTTTTTTATTCTAGTCCGAGACTTAGCTATGTAGGCTAGCAAGACTCATAGTTTTGATCACTAACATTGACAAACATGCTTGAGATAGCAACGCATGCGAGGTCGACCGAGCTATGCTCTAATAATCTCCCCCTTTGTCAATTTTAGTGACAAAACTATTAATACATATGAAGTACAAAAAAAGATAAACTTTAGTGGCTCCTATTCCATAGTCTAATCTTCAACGTTTCCTGAAATCTTCGTGCTTCCAAGTACTCCAATGATCCCAAAGGTTGTAAGTTTAGCATCACCGTTGTTGAAGATCCGTAGCTATAACAATGAGAGAAATCGAGATTCTCGATCATTATTATACAATGTCATAGTATTATTATGTAACATCAAAGTCCAATTGTATCACGACTTTAATAATAAATGTAACACTCCACCTTAGTCAATACTCCATCTCGATCATGGAAACCACTCCCCATTACACAATGATCCAAAAACCATATGTATTTGTAGTGTGAACTACAATATTTCTCCCCCTTTTTGTCAATAAAATTGGCAAAGGTACAAGAACGGGATCATAATGAAATTTCCACAAGAGACATTTCATATACTAAAAGAAAAATAGATACCAACTTAATTTAGATGCAATCATAAAGCCGAAGCTAAATGCATTCATCAAGGAGTTTTAAGATACAAGATAACCCCTATAAAATTCCACAACCGCACACCCCGCAAGATATTACCATTAAGCACAAGTTTAAAAGAACTCTCCCCCATTTGATGTCATTCCCGAAAGAACAACAAGAACGACCTTAATTTCGAAAGAAAAGAAGGATTTTTAAATTGGACACCAAAAACCATAGAAATGATTTTCTATATCCAAAACTCAACCAAATTAATCACAAGAAAACCCATGATTAATTTAATTGGAATACGCAACTATATCAAACCACAAAAGTGATCAATTTAATTGAATGTGCTCAACATAAGTAAACTTACGGAGCTACGACTAAGGTAATCATACGGAGACGACTAACTTAATCGTTCACATACTCAACATAAAGAAAAACCTTACGGAATATACGACTACATCAACCAATAGAACATGATTTGTATAGCCGTTCATATACTCAACACAAGAACTTGTGGAATATATGAAAACTCAACTAGACTAATTACAAGAGAACTTATAATTAATCTAATTGGAATACAAACAACCAAACTAATCACAAAAGTAATCAATTTAATTGTCAAAAGATTTGCTCGACAAAAGAAGACTTTCGGAGCAAATAACTGAATAACCAACCAAGATGATTAATTTAGTTAATAATGCTCAACATATAGCATCTTATGGAACAACCAACAAAGCCAATAAGAATAATCGACTTAGTTGTATCGTGCTCAACATAAGACACACAATTGAGCCTTCACGGTAAAACATAACAAACTGGATCAATGAAGATCAACACCGTGGATAACATACAAGGATCTATTCTATTTTCCATCATAACAACATAATAGACTTTATGCTTGTCGAACAAAAGATTTTATCCTATTTTCCATCAAATACATGACTGCATAGGCATAACTTTTGTAATTGTCAAAAATCCATTCGTCCTTTCATTAATACGAATACTAATTCATGAACGACTTTACTTTTGACAGCATATGGGACCTTCAAGTTCACGGACGCAAACAATACATATCCCATAATCAAATTGCAATATCAAAAAATCATAACGATCAATACTGCAATAACATCATCCTCCAAATATTTTTAGAATTTAAAAACCAATAAACCTAAAAAATAACATAAGAAGATGAAAACAAAAATAGCTATGTGTAATCACAATTATCGTTATTCAAAGCACTAGTTATTCTTCCAACTAATCCAAAAACAAGATATACTAGGCAACAATTCCTTTGAGAAATTCTTTATCATTCCTGAACTCCTTGTTATCGACAACCATCGGGACATAAGGTTCACGGAGATAACTGTCAATACCCATGAACTGTCTTGGCTGAAGAGGTCGAATTAGAATCCTCTGAATTTCCAAAGATTTAGACACGAACGTCTTTATTTCATAAATCTCCCTTCTTATTTCCTTTAACTCATCAAGAACATCGGAAAAATTCTGAGAGTTAGAAGGAACAACCCTGGGTTTTCTTGTATTCCTTCTTTTTCTTTTCAGGGACTTAGAGTCAGGAGATTTTTCTTTTTCCTTGATTGAAGACTTAACAATCATGTTGACATCCTTTCCATATGACGACATAGTGCTTTGAGAACAGTTATAAACAACTGGATTTGTGTGATTGAATCACTTAACTCAACAAGCAGTCTTATATAGGATGTCAAGAGGAAAAAGGAATGTAGGGTTCGAAACCTATTGACAGGTTCGTATACGCCCAACTCTAAAACCCTATAAAGAGTAGAATTGTCGATAATAACCCTTTCTTTTATTTGATAGACAAAAAATAACAAAACTAAGAAAAGAAGGAAAAACTCTTCTGAAGCCTGGATCACACTCAATCTTGTCTGTTTTCGAACAGGCACATGAGACAAGATTTTCCCAACAACACAATCAAGTTGTGTTGCGATGAACAACGATTTGTCCATTTTTTTTCTCATGGGAGGAATCCTCTGATCTTTTTCTATCAAAACGATTTGACCATATTTTATTTTCAAATGGTCTTATTCTATCCTTGGAAACCAACTTCTTAGACGAAGATAAGATTCTACATACCTCGGCGGTCTTCTGAGCAAGTTTCAGCTTCCTTGCTAATCGATTTGCTCTTCGATGAAGTTTGCTGGTGTGCCTTATTTGGTGCTTGTATTTGTAACACCTTGATAGTTCATGTCCCTTCATCGAACAAAACGAGCACGTCAATCTTGGATAGTATTCAGGCATCTGAGATGTGCAAGCAAACAGACATACAGTTGATCCTGAAACATCACTGACAGGGTTTTCATTTATCGGATTCAAAGAATCTTCCATCTTGATTGGGTTTCCCTCTTCTCCGAACCCATTGAGGTTGATATATGTATTGCTACAAGTATCAAAATCGATGTTTTCACAAAGAAGCCCTACACTTGATTTCCTATCTTCATCGGAATCATAGGTTTCAGACATTTCATCAAGTGTTACAGCTAGACCTTTGTTCTCAGTGTATTTTTTACGATTTGGGCATCCGTTAGCAAAATGGACAAAACCCTTACACTTAAAGCACTGAGGCATGTCCTCGTCATCAGCCTCGTCAGCACTCCTGTTTTTAGGAGGTACGCGATCGCGAGGTTTGTCTGATAACTTAGGTTTGTCTCTTGAAAATCGTTTACTTCTCTTCAACAGAAGATCCCTAAACTGTCTTGTGATCAAGGAGACTGATTTGTCAAGATATTCATCCGAAAAATCATCCTCAATCCTCAGAGACATGAACACTCTTACCTTTGACCAGTAATTTAGTGTTCTTTTGTGCTTTAAAGGCAACATCCTTACCGACTTTGGATGTATGCTCATGGACAAAGATCTTAAGATTTCCAACCAAGGTGTTTCTGGAAAGATTATCGAGGTTATTCCCCTCAACGAAGGCATGCTTCTTAGACTCGTATCTAGATGGCAGCGATCTGAGAATTTTCATCACAATGTCCTTTTCAGGAATACTCTTACCCGATGTAAAAGATGCATTAACAATTTCAGACACTTTGTGATTAAACTCATCAAATGTTTCTTCATCTGCCATACGAAGGTTCTCCCAATCGGAATTAAGGTTTTGAAGCCTAACATCCTTTTCATTGGAGTTTCCTTCAAATACGGTTTCTAAGATATCCCAAGCATCTTTAGATCTAGTGCAGCTTGTCACATGATGCTGAAGATTTGGGGTAATGGCATATATGATAGCATTCAAACCGTCGGAATTTTTCTTTGCAACAATTATCTCAACAGCAGTGTATTCACCAATAGGTTTGGGAACGTTTGCATCACCGACCGCCACAACGGGGGCATCATAGCCATTAACCACATATACCCATGATTGAAAATCACGTGATTGAAGAAAAGCTCGCATAGCAATTTTCCACCATAAGTAATTGGAGCCATCGAAGACTGGTGGTACGTTAATAGAGATATCACCTCTGTCCATAGAGTCAGATCGCTACAAACATGGACTTGTTAGGTCTTAAACGTGTTTTCCTGCTCAGATACCAATTGAAAAAGCGGGGGTCTAACAGGACCACCCAATATTTCGCTTATCAATCTGTATGGACTAACTCCGAAATACTTTGCTAGAGAATCAACTAGATAGTCAGAGTCAATCTAGATAAAAGTATCTCAAGGAGTTAATATCTCTCTCTTGATTTGATTTTTACTCAAGCTAAAATCAATAACGAGTCTTTATCAAATACAAGGAATAACTTGGACGGTACCAAAGACCAATGTCAAAGGATCAATCAATATCAATCAACAACCAGAGGTTGGATTTCCAATTGATGATCACGAACGCACAACCTGTATTATTTCAATTATATAAATATAATGCGGAAAAGAAATAACACAGACACCAGAAATTTTGTTAACGAGGAAACCGTAAATGCAGAAAAATCCCGGGACCTAGTCCATATTGAATACACACTGTATTAAGACGCTACAGACACTAGCCTACTCCAAGCTAACTTCGGACTGGACTATAGTTGAACCCCAATCAGTCTCCCACCGATCCAAGGTACAGTTGTACTCCTACGCCTCTGATCCCAGCAGGATACTGCGCACTTGATTCCCTTAGATGATCTCACCCACAACCAAGAGTTGCTGCAACCCAAAATCGCAGACTTGAAAATAAACAAATCTGTCTCACACAAAAAAGTCTATCAAAGGATAAATCTGTCTCCCACAGATAAACCCTAGGTTTTGTTCCGTATTAAGATATGAAATCAAGGTGAACAGGAACCAATTGATAATCCGGTCTTATATTCCCGAAGAACAGCCTATATTAATCAATCACCTCTCTACAATCCTTCCTGACTACACAGGCGGTTTGTCGAGGAATCACAAACAGTGATACGAAGATGTTTGTGACTTTTTTATCTTGCATATCGGAGAACTCTCACGATCTCAAGCCAATCAAATATTGTACTCGTACGATAGAAGATGCAAGATCAGATCACACAACTACGATAAAAGTAGTATCGGTATGGCTTCACAATCCCAATGAAGTCTTTAAGTCGTTAGCCTGGTTTTAGAGAAGAAAACCAAAGGTTAAAGGAGAATCGACTCTAGCGAGCGCACTAGTATCACACAGACGTGTGGGGAATAGTTTTGCACAATGCTAGATGTCTCCTTTATATAGTCTTTAAATCAGGGCTTTTCCTTAGTTACAAAGCAATCCATATTCACCATTAGATAAAAACCTGATTTAGATTCAAGCTAATATTTCTCAACCGTTAGATCGAAAACTTAGCTTATCACACACACTTGGGTAGACGTTTACTGGATTTGTGAAAACCATGCCCAAACGTGTACGTGTATGTTGGTTCAACATAGTAACCCAAAAGGTTAACCATATGAGAATTTCATATTAACCTTGTTCTTCTTCACCATAACTAGTTCAATTGACTCAAATGAACTAGTTAGAGAGTTGTTCAATTGCTATGAGATCTTATGTAACTACACAAGACACAATTGAAACAAAGATGATTCGATTCGATTGAATCAGCTCATGAACTTTATAGCCACGATTTACATAAAGCATTCCTTAGTAATTTAAGTTTCATATTCAGAGCACATCTTTAGATCATAACCTCTTAATCTCACAAACAAGTTCGCGGACTTAAGACAACCGGTGGAGTTTTCCAAAGTCAGCAGAAAATCTCGACAAAGAGACTTTCGCCAGTTCGCGGACTTATACGCAAACGAGTTTTTGGAAAATCCCAGCAGAAATTCTCGGTACAAGAACTTCCGTCAGTTCGTGGACTTGGCAAAGCCAATTCCTCCGATTTCTCTCAATCAACAAAGTTCGAAAACTTCGGATTAAGGAATACATGGTCATGTAATCTAAACTCTCATTTCAATCATTGAGACATTTTCAGAGGACGTTATATAGCCGTTATTCACAGACCGTTTCGCGTCAGAGCAATTCTCAAAGTAATTGAAACTTTTCATGACTTTCGTCACTAGGTGAAGATAAACTTGATCAAAGCGAAACGCTTTACCAACACATGATTTTGAGATATAGATGGACGAGATATACTCGGCTCGAAATATCAAATGTGTATGATCCAGTCTATATAGCATACGACTTTTGTCTCATAAGAAGTAGGAGATATAAGAGATAGACTTTTGAGTGATAGATAAGTTCAAGTCTCCACATACCTTTTTGTTGATGAAGTTCCATGGTTCCTTGAATAGATCTTCGTCGTTGTATGATGAATCGCCATGAAGTCCTTGAGCTCAACTACACTTTTCTATCCTAGTCCGATACTTATCTATGTAGGCTAGAAATCAAGACTCATAGTTTTGATCACTAACATTGGCAAACATGCTTGAGATATCAACGCATGCGAGGTCGACCGAGCTATGCTCTAACAAAGATTGTCTTCAGAAGTGACTGGCTTCTTCATCTTGTTGATGTCTTTCTGGGATAGAGGAGAAGCATAACCAGTGCAGGTGCCAATAGGTTTAACCTTAAATTGACAACAGATTCTACTGATAAGACATGGGAACCCAAGATTCTTTTTCTGTGAAACCATATGAATCATCTGACGAATAATCAGACCACAGAAATCTATCTTCACCAGAGATAAGATAGCAAACCATCTCAGCAAGGGTTCTGCTCCATAGATTCTTATCAAGTGTACTGGGAATCAGATTTGCAACAACCAATTTACTGAAGATTTTCAAATGAAAGCTAATGTTGTCAACATACAACTTCCCCCAGACCACGATTCACTTCTATTTAGAAGCAATTCGGATAGCTGACCCTGAGTTGGTCTGTGATTCTCAGGTTGAGGAATTGCAAATGAGCGATCAAGTGATAAGTTCAAAAAATATGCAATCACTTCGCGATTTACCTCAAATGTTATCCCTCCAACCATTGTCTTGAAGCAACAACTGATTTTGTTGGCATCATGCAGGTTAGCATAAAACTGACAAGTCATCTCAGGATAAGAAGACCCAAGACCATCATGAATATAACCCCATTCATGTTGGTTCATAAACCGGTGAAACTCAGGTTCGCTAACAGTACGATCATAAACCCTTTCTATGACAAACTTCCCTTTAAGAAACTTGACATATTTATTCCTATCAAGAAGACTAGTAAAGCTAATTTGAAGAGCAAGGTCATAAAAAGGCTGTAAAACGTCTAAACCAATTTCATCATCTTCAAACTCATTATCACTATCTAAGTTTCGATTGGATTGAGAACTTTAACTTTCACCACGGCTTAACCTTTTCCTAGAAGCCATTTTTGAACAAAAACACAACAGAGAGGATGAACAACTTACTTGGTTCGTGAACTGTTGTTGATGGTGGAGTTCCAAACCGGTGAGCAAAGTGAGAAACGTTCTTGACCCAAAATGCAAAAGCTTCTTCTGATTCTAATAGTACAAACCAATCAAAAATTGGTCACGAATTAAAAAGGATGAGAACGATTGGTATATGAACAAATGGGTTTCTCAATCGTACTCGAACTGTGAAGAGAAGGTGAAAAGAACGAAGTAGAGAAGAGAACTTTCTCTTTTAATGTGAAAAACGGTGAACTTGAGCTGGTTCGAGTGCGTTCTGGAATTAAAACGTACGGGAACTAAGTTCAAGTAGAGTCATCCACGCGTGTGCAAGAGGGACTTGTTTGGAAAACTAAGAAGTATTTGGAGTATAGACTCAACAAATAACCCTCTTGAGATGAGACATGTGGACACAAGGACACATTGGATTAGTTTTGATTGCCATGACACCATGAGAGGGTTTCTTTCCAGCAACTCTTACGACCTCCAAAAACGAGTGAAACCCAGAACATTGTTCTTCTAAGTTTATCAAGGAATTTCAAGAGAGCCCAAAGTAAATTGAGTTTCTGTTTTCCTGTTTTCCAACTTATAAGGAACAACTTCAACAAATAGTTTTTAGTACAGTAGAGGGAAACTCTGTTGACAAAAGGAGACATCCTAACTTCTTTAGAAGAGACGATACTACTGCTATCTTGATATAGAGTATCAGGGATTGAGCAATTAATTGATTCATGCTTTGAGGTGATATACTCAGATGATTGGGATTTAAACTCTTCTTGTAAATCATTTAGTTTGTTACAACTAATTGGATTACCCAGAAGAGGAGCAATGCTCTCACTGATTAGCAAATCAATATCAACCTCAACATGAATATTACTCATTATAACTTGATTTAGCCTGTCAAGTGACTCTTGTTATTTTTGGAGAATTAAATCAACATCAGAAGATAAGCTTTCAAGTTTCTTTTCAAGCCCTGCAAAAACTTCAAGGGATTTTAAACCTGGTGGAGGTTTAGACAGAATTTCTTCTACAGAATTATTAAATCAGTCATGGAAGAGAATTCTGGAATCCCTGGATCTGGTGGTGCATTTATTGAGATATCACTTATGTCCATATCAGATCGCTACAAACAGACTTATGAGGTCTTTAATGTGTTTGCCTGCTCTGATACCAATTGAAAATGCGGGGGTCTAACAATCACACCCAACAATTCATTTGGCAATCTGAGAGGACTTACTCCAATACACTATCTAGAGAATCAACTAGACAGTCAGACTGAATATAGAAAAAAGTATATCAAAGAGTTTAATATCTCTAACTCTTAATTCAATCCGCAATCAGCAAATAGAAATCTGCGAGCCCGATTGAATATAAGATGGAGTACTTAAACGGTACCAAAGACCAATGTTCAAGTGTCAATCAATGTAAATCAACAACCCAAGGTTGGATATTCTAATTGATTGATTTTAACGCACAACCTGTGATATTTCAATTATATAACAAAATATAATGCGGAAAAGAAATAACACAGGTACCAGAATTTTGTTAATAGGAAACCGCAAATGCAGAAAACCCCCGGGACCTAGTCCAGATTGAACACCACACTGTATTAAGCCACTATAGACACTATCCTACTACCAATTAACTTCGGACTGTACTGTAGTTGAACCCTAATCAATCTCACACTGATTTAAGGTACAGTTGCGCTCCTTACGTCTCTGATCCCAGCAGGATACTACGGACTTGATTCCCTTAGTTGATCTCACCCACAACCAAAAGTTGCTACGACCCAAAGTCGAAGACTTGATAGACAAATCTGTCTCACACAGAAAAGTCTATAGGATTGAATAAATATGTCTCCCACAGAAATACCCAAGAGTTTTTGTTCCGTCTTTTGATAAATCAAGGTGAACAGGAACTGATGGAATTTTTACAGTGTTGTAGTAATAGAGTTCGTTCAAGACTTGTGAAAGCAGATTTTTTAGACTTAGTTTTATAAATAAAAATAATAAACTCAAATAAAAAAGTGTTGTGAAAATTATGGAGAGACTGGGGCTAGGATTCCACCATTGGTCGATATTAGTAATATAATAAAACAATAGTTATGCAACTCAACATTCAAATTGATTCTAATAGTATTGCCTAGACATGTAGATTTTCAAAAGAATAGATGTTAATCCAAGCATAGAATATCAAAACCCTAAAGCAAGCATATTCTATCAAGAGAAAATACACCTAACTAATCAAAATCATATAATCAATTTTTGAGTTCAATGCAAAAATCATAATAGAGTTGTTATAATTAATTAAAAGTAGAAAAATATCACTTTTACCGAAACAACGACTTCCTCCATCGCCCCAAATATTATGTTGAAAACACACTCAAAAGTTGATTTCATTTCTCAAAGTGTTTACAAATGATGAAAATGAGAGAAAAATGATAAAAATCGGGTTTGTAACAATTATATTCGTTACAAACCGAACGGTTACAGAGAACGATAGATATGAAGTGTCGTTGGCACTGTAGCACAACGACTGTCTCCTACAGTCTAATGTTCTTCATGTTCTTCACAACAGCGAAAATGGCAGTTCTCTGCAACTTGAATTTCCCCGTCTCTGTAATGTTCTATACATCTCCCAAACTCTTTGTTCCCCCTATGACACTCCATAACTATATATATATATACTACACAGGCCTTCAAATATCACCCCATTACTCTCAATAATCTTCACAACTCCGGCAGTAAAGAAAAATATTCTCAGAATATTTTCTTTCCCTTCTCGTCTTCTGAAGCTGTCAATCAGCGTTTACACGTTCCAATAATGCATAAATTACATCAAAGAGTGAGCCAACATGCTTAAAACACGCGTAATCTTTCCAAAACAACTCCAACAGAATCCCTTGTGTCACCTTTGTACGTGAATGCCCTGTTTCTTCGAAACTGATTATCCATCCCATTCTAATCGAATCAAGCGACTATACCAGACCTATCTAAGAGTAACAGTCCCATACCAATCCATTGGAGTGATTAAATCTCTCCAGAAATCTCTAAAATCAAAAAGAGCAACTCTCAGGTTTTCTCAAGCAAAACCCGTAACTCCTGTTTCACTCAATCGTGATGATTCAGCCGACTCTGATCAAAATGAATAATCATACCACGCCTGTGAAGCTGAGGCAAGTCTTCCCAATAATTCCCAGCCATTGAGTCTCCTTCAATCTTGTTCAAAATGCCAACCCTAATTCTGCCACCTGAAGAGCACCATTTCCCGCCAAAACTGATTTTTGAAATGAAGAAGAAGGTGTGCCCCTATCCAGAGTAGGGGTGCGAATATCCATGGGGTGCCTTTAGTAAATCGGTGGGTTCCTTTAGTAATTTTCTCCGGGAGGTCCAAAAACCACCTTTCGAGCAACTTTTTCCGTAAGCGTTTATTTCTCCAAAAATACCTAAACACACATAAAAACACCATAATAAGTTCAAAAACGAGTACCAACAATAGAAAACATTTAGGACAACTTGGACACAAAAATGTGTCTATCAGGAACCAATTGATAAACCAGACTTATATTCCCGAAGAACAACCTAGTTGTTGATGGTGGATTTTAGTTCAGGGCTAAAATTGTAAAACCAAATTTATGCGCTAACATCCTGCAAAGGATAAAGCTACTGATAAGTAATGAATACTTCTTCACTTTACTAATTCACCTAGAATGGAGCATGTGGCAACAATCCCAGTATTCTGTGAATTAAATACACAAAAGTCATCCAGGGTGGAGCATGTAGCAACAATCCCATATACCCTGTGAATTTACAACATTATTAATTAATGCATGACTAGCCTTGTATTTCCTGTGATGTTCCCGCAGAACTCTCATTATTAGTGCGGCATGACGACTGAGTGTTGCTCTCAGTAGAGTAGCACGAATCTCCAAGTGTTAATAGTGAGGCATGCACGAAATACCCGTGCAGGCCACATCTCTCGGTGTGTTATACTAGGACGATTGAGCCCACATCTCTCGGTGTGTTATACTAGCCCGATTGAGCATACATCTCTCGGTGTGTTATACTAGCCCGATTGAGCATATTTGAATCTGGACTGACAGTCTCAGAAACAATCATGACCACGCAAGTTGGCCGCATGATTTAACCAGCTTGGACAGACAGCCTAAGACAGGAGTTAGGCGACCAGTGAAGCATCACCATGATCACCGTCCGCCACTCTTCCACATAGAGTGATCGGCCAAAGTGTGGCTTGCCCCTACAACCTCCAAAAGATCACTCGAAGATGGCTGGACATCATACTATTTTAAGACGCTTAATTCGTGACTTACTCCGTTAAGCCTTAAAATAGCGATGCTTCATACATGCTGAATATATTCGATGCATTACATGCATAGAATACACACGATATTTCATAAATATCGATTTTCAAAATTACTTAGTTATTTAACTTAGCACTGCATGCTATCTTCTGTGGGTCCCACGATCCACACATTCGAGACATCAAGCATGTCACAAACTGGGGATACATACTGGGGTATTGGTCTGGCGGTTTACTGCATGTAGCGTGCAACACGCCATCACAAGAACGTGTCAGGAAGACATGGAAGGTTAGTGATGATGGGATAAGTGGGAAATACTGGTCGTGTGACACTAGCACACAACTCCATTACTCCATCACTCCACTTCCTCCACTTCCCATGAGAGATGTGGGTTAGGCTCAATGACTTGTATAAATAGGTTCTCCTCCCTATTTCCAAAAAACAAGACGAAAACAGAAATCAAGTGTGGATACAACGTATTCCAACACCAGAACTGATAGCTTACATTCTGCAAGCCAGTTCAGCTTTCTGATACAAGTCATACACAGCCAACACCTTCACATTCTCAACACCTTCTTCGCTTCCCTCCCTAAGATCAACCCCATCTCCTTCACTTTGTGACCGAAGCAAGTCTGGAACGACCATTTCTTGGTTTAGACCAGAGTTGTACAGATTGATTTCTCGAATCACAAGCACTCCCGTGCAGTGCATTTGTTTAGGGTTTTAGATTCATTTCTCATCCACACACCCCAAATTACCAAAACCGGCAGAAATAGTTTTCATCCATAAACAATTGGCGACCACAGTGGGAGATTAATCTCTCGGTTGCAAAATCAATTTTCAATTTCATTTTAATTTGTTCATATTGCAAAATGGTGGATCTTAGGTCTGAATCAGCAACCAGTCCCGACGGAGCCAGCGCCGACAACGCTCTCGGCGTTGATATCTCGATTGGTGGTGTTACCTGTCAATGCAATCAATGTATCTCGTGGAATTACGTCCTCTACCACCAGCACCAGCGGAGCAGGAGGAGATATTCCATTGGGTGTGACGCTTCCTATCACCAGAGCCAGAGCAGCTGCGAATTCCGGCGTCTCATCAAGTATAACGCCTCCGTCCGTCACCAGGGCAACTACCACTCCTGCCTCAGGACGAGGGGCCGGAGGAGCCAGAGGAGGACAACCCCCTATTACTATGGTGTATTTGACGGAGAGACAAGAAGTCCTTGCTAAGTCATAGATGGACATGGCTGCAACTCAGAAAGAGGTACTCACTTTTCTCAATATATTAACTGATCGGTTGCCACAATAGCCAAGACATCCCCTGGAGCCAACAAGGAATGCATTCAACGCACCCGGAGCAGGTACTTCAGCGGCGCGGGCCTACATGGACCTGATCAAAGAACCGATAAACGACATCTCCTCATCAAGATGACATCAGATATGAGCGGTCCTGTCATGGAGACTCCTACACTGGGGACTGATCCTCACAACGATCCTCCTCAAGTCAATAGTTTCACTATGAACCGGAGGCCAGTGGATCAGGAAGCGACTTCTCTAGTAGAAAGTTTGTGTGGACTTTTACACCTCTCGAAGAATCAGCGGGCGGAGACGTTTGCTGAAATCAACCAGATAGCCCTGGACGTGCACCTAACTCATCCACGTCCAGAAGTCTCAAACGTACCAGAAACATCTATGAATAATGTTACATTTACAGAGGACGACATGATGGCGGAAGAAGGTCACAACCGGGCCCAACATGTTACTGCACGCATCAAGGATTCAGAGTTCAAGAGAGCCCTCATCGACACAGGAGCGTCTTCGAGTGTGATTACCCTAAAGACTCTCAGGACATCCAAGATCCGCCCATGCAAGATCGTACGACAGCCTACCACAATGACAGACTTTGAAGGAAACCAGACTAGCACATACGGGTATGTCAATCCGAATTTATCAGTAGGACCCGTTCAATCAAAAGTGAAATTCGAATTCATAGAGAAGGATCCGGACTACCATATGATACTAGGGAGACCATGGCTTCATGACAATAGGATCGTCCCTTCAATATATCACCAGTGCCTGAAGACTATGCTGAATGAAGAAGTCGTTCATATTCCTGCATCATTGTCTCCATACACACCAATATGCGGAGTGGAACTGTTCGAACCGAGGGAAGCTCCGCAGGAAGAATCAAACAAAGTTCATTGCATTCCACTCCCCACATGGGCGTCAATCCAGGAGGAGGACCGACTCGCATCATTGAGGGTTAAGCCCTACGACGCATCTTTGCTGACGAAACATTCTTCTTCATCCGGTGAAGCCGAAACCCATGTTCACACCAAGAAGGAACGAACTTTTGTGGCGAGTCGTGACCAGAAAGGGAAAACGGTATACCAACGATGTTATTATCAATTAGCAGGGGAGACTGTTACCCAGTCTCTCCACCTAATGGAATGCTACAACAACCACAAGAAGAAGTGCTAGATGTTCCACAATAGCTGCAAGATGGCACCAACTCCACAACTGATGAGATTGAAATCGTTGAGGAATCTCATAGGCCTATCTCCATCAGCTCAACCTTGTGTACGGATGAACACACGAAGCTCGTGGAACTTCTCAAAGAGTACTAGGACATATTCGCTTGGAGTCGCAGTTCAGACACGAGGAAAATGGATAGATAAGGTGCTGCATGGACTTGAACAGATGCTGCCCCAAAAACGATTCTACTCTACCTAACATCGACATGTTAATAGATGCAACCAGCGGACACGGCATATTCTCCTCCATGGATGGATGTAGCGGCTGCAACCAGATAAGGATGTACGAGCATGACGCAAGTAAGATAGCTTTTCGAACTCCTCTCGGAAATTTTATTATATTGTACTGCCATTTGGTTTAAAGAATGCCGGTGCAACGTATCAACGCTCTATGACGGCAATCTTCCACTGGAGCCGATACCTCAAGGGAGCAGCCTCAAGAAGATAACGATGCCCACGCGTCATGTTGAGCAAGATCCGGGCGAGTCACTCTATCAGACGATGGTGCATGTCTATCGTGCTATGTTGGAGAATCTGCGCTTTTGGTCATCCTCTGGAGCTGTTGAACGCTCATATGCAACAACATCTGCCCTGCTACCAGTTTCGCTGAAGCAGT
Organism: Papaver somniferum; assembly: GCF_003573695.1. Classification (NCBI taxonomy): domain Eukaryota; kingdom Viridiplantae; phylum Streptophyta; class Magnoliopsida; order Ranunculales; family Papaveraceae; genus Papaver; species Papaver somniferum. Next base: position 170,191,593 of record NC_039358.1, read on the forward strand.
AAGAGGAAAACCACCGAGATACAATATCCTTCGCGCCAACTCTAACTCCAGTACCGCATACACGACTGCGACAATGATGAAACAACGTCCAAGATGACGGCAGAAACATTAAGAGACGCTTTCAGAATTTTGTCTCCCGTAGAAGAAGTAGTTGCGTTACCAAAGGAGTGTGGCTGGGGACTTCTTAGCGCGTTGTCCTTCTCAAACATGGATGCAAGCACGCTATCATTATGATTACAAGATGTTCAAATACGAGTATACACTCAAGAAAACAGACGTATTGTCAAAGATCAGTGATATTCCTGGATGTCTATGAAATGCAATGTAGCAAAGACGACCTCATGAAACCAGCGTGAAAACATCTATCAAGTCGAAGGCTCAGTGGATACTCGTGGGCAGGGGACTGTCTCCCTCTTTTTCATTCCATAGGCAACATCAAGAAGTTATCGGTTCCATCATGATTCTCGCTCTAATAACGAGACACCGCCAAGTTCGTTCCCATAGCTGTCACGCCTCTTCCTGTCAATCTCTTCTGATCATAACCGCAGCTAAGAACCGTTGTTCGTTTGTTGATACCAGTGCCCGAGCTTCACCATGTCAACAACCACTACGGACAGAGATAGAACCATATAAACCACGCTTGGGGACTGAGGCTCAACATGAAGTTCCTTCACAGTCAGTCTAGAACTTCTTCAACACGAGAGAGATGGTCAATCAAGAAGCATGGAATTCGCAAGGGTAAATCAAACTGAAGAGGAAGCCACTTCAACGCTCCCTCCAGCAGAAGCTGCTTCAATGGTCTATTCAAGAGCCGCCTCAACGCTCTCTCCGGGACCCACGTTCGCTTCAGAATCCTGCTTCAATGCTCTCTCCAGGAGCCACCTCCACATTCGCTTCAGAAGCTGCTTCAACGATCTCCAGGACTTGCTCGCTCCATAAGCTGCTTCAACGCTCTCCAGGACTTGCTCGCTTCAGAAGCTGCTTCAACGCTCTCCAAGACCTGCTCGCTCCAGAAGATGCTTCAACGTTCTCTGCAGGACCCACATTCACATTTGAGCACACATGGTTCATTTTAAGCAAAGCAAGCACGCGGTGGGTTTCACGTTCGAGCAGGTAGCAAGGCCGGTGTTTGGTCAAGCTGGTTGGGTCGGTGTTTAGTCAAGGTAGCAAGGCCGGTGTTTGGTCAAGCTGGTTGGGTCGGTGTTTAGTCAAAGTAGCAAGGATGACACTAGAGCAAGCACATTAACCGTACGGGAAAAGCAGACACAGGATAGGGCTGACGTTTGAAACATGTACACGGTGGACCCGTGTTTGATCAAAGCATGCACATCTGCCCATGTTCGAAGCAAGCATGCTTACGTCGGGTCCCACGTTCGACCAAAGCAGGAACGCAGTGGACCCACGTTTAACCAAAGCAGGCATAACAAGCCCACGTTCAATCAAGCAGGAACATGATGAGTCCCACATCGAGCGAAGCAGTCCGTCGAGCAGGCACATCAGGCCCACGTTCGAGCAGAGCAATCACGAAGCAGGCTCTCGACCGAAGCAGGCATAGCAAGGTCGATCGAAGTAGGCAAGACCGACATCATGCTAGGGGAACGCTCGCCTGGACGCCTCTTGAGTGTGACATGTCCAAGGACATGATGACCCGTCTCTCCTGGTAACATCTAACTTTGTCTCATAAGTTTTATCTGTATATGTCACCATCTCATGCCTACCCCACAATGATGCAACCATTATGTGCTAGGCAGGGGACTTAATGTTGATGGTGGATTTTAGTTCAGGGCTAAAATTATAAATCTAAATTTATGCGCTAACATCCTGCAAAGGATAAATCCACTGATAAGTAATGAATACTTCTTCACTTTACTAATTCACCTAGAATGGAGCATGTGGCAACAATCCCAGTATTCTGTGAATTAAATACATAAAAGTCATCCAGGTTGGAGCATGTAGCAACAATCCCATATACCCTGTGAATTTACAATATTATTAATTAATGCATGACTAGCCTTGTATTTCCTGTGATGTTCCCGCAGAACTCTCATTATTAGTGCGGCATGACGACTGAGTGTTGCTCTCAGCAGAGTAACACGAATCTCCAAGTGTTAATAGTGAGGCATGCACGAAATACCCGTACAAGCCACATTTCTCGGTGTTTTATACTAGCCCGATTGAGCCAACATCTCTCGGTGTGTTATACTAGACCGATTGAGCATACATCTCTCGGTGTGTTATACTAGCCCGATTGAGCATATTTGAATCTGGACTGACAGTCTCAGAAACACTCACGACCACGCAAGTTGGCCGCATGATTTAACCAGCTTGGACGGACAACCTAAGACAGGAGTTAGGCGACCAGTGAAGCATCACCATGATCACCGTCCGCCACTCTTCCACATAGAGTGATCGGCCAAAGTGTGGCTTGCCCCTGCAACCTCCAAAAGATCACTCGAAGATGGATGGACGTCATACTATTTTAAGACGCGTAATTCGTGACTTACTCCGTTAATCCTTAAAATAGCGATGCTTCATACATGCTGAATATATTCGATGCATTACATGCATAGAATACACACGATATTTCATAAATATCGATTTCCCAAATAACTTAGTTATTTAACTTAGCACCGTATGTTATCATCTGTGGGTCCCACGATCCACACATTCGAGACATCAAGCATGTCACAAACTGGGGGATACATACTGGGGCATTGGTCTGGCGGTTTACAGCGTGTAGCGTGCAACACTCCATCACAAGAACGTGTCAGGAAAACATGGACGGTTAGTGATGATGGGAGAAGTTGGAAAGACTGGTCGTGTGACACTAACACACAACTCCATCACTCCACTTCCCATGAGAGACGAGGGTTAGGCTCATGACTTGTATAAATAGGTTCTCCTCCCTATTTCCAAAAAACAAGACAAAAACAGAAATCAAGTGTGGATACAACGTATTCCAACACCAGAACTGATAGCTTACATTCTTCAAGCCAGTTCAGCTTTCTGATACAATTCATACACAACCAACACCTTCATAATCTCAACACCTTCTTCGCTTCCTTCCCTAAGATCAACCCCATCTCCTTCACTTTGTGACCGAAGCAAGTCTGGAACGGCCATTTCTTGGTTTAGGCCAGAGTTGTACAGATTGATTTCTCAAATCACAAGCACTCCCGTGCAGTGCATTTGTTTAGGGTTTAGATTCATTTCTCGTCCACACACCCCAAATTACCAAAACCGGCAGAAATAGTTTTCACCCATAAACACTAGTATTATCAATCACCTCACAATAAACTTAATATACTAGCGAAACAAGTTATTGTGGAATCACAAACGATGAGACGAAGGTGTTTGTGATTACTTTTCTATCTTTCCTATCGGAGATATAAGATCTCGAGCCAATTATTTCAATTGTACTCAACACGATAGAAATAACAAGATCAGATCACGCAACTACAAAGATAATAGTTGGGTCTGGCTTCACAATCCCAATGAAGTATTCAATCGTTAACCTACAGGGTCTCGAGAAGAAACCTAAGGTTAAAGGAGAATCGACTCTAGTTATGCAACTAGTAACACATAGGAGGTGTGGGGATTAGGTTTCCCAGTCGCTAGAGTTCTCCTTTATATAGTTTTCAAATCAAGGTTTGCAATCCAAGTTACCTTGGTAACAAAACATTCAATAATCACCGTTAAATGAAAAACCTGATTCAGCCGTTAATATCTTTCAACCGTTAGATCGAACTTAGATTGTTACACACAAATGAAATGTACCCTCATTTAGGTTTATGTAACCGTACCTAAATGTGTACACCATGTTGGTTCACAAACAGTTAACCAAGGTTATCCATATGATTACTCTCATATCAACCTTATTCATCTCAACCATAACTAGTTCAAATGACTCAAATGAAACTAGTTAAAGAGTTGTTCAATTGTTATGGAAAACACAATTGAAACAAAATCGGTTTGATTCACTTGAATCAAAAATGAACATTATAGCCACGGCTTGCAACGATTAGCATTCCTTATTATTTAAATGTTTAAGTCCATGAACTGATCGATTTGACAAAGTAACCAGCTTAAGTATGCGTACGGGTACGCATACTTAAGGCAACTAGTTTAGGAGTTTGTTAAGTTCCCAAACTTATCTTGTCTCCTTCACCAATTTGGTATTACACACATATGCATACACTTGGATCCCGGTTTGTGGATTTATAAACTAATGTGCGAACACACTATATATGCTTATATCCAAATATGGTTACATTCTCAACTCTTTATTTCAATCATTGAAACATTCTTCTATAATGACAATAGCCGTTTTCACACACTATTAGCATCAATGAAATTTTCAAGATATTGAAATAATCATTATCGAAACATTCCAAGCCTACATCAAGTGATTGTATCACACAAACTCTGTAAGATGTTATTCGACAATTTTCTCATGATATAAGATGAACTTGGTCGAAGCGAAATATTACCAACACAAATTTCGAGAAATATGTAAGCGAGATATACTCAGCTCGAAATCTCAAATGTGTATAGAGAAAACTATATTGTAACACGACTTATGTCTCAATATAGGAGATAGTATAAATAGACTTTCCAAGTGATAGATGAGTTCAAGTCTCCACATACCTTTTGTTGAAGAAGTTCCAAAAGCTCCCCTTAGTAGTTTTTCGTCTTCAAATGATGAACTCTGTGAAATCTAAGCTCAACTACACTATCTATGTCCTAGTCCGAGGCATCTATAAATAGGCTAGAAATCAAGACTTATAGTTTTGATCACTAACATTGAAAAACATGCTTGAGATAACAACGCATGCGAGTTCGACCGAGCAGTGCTCTAACAGATATCTAAACTCTTCTTTGATTTAGAGGTGGTAGTAATGTACACTTTTCTTTGATAAGAGTGTAAGTCTTTCATATCCTTGAGGTATCTAGAATTTTTTCAACTGCAAGTATGTCCAGGACGTTACTGAAACATATCTTGTAATACCATGATTAGGAAGGTACAGTTTTCCGGATTGAATGTAAGTAATGGTTTATCCTTTCATAATATTGAGACCTTTTTAGCACAATTGGATCCTGAATCGGCAAAAAGCTCTGCAGTTAAGCGTGTTCAGGAGAAATTTTTTTAGGATGGATGACCTCCCGGGAAGTTGTTGTTAAATGAATATAGAGGTGCCCGTTGACAACCCCACACAGCTGGATGACCGCGGTGGCTAAGTGGGGATAGTATCGATAAAGTTTGGGTCATCAGAGCCGACAGAGATCACCTGTCGAGGATGGGAATGTACGTTGTATGAGGTTGGGATAGATGCTTGTCTCATTAGGAGCAGGGAACGTCATAAATCTAGGCTTGAATATATTATGGAACCAAGGATGGCTCCAATTTAAGGTGGTGGTATTCTAATACCGCGATTCGGAAGGTAGGGTTCGGTGAAACATATATAGGTAATAGTTTGTTTTTTCCTAACTCCAAGGCCTTTTTAGCAGAAATAGTGCCGGAGTTGGCAAAAAGCTCTACAGTTAAGATACTTAGGCAGAGTAATCCTCGGATGGGTGACTTCCCGGGAAGTTGTTGTTGGATGACCGCAGCAGTTCCGTTAAGAACCATACATCGCCAGATGACCGCAGTGGCTAAGTGGGAACATTGAAGGGTGGGTCACTACATATCTAATGGGAATCAATAAGCAACCTGTTAAAGGCAGATTAGTTAAAAGCCTTCACTTAGGCTGAAGCAACTCATAGAGCTTTGAAGGACGGCATCTAGGGGAACCAAGTGTATAGGGTCTTGCGAGATACAAGAAATGTAAGTAGCACGACTGAATATGAATTGATCGTATGGTCGATTCGATCTCAGTTGCATTTCAGTTCGAAGCCTAATAGTATGCTAGTGTATGTAACAGATTAATACAATGAAATGTTCAAGACTAGACTAGTTCTCAAGGTTTTTCTGCACATTGCAGTTTTGCACGTGAATAAAACTTCTGGTGTCTTGTGCTATTTCTTTTCCTCATTATATCGTTAATATTTATAATATACATATCATAAGTAGTGCATTAAACAACCTACATAGTTTTAAAGCTTAAACTGTACAGTATATACAAGATTTGTTCTTGTGAATTCATGTCTTGGAAAACTGAATACAAGACTTGTTCTTGTTGGAATTCGGTTCGTGTACATAATACTAAATTGATTCTTGGATATTTATTTTTGAGATCGTCAAAGTAAACATGTTTAAAATCAGGTATTGGATCTTTAATGTTGATTTATACACCGATTGTAACAAATTTTTCCATACAAATTTCCAAACGAAACTTTTGGTGGTTGTTTATGGGTGAAAACTGTTTCTACTGATTTTGGTAAATTTGGATGTGTGGATGAGAAACGAATCTAAACCCTAAACAAATGCACTGCACGGGTGTGCCTTTGATTCGAGAGATCAATCTATACAATTCTTGCCTAAACCAAGAAATGGTCGTTCCAGACTTGCTTCGGTCACAAAGTGAATGAGATGGGGTTGATCTTAGGGAGGGAAGCGAAGAAGTTGTTGAGATTGTGAAGGTGTTGGCTCTTTATGACTTGTATCAGAATGATGAACTGGCTTGCACAATGAAAGCTATCAGTTCTGGGTGTTTTCTGAATACTGTGACAACACTTGGTTTTTCTGTGTTGTTTGAAAATAGGTTGAAGAACCTATTTATACAAGTCATTTGAGCGCAATCCTCATCTCGTAGGAAGTGGAGGAAGTTGAGTGATGGAGTAGTGGGGTCGTGTAGATGATTGTCATACGATCACGCCTTTGCCCACTTCCCTCATCATCGTTAACCGCCCATGCCTCCTGACACGTTCTCGTAATGGGCGCGTTGCACGCCGCACACTATAAACGGCCAGACCAATACCCCAGTAAGTATCTCCTAGTTTGTGACATGTTTGATGTCTCGAATGAGTGGGTCAGGTCGTGAGACCCGTCGCAGGAAATAGCATACGGTGCTATTAGGTTAAGTAACTAAGTTATTTATGGAATTGATATTCATGAAATATCGTGTATGTTCGAGGCATGTAATGCATCGTTTTAAAGCAAGCAGCTCAAAACAATCGATATGCATAAAGCATCGCTGTTTTAAAGCTTGATTGAATAAGTGGCGGATTAAGCGTCTTAAAATGGCAACACGTCCAACCATCTTCGAGTGATCGTCTGGAAGCCGCATGGGAGGGCCACCATCTGGTCGATCACTCCCCGTGGCAGAGTGGCGGACGGTGATCATTGAGGCGCTTCATTGATCGGCTAACTTTTAATCGAAGTCGTCCGACCAAGCTGGCACAGTTGGACAGACGAGATGATTTACGGCACATATTTGCTGTCGTTGATGGATTTTAGGGCTTTTTAGAGGTGCGCAACATCCCCTCTTTGGCTTGGCCGAATCTACGCATGGGCGCTAATTTTAGTGCGACCGACCAGGCATGCGTGGAGACGGTCCGCCGGCGTGCATGCCAATACCTCTCGGTCCCACAAAGATTCGATCTAGGCCACTCAATTTTACCGGCAAAGATGAGTGGTCGTGATCGATTTGCGATAGAAATACATTGCCGCAAAGGTTTAAAAGTCGTGTGGCATGCCATCTTTGGGCGTGCGTTTCGAGGCGTCGGGCCCTAATCTGCATAGGACGGCCGGTCACACGCAAAGGTGGGCCAACGGTGATCACGTTGACATCCTTGGGACCTCTTGAGTCTATATTTACACCCTATGTTTATGATGGCGAAGATGTATGGTCACGATCGAACTACGACAGATGTGCATTGCCGCAAACCCTAATTAGGGTTTTGAAACAGTCACGCACACGTGACTTTGGCCAAGCGGTTTGGCACGCCGTTATCCTCCCTTAGAGATATTGATCGCGTGGGGGCCATGTCGGGCTGACGGTGAACGCATGTGCACCTTCCCGATGGTCCTAAATGCGATCTAAGCCATCCAAATAGGTTGGCTAAGTTGGATGGTTGTGATCGATTGAAGACACTAGTGGAATTCCACGACCCTTAGAAGCATCACGCTTGGCATGGTTTGAGCCATCGTTTCATTGCTCCATGGCCTTGCCGTGAGAAAACCGACCAAGTGAAGGAGAAGTGGGCCCGCCAACGTGTGCGTTAGCGCCTCTCTGATCATCATGGGATGATATAATCCGTCCAACCATGCTGGCGAAGTTGGACGGTTGCGATGGCTTTAAGACTGCCCTGAACAGTCTTGCTCGTTCGAGCCTCTCCCAAAACAGCGCAGCCACCCTTCTTTGGGTTGGCGTTTGACGACGCTGGGGAATATAGTGATTGTTCTACCGGCTAGGGCATAAGTGGGACCGTCGGTGGTCATCACAACAATTGCCTATTTTTGCCAGGGTTTGGCTAGGCTTGTTAAATTGTGCGGCCAACTTGCGTGGCCACGATCGTTTTTGAGACTGATATGGACAGTCCGGATTTTCCTTAAGGGAATTAAATACGTTTGATCGAGCTGTTTTAATCAAAAGCACGTCGATTCGAAATTCTCTTTGTCAGAGAGAGTGATGCAGCATGTGTGGGTATTTCATGCATGTCTCAATATTGGCATGGAGATTCATGCTACTCTGCTGAGAGTGAACACTCAGTCGTCATGTCATGTCAATAGAGAGATTTCGGCTGAGAACATGGCATGGAAAATACTAGGAAAACCATGCATTAATTAATAATGCTAATAAAATTCACATAATATTTGGGATTGTTGTTGCACGCACCATTTTGGGTGAATCTTGTGTATTTATTGAATTGCTTCGACTAAATAAAGTGAAGAGGTTTTCTGCACTCATCACTTCTTAAACGGATTTTCCCTTTGCAAGGTGATAGCGCATAAAAATACTGGTTTTACAATTTTAACCTCGAACTAAAATCCACCATCAACATTAAGTCCCCTGCCTAGTACGCAATGGTTGCACTATTGTGGGGTAGGCATTAGATGGTGACAAATAAAGATAAAACTTATGATACAAAGTTAGATGTTACCCGGAGAGATGAGTCGTCCTGTCCTTGAAGCATGTCACGTTCAAGAGGCGTCCAGGTGAGCGTTCCCCTAGCATGATTTCGGTTCTCCTCAGGTAGATTAGGCATATGGTTGGTTGGATTCTCAAACTATTCATGACGAGGTCGTAATCCTCGACTCTGATGAGGACGAGCCGTATCATGAGTAATATCCTTAAAGGGCTGCTGAAGCAATTTCTGAAAAAGATGTTGAAGCAGCTCCCAAAGAGAATGTTGATGTAGCTTCCGTAGCGAACGTCGAGGCGGCTCCTGGAGAGAGCGTTGAAGAAGCTTCTGGATTGAATGTCTAGGAGACTCCTGGAGAGAGCATTGAAGCAGATCTGGAGCGAACGTCGAAGCGGGTACCGAAGAGAGCGTTGAAGCAGTTTCTTATGGCGAGAGAGCTGAAACACCTTCTTCTGGAGAGAGTTTAAGCACCTTCTTCTGGAGAGAGGTGAAGCGCCTTCTTCTTGAGAGAGCATTGAAGTGGCTTCTTAAGGAGAGAGCGTTGAAGCGGCTTTGAGGGAGCGTTGAAGCGGCTTCTGCTGGAGGGAGCGTTGAAGCGGTTTCTGCTGGAGGGAGCGTTGAAGCGGCTTCTTCTGGAGAGAGTGTTGAAGAGACTTCTTCTTCTTCAGTTTTACTTTCACTTGCGAATTACATGCTTCTTGATTGACCATCTCTCTTGTGTTTAAGAAGTCCTTGATTGACGGCGCAGGAATTTCATGCTGAGCCTCAAACTCAAGCGTGATTTATATGGTTCTATCTTGTATGGTCGGTGGGTTTACCATAATAAAGATATCGCCATCTCGCCTCTGTGACTCTATTACTTCTCTAAGGGAAAATAAAATATGCAGAAGTTCGGATTACCTCTGTCCGTAGTGCTTGTTGTTATGGTGAAGCTCGAGATTGGCAGTCTTCATATAGTGGTAAAGCTTGTCTCGTTATTAGAGGGAAAAGCTAATGATGGAACCGATAGCTTCCTCGATGTTGCCTCATGGATTGAAAAATAGGGAGACATTACCCTCCCCATGAGTATATACTGAGCCTTTGACTTGATAGACGTTGTCACGCTGGGTTCATGAGGCCGTCTTTACGTCTGCATTGCGTTTCATAGACGTCCAGGAACATCACTGGTCTTTGACAATACGTCTGTTCTCTTGAGTATATCCTCGTCTTTGGACATCTTGGAGTCACAATGATAGCGTGTTTTCATCTCTAAATTCACCATCTTTTAGATGGGCAGTGCTAAGCAGTCCCCAGTCACACTCCTTTGCCATTATAATCTTTGGATCGTGTCTTTGAGGAGTAAGGAAGTTCCTTCATGCGAATGACTTAACTAATAGGTTCTGCAAATATGATGAAGCTCTCTTCATGGAGAATCTGTATGTACCTCTTAAGTCACATGTGCAATCTCCTTTGGTAACGCAACTACTTCTTCTATGAGAGACGAAATTCTTAAAGCGTTTCTCATTGATGTTTCTGCCGTTGATACAGATATGGAATATCTTGGACGTTGTTTCATCATTGTGGCAATCGTGCACGTGGTACTGGAGTTGGAATTGGCTATTTTGGATGCGCAGGATGTTGTATCTCGGTGGTTTTCCTCTTGCTGCTTCAGCGAAACTTCTTACAGAAGGTTGAAGGTTGTATTGCCTGTTGGTGAGATGTATGCTTCCACGAACATCATGAGGATCTTCATTACTGGCAGGCTTGTTCTTTCTAGCAGGGAAGGTGTTGTCGTAACTGAGCGTTTAGAAGCTTCACGGAGTTCAGAGGATGTCTGAAAAAAATCTGAAAGCGCAGGTTCTTCGACAAAGCACGATAGACAGGTACCATCCTATTGATGCACAATTACACCACTTGTTGTTCAGTTACATTTGGATCGTGACCCTCCAATGCCTGAATTCGGGACCTCTTGACATAATCATTTGGATGTTCGTTGTTTCGCTGAAGTATTCCTCTTAAGTCTGACAGAGTGATTCCCCCAAGCTACGGATTCTTTCTCGACATGATGATGCGGACATCGCTATCTTCTTGAGGCTGCTCCCTTGAGGTGTCGACTATAGTAGATCTGAAGATGTCTCGGGCACGCTCTCGTCCGGGCTGACATAATAGGCGAACCCTTTATGATGATTTGAAGATGATAATATTCGTTGAATCTTCCGAAACGCTTCCTGTTGTAGTGCGGTCCAGACGAAACTTGCTCCTTTCTTTAGCAAGGGGGTGAATGAAGCAACAAGCTTGGCTAAACCAGGTATAAAACTTTAGTTCACCTTTCCCATGAAGCTTTGGAGTTCCTTCACAGTTCGCGGAGGCAGCATCGCGAGGATAACTTGGGTCTTGGATGGGTCCACTTTGATTCCCTTAGCAGTCACCTTTCAAACACTTTCCGTAAGACTCCTGTGTGGGCCGCCCGAGCTTTTAATTTGACTACTATATCATCCACGTAGTCTTCAACTTGCTTATGCATCATATCGTGGAAGATTGCCGTCATAGCGCGTTGATACGTTCCACCGGCATTAACCAAATGACATTACAGTATAATAAAAATTTCCGAGAGGAGTTCGAAAAGCTGTCTTACTCGCGTCATGCTCATACATCCTTATCTGATTGTAGCCGCTATACCCATCCATGAAGGAAAACACGCCGTGTCCGCTGGTGGCATCCACTAACATGTCGATGTTAGGTAGAGGAAAATCATCTTTGGGGCAGCATCTGTTCAAGTCTCTGAAATCCACGCAACACCTGATTTGTCCATTTTTATTTTTTACCGGAACCACATTAGCTAACCAGGTTGGATGATGAATGGGTTTGATGAATCCGACAGCTAGCAACTCCGAATCTCAGTCTTGATTTGCTCTTCTACCTTGTGTCTGAACTGCCTCGGAGACTGTTTAACCGGCTTGGATCCAGGTATGACATGTAGATGATGGGTGACCAATTTTTCATCTAAACCGGGCATTTCTTTATACGTCCAAGGGACTATGTCCTAGTACTCTTTGAGAAGTTCCACGAGCTTCGTGCGTTCATCCGTACATAAGGTTGAGCTGATGGAGATAGACCTAGGAGATTCCTCATTCCCGATGTTAACGATTTTGATCTCATCAGCTGTGGAATTGGTGACTTCTTGCAGCTGTCGTGGAGCATCTAGCACTTCTTCTTGTGGCTCGTCGTTGTTGTAGCATTCCGTTGGGCGGAGAGACTGGGTAACAGTCTCCCCTGCTAATTGGTAACAGGTACACGGTTTTCCCTTTCTGATCACGGCACGCCACAAAAGTTCGCTCCCTCTTAGTGTGATCTTGGGTCGTGGCTTCACATGATGAAGAAGAATTGGTACGTCTTGTCAGCAAAGATGCATCGTGGGACTTAGCCTTCAATGATGCAAGTCGGTCCTCTTCCTATATTGACTCCCACGTGGGGAGTGGAGTGCGATGAACTTTGTATGATTCTTCCCCCAGAGCTTCACATATTGGTGCGAAAGGAGACAATGATGCAGGAATACGAACGACTTCTTTATTCAGCATAGTATTCAGGCATTGGTGATACGTCGAGGGGACGATCCTATTGTCATGAAGTCATGGTCTCTCCAGTATCATATGGTACTCCGACTCCTTTTCTATGACTTCGAATTTCACCTTTGATTGGACGGGCCCTACAGATAAATTCAGATTGACATACCCGTACTGTTAGTTTGGTTTCCTTCAACGTCTGTCATCGTGGTAGGCTGTCGCACGAGCTTGCTTGGGCGAACCTTGGTCGTCCTGAGTGTCTTGAGAGTAATCACATTCGAAGATGCTCCCGTGTCGATGAGATCCCTTTTGAAATTTGAATCCTTGATGCGTGCAGTAACGTATAGGACCCGGTTGTGACCTTCTTCCGCCATCATGTCTTCTTCTGTAAATGTGACATTATTCACAGACATCTCTGGCGTTTTCGAGGCTTCTGGACACAAAGGAGTTACATGCACGTCTAGGGCTATCTGGTTGATCGCAGCAAACGTCTCCGCCCGCTGATTCTTCGAGGGGTATAAAAGTTCGCATAAACTTTCCACTTGAGAAGATGCTTCCTGGTCCATCGGCCTCTGGTTCATAGTGAAACTATTGAATTGAGGAGGATCATTGCGAGGATCAGTCCCCAGTGTAGAAATCTCTATGATAGGAGAATTTCTCATATTTGATGTCATCTTGATGAGGAGATCAAGTATGCCGTTTATAGTTTCTTTGATCAGGTCCAAGTTCTTCGTGTGAATCTTCTGCACCCGTGCTAACTCGATCAATGTTGGGATTCTTCTGGTTACACCACCAGATATACCGTTGGGAAAAGTGGCATCTTCATTAGAGGAACTTCGACCGGGATCTAAAGTTGTTTGGGCAGTCCTAAGACCAACCATTTTGAAAATCAGCCAAATGGGATTGGGTATTGAAGAAATTGACTTCACAACCGAGATATTAATCTCCCACTGTAGTCGCCAATTGTTTAAGGGTGAAAACTGTTTCTACTGATTTTGGTAAATTTGGGTGTGTGGATGAGAAACGAATCTAAACCCTAAACAAATGCACTGCATGGGAGTTCTTTTGATTCGAGAGATCAATCTATACAATTCTGGCCTAAACCAAGAAATGGTCGTTCTAAACTTGCTTCGGTCACAAAGTGAAGGAGGGTTGATCTTAGGGAGGGAAGCGAAGAAGGTGTTGAGATTGTGAAGGTGTTGTCTATTTATGACTTGTATCAGAATGATGAACCGGCTTGCACAATGAAAGCTATCAGTTCTGAGTGTTTTTTGATTACTGTGACAACACTTGGTTTTTTCTGTGCTGTTTGAAAATAGGTTGAAGAACCTATTAATACAAGTCATTTGAGCGCAATCCTCATTTCGTAGGAAATGGAGGAAGTTGAGTGATGAAGTAGTGGGGTCGTGTATGTGATTGTCACACAATCACGCCTTTGCCCACTTCCCTCATCATCGTCAACCGTCCATGCCTCCTGACACGTTCTCGTAATGGGCGCGTTGCACGCCGCACGCTATAAACCGTCAGACCAATACCCTAGTAAGTATCCCCCAGTTTGTGACATGTTTGATGTCTCGAATGAGTGGGTCAGGTTGTGGGACCCGCCGCAGGAAATAGCATACGGTGCTATTAGGTTAACTAATTCAATTATTTATGAAATTGATATTCATGAAATATCGTGTATGTTCGATGCATGTAATGCATCGTTTTAAAGCAAGCTGCTCAAAACAATCGATATGCATAAATCATCGCTGTTTTAAAGCTTGATTGAATAACTGGCGGATTAAGCGTCTTAAAATGGCAACACGTCCAACCATCTTCGAGTGATCGTTTGGAAGCCGCATGGGCGGGCCACCATCTGGTCGATCACTCCATGTGACAGAGTCGCGGATGGTGATCATTGAGGCGCTTCATTGATCGCCTAACTTTTAATCCAAGCCGTCCGACCAAGCTGGCTCAGTTGGACAGACGAGATGATTTACGGCACATATTTGTTGTCGTTGATGGATTTTAGGGTTTTTTAGAGGTGCGCAACATCCCCTCTTTGGATTGACCGAATCTAAGCATAGGCGCTAATTTTGGTGGGACCGACCAGGCATGCATGGAGACTTTCCGCTGGCGTGCATGCCTATACCTCTCTGTCCCACAAAGATTCGATCTAGGCCACTTAATTTGACCGGCAAAGATGAGTGGTCGTGATCGATTTGCGATAGAAATACATTGCCGCAAAGGTTTAAAAGTCGTGTGGCATGCCATCTTCGGGCGTGCGTTTCGAGGCACCGGGCCCTAATATGCATAGGACGGCCGGTCACACGCAAAGGTGGTCCCACGGTGATCATGTTGACATCCTTGGACCTCTTGAGTCTATATCTACACCCTCCGTTTAGGCTGGCGAAGATGGATGGTCACGATCGAACTACGACAGATGTGCATTGCCGCAAACCCTAATTAGGGTTTTGAAACAGTCACGCACACGTGACTTTGGCCAAGCGGTTTGGCACACCGTTATCCTCCCTTGGAGAGATCGATTGCGTGGGGCCCATGTCGGGCTGACGGTGAACGCATGTGCACCTTCTTGATGGTCCTAAATGGGATCTAAGCCATCAAAATATGCTGGCTAAGTTGGATGGTTGTGATCGATTTAAGACACAAGTGGAATTTCGCGACCCTTATAAGCATCACGCTTGCCATGGTTTGACCAATCGTTTCATTTCTCCATGGCCTCGCCGTGAGAAAACCGATCGGGTGAAGGAGAAGTGGGCCCGCCAACGTGTGTGTTAGCGCTTCCCTGATCATTCATGGGATGATCTAATTCGTCTAACCATGCTGGCGAAGTTGGACGGTTGCGATGGCTTTAAGACTTCCCTGAACAGTCTTGCTCGTTCGAGTCTCTCCCAAAACAGCGCAACCACCCTTCTTTGGGTTGGCGTTTGACGGCGCTGGGGAATATGGTGATTGTTCGACCGGCTAGAGCATAAGTGAGCCCGTCGGTGGTCATCACAACAATTGCCTATTTTTGCCAGGGTTTGGCTAGGCTTGTTAAATTCTGCGTCCAACTTGCGTGGCCACGATCGTTTCTGAGACTGATATGGACAGTCCGGATTTTCCTTAAGGGAATTAAATATGTTTGATCGAGCTGTCTTTAATCAAAAGCTCGTCGATTCAAGATTCTCTTTGTCAGAGAGAGTGATGTAGCCTGTGTGGGTATTTCATGCATGTCTCAATATTGGCACAGAGGTTCATGCCACTTTGCTGAGAGTGAACACTCAGTCGTCATGTCATGTCAATAGAGAGAGTTCGACTGAGAACATGGCAAGGAAAATACTAGGCAAATCATGCATTAATTAATAATATTAATATAATTCACAGAATATTTAGGATAGTTGTTGCACGCACCATTCTGGGTGAATCTTGTGTATTTATTGAATTGCTTCGAATAAATAAAGTGAAGAGGTTTTCCGCAATCATCACTTTTTAAACGGATTTTCCCTTTGCAGGGTGACAGCGCATAAAAATACTGGTTTTACAATTTTAGCCTCGAACTAAAATCCACCATCAACATTAAGTCCCCTGCCTAGCACGCAATGGTTGCACTATTGTGGGGTGGGCATTAGATGGTGACAAATAAAGATAAAATTTATGAGACAAAGTTAGATGTTACCAGGAGAGATGGGTCGTCCTGTCCTTGGAGCATGTCACGTTCAAGAGGCGTCCAGGTGAGCGTTCCCCTAGCATGATGTCGGTTCTCCTCAGGTAGATTAGGCATATGGTTGGATGGATTCTCAAACTATTCATGACGAGGTCGTAATCCTCGACTCTGATGAGGACGAGCCCTATCATGAGTAATATCCTTAAAAGGCTGCTGAAGCAATTTCTAAAAAAGTTGTTGAAGCAGCTCCCAAAGAGAACGTTGATGTAGCTTCCGGAGCGAACATCGAGGCGGCTCCTGGAGAGAGCGTTGAAGCAGCTTCTGGATCGAACATCGAGGCGGCTCCTGAAGAGAGTGTTGAAGCAGCTTCTGGAGCAAACGTCGAAGCGGGTCCCGGAGAGAGCGTTGAAGCAGCTTCTTATGGCGAGAGAGCTGAAACGCCTTCTTCTGGAGAGAGTTGAAGCGCCTTCTTCTGGAGAGAATTGAAGCGCCTTCTTTCTGAGAGAGCGTTGAAGTAGCTTCTTCAGGAGAGAGCGTTGAACCGGCTTTGAGGGAGCGTTGAAGCTGCTTCTGCTGGAGGGAGCGTTGAAGCGGCTTCTTCTGGAGAGAGTGTTGAAGAGACTTCTTCTTCTTCATTTTGACTTCCCCTTGCAAATTACATGCTTCTTTATTAAACATCTCTCTTGTGTTGAAGAAGTCCTTTACTGACGGCGCAGGAATTTCATGCTGAGTCTCAGTCCCAAGCGTAATTTATATGGTTCTATCTTTTATGGTCGGTGGGTTTACCATAGTAAATATATCGCCATCTCGCCTATGTGACTCTATTACTTCTCCATGGGAAAATAAAATATGCAGAAGTTCGGATTACCTCTGTTCATAGTGGTTGTTGCTATGGTGAAGCTTTGGATTGGCAGTCTTCATATTGTGGTAGAGCTTGTCTCGTTATTATAGAGAAAAACTAATGATGGAACCGATAGCTTCCTCGATGTTGCCTCATGGAATGAAAAATAGGGAGACAGTCCCCTGCCAACGAGTATCTACCGAGCCTTCGACTTGATAGACATTCTCACGATGGGTTCTTGAGGCCGTCTTTACGTCTGCATTGCGTTTCATAGACGTCCAGGAACATCATTGGTCTTTGACAATACGTCTGATCTCTTGAGTATATTCTCATCTTTGGACATCTTGGAATCATAATGATAGCGTGCTTGCATATCTAAATTCACCATCTTTGAGATGGGCAGTGCTAAGCCGTCCCCAGTCACACTCCTTTTCCATTATCATCTTTGGATCGTGTCTTTGAGGAGTAAGGAAGTTCCTTCATGCGAATGACTTAACTAATAGGTTCTGCAAATATGATTAAGCTCTATTCATGGAGAATCTGTATGTACCTCTTAAGTCCCATGTGCGATCTCCTTTGATAACGCAACTACTTCTTTTACGGGAGACGAAATTCTGAAAGCGTCTCTCATTGATGTTTCTGCTATCGATACAGATATGGAATATCTTGGACGTTGTTTCATCATTTTGGCAGTCGTGCATGTGGTACTGGAGTTGGAGTTGGCGATTTTGGACGCGCAGGATGTTGTATCTCGGTGGTTTTCCTCTTGCTGCTTCAGCGAAACTGCTTACAGAAGGCTGAATGTTGTATTGCCTGTTGGTGAGATGTATGCTTCCACGAACATCATGAGGATCTTCATTACTGGCAGGCTTGTTCTTTCTAGAAGGGCAGGTGCTATCGCAACTGAGCGTTTAACAGCTTCACGAAGTTCAGAGGATGTCTGAAAATGTCTGAAAGCGCAGGTTCTTCGACAAAGCATGATAGACAGGTACCATCCTATTGATGCAAAATTACACCACTTGTTGTTCAGTCACATTTGGATCGTGACCCTCTAGTGCCTGAATTCGGGACCTCTTGACATAATCATTTGGATGTTCATTGTTTCGCTGAAGCATTCCTCCTAAGTCTGACAGAGTGATTCGCCCAAGCTGCAGATTCTTTCTCGACATGATGATGCGGACATCGCTATCTTCTTGAGGCTTCTCCCTTTAGGTGTCGGCTCCAGTAGATCTGAAGATGTCCCGGGCTCGCTCTCGTCCGGGCTGACAAAATAGGCGAACCCTTTATGATGATTTGGAGATGACAATATTCGTTGAATCTTCCGAAACGCTTCCTGTTGTAGTGCGGTCCAGACGAAACTTGCTCCTTTCCTCAGCAAAGGGGTGAATAAAGCAACAAGCTGGGCTAAACCAGGTATAAAACTGTAGTTCACCTTGCTCATGAAGCTTTGGAGTTCCTTCACAGTTCGCGGAGGCAGCATCGCGAGGATAACTTGGGTCTTGGATGGGTCCACTTTGATTCCCTCAGCAATCACCTTTAAAACACTTGTCATAAGACTCCTGTGTGGGCCGCCCGAGCTTTTAATTTGACTACTATATCATCCACGTAGTCTTCAACTTGCTTATGCATCATGTCGTGGAAGATTGCCGTCATAGCGCGTTGATACGTTGCACCGGCATTAACCAAATGGCATTACAGTATAATAAAAATTTCTGAGAGGAGTTTGAAAAGTTGTCTTACTCGCGTCATGCTCATACATCCTTATCTGATTGTAGCTGCTATACCCATCCATGAAGGAGAACACGCTGTGTCCGCTGGTGGCATCCACTAACATGTCGATGTTAGGTAGAGGAAAATCATCTTTGGGGAAGCATCTGTCCAAGTATCTGAAATCCACGCATCACCTGATCTGTCCATTTTTCTTTTTTACCGGAACCACATTAGCTAACCAGGTTCGATGATGAATGGGTTTGATGAAGCCAGCAGCTAGCAACTTCTGAATCTCAGTCTTGATTTGCTCTTCTACCTTGTGTCTGAACTGCCTCAGAGACTGTTTAACCGACTTGGATCCAGGTATGACATGTAAATTTTTCATCTAAACCGGGCATTTCTTCATACGTCCAACTGAATATGTCCTGGTACTCTTTGAGAAGTTCCACGAGCTTCGTGCGTTCATCCTTACACAAGGTTGAGCTGATGGAGATAGACCTAGAAGATTCCTCATTCCCGATGTTAACGATTTCGAGCTCATCAGCTGTGGAATTGGTGACTTCTTGCAGCTTTCGTGGAGCATCTAGCACTTCTTCTTGTGGCTCGTCGTTGTTGTAGCATTCCGTTGGGCGGAGAGACTGGGTAACAGTCTCCCCTGCTAATTGGTAACAGGTACACGGTTTTCCCTTTATGATCACGGCACGCCACAAAAGTTCGCTCCCTCTTAGTGTGAGCTTGGGTCGTGGCTTCACATGATGAAGAAGAATTGGTACGTCTTGTCAGCAAAGATGCATCGTGGGACTTAGCCTTCAATGATGCAAGTCAGTCCTCTTCCTAGATTGGCGCCCACGTGGGGAGTGGGGTGCAATGAACTTTTTGTGATTCTTCCCCCAGAGCTTCTCTTGGTTCAAACAATTCCGCTCCACATATTGGTGTATAAGGAGACAATGATGCAGGAATACAGACGACTTCTTTATTCAGCATAGTCTTCAGGCATTGGTGATACGTCGAGGGGACGAACCTATTGTCATGAAGCCATGGTCTCCCCAGTATCATATGGTAGTCCGGATCCTTTTCTATGACTTCGAATTTCACCTTTGATTGGATGGGCCCTACAGATAAATTCAGATTGACATACCCATACGTGTTGGTTTGGTTTCCTTCAAAGTCTGTCATCGTGGTAGACTGTCGCACGATCTTGCTTGGGAGAACCTTGGCCGTCCTGAGTGTCTTGAGAGTAATCACATTCGAAGATGCTCCCGTGTCGATGAGATCCCTTTTGAAATTTGAATCCTTGATGCGTGCAGTAACGTATAGGGCCCGGTTGTGACCTTATTCCGCCATCATGTCTTCTTCTGTAAATGTGACATTATTCACAGACATCTCTGGTGTTTTCGAGGATTCTGGACGCAAAGGAGTTAAATGCACGTCTAGGGCTGTTTGGTTGATTGCAGCAAACGTCTCCTCCCGCTGATTCTTCGAGAGGTGTAAAAGTTTGCATAAAATTTCCACTAGAGAAGCTGCTTCTTGGTCCACCGGCCTCTGGTTCATAGTGAAACTATTGATTTGAGGAGGATCGTTGCGAGGATCAGTCCCAGTGTAGAAATATCTGTGACAGGAGAACCGCACATATCTGATGTCATCTTGATGAGGAGATCGAGTATGTCGTTTAATGTTTCTTTGATCAGGTCCAAGTTCTTCGTGTGAATCTCCTGCACCCGTGCTAACTCGATCAATATTGGGATTTTTCTGGTTACATCACCAGATATACCGTTAGTAAAAGTGGCATCTTCATTGGAGGAACTTCGACCGGGATCTGAAGTTGTTGGGGCAGTCCTAAGACCAACCATTTTGAAAATCAGCCAAATGGGATTGGGTATTGAAGAAATTGACTTCACAAGTGAGAGATTAATCTCCCACTGTGGTCGCCAATTGTTTATGGGTGAAAACTGTTTCTACTGATTTTGGTAAATTTGGGTGTGTCGATGAGAAACGAATCTAAACCCTAAACAAATGCACTGCACGGGAGTGCTTTTGATTCGAGAAATCAATCTATACAATTCTTGCCTAAACCAAGAAATGGTCGTTCCAGACTTGCTTCGGTCAAAAAGTGAAGGAGATGGGGTTGATCTTAGGGAGGGAAGCGAAGAAGGTGTTGAGATTGTGAAGGTGTTGGCTATTTATGACTTGTATCAGAATGATGAACTAGCTTGCACAATGAAAGCTATCAGTTCTGGGTGTTTTCTGAATACTATGACAACACTTGGTTTTTCTGTGTTGTTTGAAAATAGGTTGGAGAACCTATTTATACAAGTCATTTGAGCGCAATCCTCATCTCGTAGGAAGTGGAGGAAGTTAAGTTATGGAGTAGTGGGGTCTTGTAGGTGATTGTCACACGATCACGCCTTTGCCCACTTCCCTCATCATGGTTAACCGTCCATGCCTCCTGACACGTTCTCGTAATTGGCGAGTTGCACGCCGCACGCTATAAACCGCCAGACCAATACCCCAGTAATTATCCCCCAGTTTGTGACATGTTTGATGTCTCGAATGAGTGGGTCAGCTCGTGGGACCCGCCGCAGGAAATAGCATACGGTGCTATTAGGTTAAATAACTGAGTTATTTATGGAATTGATATTCATGAAATATCGTGTATGTTCGATGCATGTAATGCATCGTTTTAAAGCAAACAGCTCAAAACAATCGATATGCATAAAGCATCGATGTTTTAAAGCTTGATTGAATAAGTGGCGGATTAAGCGTCTTTAAATGGAAACACGTCCAACCATCTTCGAGTGATCGTCTGGAAGCCGCATGGGCGGGCCACCATCTGGTCGATCACTCCCTGTGACAGAGTGGTGCACAGTAATCATTGAGGCGCTTCATTGATCGCCTAACTTTTAATACAAGCCGTCCGACCAAGCTGGCAAAGTTGGACGGACGAGATGATTTACGACGCATATTTGCTGTCGTTGATGGATTTTAGGGTTTGTTAGAGGCGCGCAACACCCATCTTTGGCTTGAACGAATCTAAGCATGGGCGCTAATTTTGGTGGGACCGACCAGGCATGCGTGGAGACGGTCCGCCAGCGTGCATGCCTATACCTCTCGGTCCCACAAGGATTCGATCTAGGCCACTCAATTTGACCAGTAAAGATGAGTGGTCGTGATCGATTTGCGATAGAAATACATTGCCGAAAAGTTTAAAAGTCGTGTGGCATGCCATCTTTGGGTGTGCGTTTCGAGGCGCCGGGACCTAATCTGCATATGATTGCCGGTTACACGCAAAGGTGGGCCTACGGTAATCACGTTGACATCCTTGGGACCTCTTGAGTCTATATATACACCCTCCGTTTAGGCTGGAGAAGATGGATGGTCACGATCGAACTACGACAGATGTGCATTGCCGCAAACCCTAATTAGGGTTTTGAAACAGTCACGCACACGTGACTTTGGCCAAGAGGTTTGGCACGCCGTTATCCTCCCTTGGAGAGATCGATCGCGTGGGGCCCATGTCGGGCTGACGGTGAACGCATGTGCACCTTCCTGATGGTCCTAAATGCGATCTAAGCCATCCAAATAAGCTGGCTAAGTTGGATGGTTGTGATCGATTTAAGACACAAGTGGAATTTCGCGACCCTTTGAAGCATCACGCTTGCCATGGTTTGAGCAATCGTTTCATTGCTTCATGGCCTCGCCGTGAGAAAACCGATCGGGTGAAGGAGAAGTGGGCCCGCCAACGTGTGCGTTAGCGCTTCCCTGATCATTCATGGGATGATCTAATCCGTCTAACCATGCTGGCAAAGTTGTACGGTCGCGATGGCTTTAAGACTTCCCTGAACAGTCTTGCTCGTTCGAGCCTCTCCCAAAACAGCGCAGCCACCCTTCTTTGGCTAGGCTTGTTAAATTGTGCGGCCAACTTGGGTGGCCACGATCGTTTCTGAGACTGATATGGAAAGTCTGGATTTTCCTTAAGGGAATTAAATGCGTTTGATCGAGCTATCTTTAATCAAAAGCGCGTCCATTCGAAATTATCTTTGTCAGAGAGAGTGATGCAGCATGTGTGGGTATTTCATGCATGTCTCAATATTGGCACAGAGATTCATGCTACTCTGTTGAGAGTGAACACTCATTCGTCATGTCATGTCATGTCAATAGAGAGAGTTCGGCTGAGAACATGGCATGGAAAATACTAGGCAAATCATGCACTAATTAACAATGCTAATAAAATTCACAGAATTTTTGGGATTGATGTTGCACGCACCATTCTGGGTGAATCTTGTGTATTTATTGAATTGCTTCGAATAAATAAAGTGAAGAGGTTTTCTGCACTCATCACTTCTTAAACGGCTTTTCCCTTTGCAGGGTGACAGCACATAAAAATATTGGTTTTACAATTTTAGCCCCGAACTAAAATCCACCATAAACAGTGGTGTACTTGATAATCTCTTCTTTTTAGTATATATATTGTTAGAGCATTGCTCTGTTGAACCCACTAGCGTTGGTATGTCAAGTTAATTGTCAATTTTAGTTGCCAAAATGCAATCTTGATTTAGTATACTAAAGATAGATTCAGACTAGATTAAGTCTAAAAAGTAGACTCGAAGCTATCCTTGATGGATGAAGTTTGAAGACTACAAGAAGACATCAACAAGGACTTCATCAACAAAGGTATGTGGTAATTGGTTTCATTTGGATTCTTGTTCAATTCTACCTTTCTAATCTATCGAAACAAATGCTCACTCTATGGAACAATTCCTATGGTGGTAAACGTATACTGTATATAACCTTTATCCCTGGAAAGGTTCTCATGTTATAGTGAATGAGCTTACGAACTCAACGCGTCAATAATCACTCAATTCTGAGTTATAACGATGAAGTTATGAGTGATTTATTAAAGTAACAATTATAAGTGTTGCTGTAATTGTTACAGTTTGTTAGTAGGAAACAATTCACGAACTGTTTGTAACGGTTCACGGATTTGAGCCCAATTACGTGACTAGAAGCCATTTTTGGTCAAGTTTTTGATGTTTCCTTAGCTAGGCAAGATAGTTATTACTCCGACCATATTTGATTACCATATTAAAGTGTTTGTGATTCCTTCCTAAGATAACACATAAATACAATATTTGCTAAATTAATTATTTATTTAATTTTTTGGGCAAGAGTTGTAACTTAGGAAAGACTCCCAAAATTAGGAGAGTCTTGAAAAAGGAAAATAGCTTTGCTTAGCTTCCAAGCTATTGTTCACTATAAATAAAGGGTTCGTGAGTGCTACACGTTTTTTTATCCCCTTTGAAAAATTGGTGTAAGCTTCATAAGGTTGTTTTCCATGTCTTCTGTTCTTCATGAACAAGAGTGAGATAAAAGTCTTTGTATTGGGGATCACAAAGACGAGTTGGATTTAATCTTCGTAATTGATTATACAACTTGTAATCTAGGTTTTTCACCTCTTGTCTATTCTAAGGTTTTCCCTTCTGATATAAAACCATTCAAGATTTGTTGATCATAAACCCTAGGTTTTGATAGATTTCAGTTTACGATCGTATACCAACACTTGTTAGTCGAAATCGGAAGCTAGAAAGAAAATTTCGGTTAAGGTAAAAATCCTTAAGAAGTTTTAAACAAGATATCTCTAGATTTATTCTAGTTGTTCTTGTTGTAGAATTATTAGGGTTTTCTTAACTTGGAAATTGATCTTTGGGTTCACTTACGAAAATCAGGTTCACGGATTTCTTGTGTGTACGCATACTGATTGTAAGTTAAAATCCTAATCTACAAGTTTGTTTCAGTATCTCTACTTTTATCTGGTAGTTGTTCGAAACAAACATAAGATTTCCAAAACCTTGATTTACATCTAAAGGGAAATCAAACCGGTATTTTGTGAAAACAAAAAATCGAAAAATATCAACCGTATTGTTGTATCTTTTGAAGAGAATTTTGTTCTGCCAGAAGATTTTCGGGAATAACCTAAAGAGAATTTGTGTTCTGCTAGAAGTTATACGAGAAGAATTCCTAAAGAGAATCGGTGTTCTGCTAGGAGTTCTATAAGTGCTTGAATACAACTGAAGCAGGTATTACATCTAGTCCGAATAGGTAGTAAGAAATTGGTGTAACAACTTATAATCAGTGTGTGTTTATTCTGGACTAGGTCCCGGGGTTTTTCTGCATTTGCGGTTTTCCTCGTTAACAAAATTCTGGTGTCTGTGTTATTTCTTTTCCGTATTATATTTTTTTATATGATAGAAATATCACATGTTGTGCGTTAAGATCAATCAATTAGATAATCCAACCTTTGGTTGTTGATATAAATTGATTGACACTTGAACACTGGTCTTTGGTATCGTTCAAGTTATTTCTCTTATTCAATCGGGCTCGCAAATTCCTATTTGTTGATTGCAGATTGAATTGAGAAATTGAGATATAAAACTCTTTGATATATTTTTCTCTAGATTGAGTCTGACTGTCTAGTTGATTCTCTTGAAAGTATATTGGAGTTTATCTATTCAGATTTCCGAACGAAATATTGGGTGTGGTTGTTAGACCTCCGCCTTTTCATATGTTATTATATAGATATATTTAACTTTCTAGCATACATGTTGCCAACGCCTACATGGTGTAAAATCTATACACATTGTGGATGTCAACTAAGTGAAAGTTTTCCCAACTGTTTTGCTATAAGTAGATGCAGCATACATACATAAAAGTTTTTGACAAAATATTGTCATGTTGGATTGCATAATATGATGTACAAATGACTTATAGCTGTTAGAAGAAGGAAAAAAAAAAAACTTGGCGTGCTTTGACCCTGGGATTTAAGGGCCGTTAAGGTGAATAGCGTATTTTCACTACAATAAAACTTCGATAAACTAATAGCCTTATGATCGTTAAATTTTATGAATTCAACACAGTATTAATTTATCGATAAATTAATAAGTTATTAATACATCAAAATATTCCACAATTAAGTTAAAAAAATTTAAGATAAATAAATGTGCAAATCATTTTCCAGAAGTGGTTTAAGACAAAGACATTAAAGAACTTGGATTGATAATCAAGGAGCAGAGATATAGTAATCAAATAATACTCATATTTGGCGGACTATCTCCCAGTAAATTTCGGCAAACAAAGAGATAATTAGGGGTGTCATATCAAATCCCAAAAAGAGGAACTAGAGAATGATACGTTGTCGAGCTAGTTGTTTTGTTTTGCAAAGAACCAATCTTATTAAAAGTATAACTAAAGGGGCTACAAAAAATTAAAGATGAAGTCCAGTGTTATATACAAGTGAATAAGCAACATACAACTTTGGATTCTCATTTTAATAGGTATCATAATGTATATTACTTATTTCGTTTCAAAATAATAGGCGAGTTTCATGTGCAAATTGCGCATGAAACCCGCCTGTTATTTTGAAACGAAGGAAGTAGTTGAGCCTTATTGAAAACTCAATAAACTCTCTGCGCTCATCATAAACTCTAGAAACCTTTACCTCTTCTACCCCTCTATTTTTTCAACATCTAGAACAGCCATTGCAGCTGACAATTTTATCCTGGATGCAACAACTACTGCACTGTGGAGATATTAACATCATTCATTTTTTAGGTATATTTGTGCATAGTTATGTTAAGGAGCGTTTAATGATCAAGTGATTCGATCCTCGTATTGTTAGATTTACAACTGATTCATTTCATTTTATTTTACTTTTGTGATTTTTGTTCATAATTATTTACAGTATTTAATTGTTATAATTGTAACAGTAACAACTTAACCAAAAGAAGTGTTTTAGTGAGAGGTTTATTAGCTTACAAAAGACATATTCTAATAATACTAGTTCTTATAGCTGATGTCGTTGTAGTACAATGGCGAAATCATTAGGTGATGATACCAGTTACCAGCTCGTTAACATCAAATTTTTTATCGATTAAAAAAATAAAAATACTAGTACGACTAATTCTAAAAAATTAATAAAAAATGTTGTAAAGTAAGACTAATCGCGGAACGGATCTTCATCGACATCTCTAAGCTGCTCTATGAAATCAGTAACGTAGTCATCCCCAAAGCCGTCTCTCACCAAAAGTTCCTTCATTTTTAATCTGTTTTCTCTAACTACCTTCCCAATCTCATTATCGTCATCCATTACCGTAAAAATTGCTTTACAAATGCTTTCCTTTGTAAACCATCCATTATCTTCTCTCTTTTCAACTTCAACCCCGACTTTCAAATCTTCAGCTAGTAGCCTAGCAATGATATATTGGTCACCTGCATTTGGAAGTAGAACCAATTGTGGGTTGTTCACTAAAGTTTCAGTTACTGAAGATAAACCACAATGACTAACAAAACATCCAACGGAAGGATGAGCTATAATCAGTTGTTGTTGAACCCATCCATTTTCAAGCATTCCTCTATCTTCTATTCTTTCTTTATAACCTCGAGGTAGTGCTTCGTCCATTGTCAAAGCTCCTAAGGGTGTTTTCAACGCAAGAAAGAATGGCATATCTGTTAACTCGAAACCCAGAAGTAGTTCCTGAAATTGATCTTTTTCCATATGGCATTCACTCCCAAAAGAACAAAAAATAACAGAACGAGGCTCGAATTGGTTCAACCATTTGTCCCATTTTTTTTCCAATTTAAAACTTGGTGGCTTCGGCAAAAGCGGCCCCGACAGTAAAACTTGCTTCCCGTATCGGTCTCCAATGAAGTCGACGAAACGACCTTCCAGTTCTCTAGACGATCTAAAACTAAGTGCATCAGCATTCTTAAAACTTAAACTGAGACGCTCGTGAAATGAAATATTGCCGTAGTCGCGGTACGTGATGAAGTTCATAGCTTTTGCTTCATGCCGGTGGAGTCTGATAGATGATGGCGGGAAACCAGGGGGTTGTTGCATCCATTCATCTTCTGTGATTTGAGCATCTATTCCTTTTTCAATCTGTATATATTGATTGACGAATATGAGTAGTTTCTAAAATAACACGAAAATAATATTTATGGTTACAGCTGGTTCGAATTACGAATTATATGTACCTTATTGGTTGCTGGAACTAAGAGATATGAGATGGCTGCCATACTTGTGGTACAATAATGAACGGATTTGACGCCAAACTTGCTTGCCATCCGAGGAAGCCAATGAGTGAAATCATAGAATATGTAATCAGGTTTAAGTCTAGAAAGAGCAGTTTTAACTTGAGGTTTGGTGGCATCCATGGCAGCCATTAGGAGATGATGTAACTCGACAGGGATTTCCGCAGTAGTTTCAGAACCAGGTGGGAGACCTTCGATAGCGGGTAAAATAAGTGGGATGAATTCGATTAGATTTGGGTGGAAGTTTAGAAGGTCCAACTTTGATTGTGTTTTATCTGGTAACAGGAAACTAATTCTGTGACCTCTTTCTGCAAGTTTGTTGGAGAGGCTGAGAAATGGACTCAGGTGGCCATATGCAAACCATGGATACATAGCGATATGCAAGCAGCTTGGTTGGTCATCATCCATTTTTGATCTAGTTAGAGAAAGAGAGGAAAAATATCAATTTTATGAGGATATATCGAGCTTTATATGAATAACTAACAAGGGTGTTTAATCATGCAGTTAACAAACAGACAAAGCAAAGAGTAAAAGCTCTGTAACCTTCAAAATGAGTATCTACACTCCTCAAGATCTATTGCCCCCGCAGTACTGGCGCTATGAGGATTCCCGGCTTTGATCTCCACCAAATAATGGTGTTACGTACTAACCAAAAATGAGAGAAAGTGAGAGCTGAAGACCGATCTAGTAGAACAGAAATTTTCTTCAGTGATTATTTCTCTAGAGTATGAAAGACAAGGAAGAAGATCAGTTACACATGGCATCCATCGGTGTGATTGTTATAATAACCACCACACTGAAAGTAGGAGAGACTAAATAAAATAAAGTGGACCATTTCAAAATCATGAATTTTATTCACAAGCATTTTTTCAACAGAAAGTGTCATTTTTCCCCAAGACAGGTCTGTAGAAGATTTAACATTTTACATAAATAGGATAGTGCATCAGCAAACAAGATCTCCTTGATGTATATTTTGGTCCTGTACAGACACATTTCATGGTAATTGCATGAGATATCCTCTCTGTGTTAGAACTATTGTTGATTTCACTCCTGCAAAGCAAAGGTTAAACACAAAAATTGGATTGCAGCTGAGTCACGACCAGGTCGCTCTTTTTAAGACGTTTCGTGGCTCTGCCTTGAGTTTTGTGCAAGCAGTCTTTCTTTGTCACAACGTCCCCAGGATAAAACAGCCGAGAAAAACTCTCGTCGATCTCTCACGCACACAGTGAGAAATCGATCACTTTCACTCTTTTAATCTTGCTCAGAAAAACTTGGTCTCTTGATTCACAAAAACGGTATATGGAAAACTCTTACTTTTTTGTTTCTCAAAACTGGCTTATTATAACCTTCGCAATTAAGACAAAATTAATGGGAATAAATTTTGGTTTTAATTGTCTCCATAAAATCATGTGTAACAGTCCAAAAACGGTCAAGTAATTTATGTCAGAATAAATACTATTTAATCTGTAATTAAAACTTGTGAAAACGTTTTGAAAAAAAACTTTTTAAAAGGAGCAAAAACTACTTTCCAAATTCAAGAGACCTCCCAAGACCCCCAAGGCCCCGCTCCCGGACTAATGTTATATATATTATTTATATATATACACCCATCAGTAGGGGGAGGGATTCGATCCTGAGACCTATCCCTCCGGGCCCAAAATGCTTAACCACTATGCCAAGCTCGAATTGTTGATATAAATGTACAAAATAATTATTGTAAAACATATATCCCAACAATCCCCCACTTATATTTTTTAAAATCATTGAGCAAGATCCGTATAGTTATGTGCATAAGCAAACGTACCTTTCGGTTTTGAACCTTTACATAGTATTAAATTCTCCGATCTCTTACACAGAGTGAACATATGTCTTTGAACTCTATGGAGAGAACGAATTACATAATACACACACAACTATACTAAGAGTAAAGTCCTAAATTCCAGCACATTACGGCCTTGTGTCTATCCCAGTTTCAATGAATGTTCTAGAGAACTGCCCATGTTCTCATAGAAAGCGGCCACACTTTCTCATTCACATAGGTGAGTCTATCAAAAGTACTCTTGTAGCTTGGTACCCCACTCTATACAGAGCTATAGACTTCATTAAGAGTTAAAGAACTCAACCTTAACCCGCTTCAGGATATCATTCCATGGGAAAGATGCATGATTATATCTCCATATCATTTGTGAATCGTTATTCCCTTTGAACCTATTTCTAGGTGGGTATCCATCACAAAATGACTCAACTTCTAGTGGGAAAAAGTCTCATGCCTTTAGAGGTATATAATACCTTTTCCCTAGCTAATCCTTTCGTCAAATGATCAGCTAAGTTCTCTTCCGACCTAACATGGTCCATACGTACAGCACTAGTTGTGAGAAACTCCCTAACTGTGTTGTGCTTTCGACGCATTTGTCGATTCTTACCGTTATAAAAACAGTTCTATACTTTTGCAATTGTCGCTTCATTATCACAATGGATCATAATAGCTGGTACCGGTCTATCACGTACAGGAATTTGAGAAAGCAAGTTTCTCAACCATCCTGCTTCTTCACTAGCTGCTGCTAGTGCTATCAATTCAGACTCCATCGTAGATTGAGCCAGAATTGTCTGTTTTTTTGACTTCCAAGACACAGCGCCACCGGCAATATTAAACAAATATCCACCAGTGGACTTGGAGCCATCTGAAAGAGAGTTCCAATCAGCATCACTGTATCCTTCAAGGACTGCAGGAAATCTCTTATAGTGTAATCCTAGGTTAACGGTCTTTTTAAGATACCGCATAACCCTCTCAACTGCATTCCAATGTTCCAAACCAAGACAACTGGTAAACCTGCATAAAAACCCCACTGCATATGCAATGCCTGGTCTGGTACAATCAGTTGCATAACGAAGACTACCAATTATACTAACATATTCAGATTGTCTAATGCTATCACCAGTATTCTTAAACAGTTTAACACTAGCATCAAAAGGAGTACTCACAGGTTTACAATCAAAATAGTTGTACTTCTTTAAAATCTTTTCAATATAATGAGACTGGTCCAAAGAAATGCCATCATTAGTTCTAGTAATCTTAATTCCCAGAATTACACTAGATTCACCCAAATCCTTCATTTCAAAGTTAGACTTAAGCATATTCTTAGTTTCTTCAACCACAAACAAGTTTGAACCAAAAATCAGCAAATCATCCACATACAAACAAATCATGATGCATGTATTATTTTCAAACTTATAGTATATGCATTTGTCACTTTCATTAATTCTGAAACCATGTGAAGTCATCAAGTTATCAAATTTTTCATGTCATTGCTTAGGAGCTTGTTTCAGACCATACAGTGACTTATCTAACTTACACACTTTATGTTCTTGACCAGGAACAACAAAACCTTCAGGTTGTTCCATGTAAATTTCTTCTTCTAATTCACCATTCAAAAAAGTTGTTTTAACATCCATTTGATGAACAACAAGATTATGCACAGCAGCAACAGCAATCAAAACACGAATAGAAGTCAATCTTGTAACAGGAGAATAAGTATCAAAGAAATCTACATCTTCTCTTTGTCTATATCCTTTAGCTACCAACCTAGCTTTGTGTTTGTCTACTGTACCATCAGGGTTCAACTTCCTTTTAAGTACCCATTTACAACCTATTGCTTTGCAACCAGGGGGTAAATCTGCTAGGTGCCAAGTTCCATTAAGATTATGGGAGTCCATTTCATTATCTATGGCTTCTTGCCAAAAACCGGATTCAGGAGAATTAAGTGCCTCTTGAAGACTAGAAGGGTCTTCCTCTACGGTATAGACTTCAAAGTCAGAACCATAATCTGTCGCAATCCTATCCCTTTTGTTACGCCTAGGTTCAATTTCAGCGTCTCTAGTTTCTGCAGTTCTATGTTCTTCTATTCTAAGTTCAGAACTCGTACTAGGTAGAGAACCCCCACTATTTCTAGATTTAAAAGGAAATCTATCTTCAAATAAATCAGCATCAATAGATTCAATAATAACTTTATTATTAAGATCAAAAAATCTATAAGCTTTACTGTTTTGAGCATACCCAACAAAAACACATTCATAAGCTTTACTAGCTAGTTTTGACCTTTTAGGATCAGGAATACGAACATAAGACAAACAACCCCATACTTTAAAATAAGATACATTTGGTTTTCTGTTTTTCCAAAGTTCATATGGTGAAATTTTAGTTTCTGAATCTGTAACACGATTCAAAACATAACAAACAGTCAACAAAATTTCTCCCCACCAATGAGGGGCAGCACCAGAACTCAACAAACATGCAGTCACAAGAGTAGTAAAAGTACGATTCTTTCTTTCAGCTTTTCCATTCATTTCAGGGTTATAAGGAGCAGTTTTTTCATGTATAATTCCAGAAGATTCATAAATTTCAGTGAATGGTTTAGAATCATATTCAGTTCCTCTATCACTACGAAATCTCTTAATTTTCCTACCAAATTGATTTTCAACTTCAGCAATAAAAACCTTGAATTTTTCAATAGCTTCATTCTTATGACTTAGCAAGTAAACATAGGTATAATTAGAATAATCATCAATAAAGCCCTATAACAGAAGCTTAATAAATAGATCAAAGAAGATGGTCATCACATATCTTTTTCCATTTCTGGTTAATATACCTTCATATTCACACAAATCAGAATGCACTAACTCTAAAGGCTCAGATTCTCTAACAACAGATTTATGGGAACTCTTGGTTATTTTTGCTTGACTACAAGATTCACATTTTTCAAAATCATGCATGGAAAGTTTTGGAATAAGACCTTGCTTGATCATGGTATCTAATGATCTACTGTTCACATGACAAAGTCTAGCATGCCAAACATTAAAAGTACACACCATATAAGAAGAAGATGTAATTTTATTCATTTAAACATTAAGCTTAAACATTCCATCAGCAGCATAACCCTTTCCTACAAACACTCTGTTTTTAGTAATTGTGTAAGCATCAGATCCAATAGTTTGATACAACCCATCCTTGTTGAGAAGATAGTCGGAAACAAGTTTCTTTCTCATTTCTGGAGTGTGGAGGACATCTTTTAGCATAATTGTCTTCCCAGAAGTAAACTTCAGTTCTACCGTACCAGAACCTTTCACATTAGTGGTATGGGAGTCTCCCAACAACACTTTCTTATCCTTGATTTCTGCATAGCTCTTAAATAGGGACCTATCAAAACAACAATGGCGCGAAGCACTACTGTGTATCCACCACCCATCGGTTCCACCAACCATGTGAATCTCTGGATCAGAAACCATGGCAATTATAACGCTTTCAGCAGCATTAGCTTGTGCGTTATTCTTTCCTTTGTTATTTCTGCAATCCCTAGCCACGTGGTTTGGTTTACCACAGGCTTAACAAAGGAACTCAGAATCAGAATTCTGAAATCTCTTGGATGGGTGTGGGTTCTTGTTTTGATTAGGTTTTCCTTTCCTTTGGTTCTGGTCAGGTTTCATTGGTTTTTTCTTAGGTTTCAAACTCGGTTGAGTCTGATTCTTATTGTTGGAAACGATAAGAATCTCTTCTTTTATGTCTTGTGTCCGTGCTTCCTCTTCAACCCTGAGCTTAGAAATCAAACTTTCAAGAGAAAACTCCTCAGTTTTATGACGCAAAGTATTACGAAAATCTTTCCAAGATGGGGGTAATTTATCAATCAATACAGATACTTGAAATTGTTCATCAGTTTTCATACCTTCCGTCATAATTTCATGAGCTATTTTCTGAAGTTCATGAGCCTGATCAATGACTGATTTTTCATCCACCATTTGATATCTCAGGTAGCGGCTTACAGCATATTTCTTCGATCCGGCTTCTTCAGTATCGTATTTCTTCTGTAAGGCATCCCACACATCTTTAGCAGTATCAAATGTAGAGTAATATTCGTATAAATCGTCAGACAAAGCATTCAAAATATAGTTATTGCAATCAAAGTCATTATCAATCCATTTTTCATAGGCTTTTTGTTTTTCTTCAGCAGTTTGGGTCTCAACAGGCTCTTCAGTTGGTTGAGGAGTTGCAATTGTTGCGGCTGGAGTTGCTTTTTTCGCAGCTTCTGCATCTTGTGGATTAGCTGGTTTGATGGAGTCCACCATCATGTGAAACTTCATCAGTTTGAGATAGAAAAACAACTTTAGCTTCCATCTTCTGAAATGAAGTCCTTCAAACTTGAACGGCTTGTTGATATCAGCAACGGTTTTCTTTTCAGATTCCATGGCAGAAAGACACGTCTTAAAATTGTTAGAACTATTGTTGATTTCACTCCTGCAAAGCAAAGGTTAAACAAAAAAACTGGATTGCGGCTAAGTCACGACCAGTTCTCTCTCTTTAAGACGTTTCGTGGCTCTGCCTTGAGTTTTGTGCAAGCAGTCTTTCTTTGTCACAACGTCCCCAGGATAAAACAGCCGAGAAATACTCTCGTCGATCTCTCACGCACACAGTGAGAAATCGATCACTTTCATTCTTTTAATCTTGCTCAGAAAAAACTTGGTCTCTTGATTCACAAAAACAGTATATGGAAAACTCTTACTTTTCTGTTTCTCAAAACTGGCTTATTATAGCCTTCGCAATTAAGACAAAATTAATGGGAATAAATTTTGGTTTTAATTGTCTCCATAAAATCCTGTGTAACAGTCCAAAAACGGTCAAGTAATTTATGCCAGAATAAATACTATTTAATCTGTAATTAAAACTTGTGAAAACGTTTTGCAAAAAAAATTTTTAAAAGGAGCAAAAACTACTTTCCAAATTCAAGAGACCTCCCAAGACCCCCAAGGCCCCGCTCCCGGACTAATGTTATATATATTATTTATATATATACACCCATCAGTAGGGGGGGGGATTCGATCCTGAGACCTATCCCTCCGGGCCCAAAATGCTTAACCACTAGGCCAAGCTTGAATTTTTGATATAAATGTACAAAATAATTATTTTAAAACATATATCCCAACAGTGTTACTATGTTAGACTTGGGTGAAAGCCTGAACGGTACTTTTTGAATGAATCCAACTCGATAGTTTTTTTTTTTTTTGATCGTTCAAAGAGGATAGATTGAAAAGCACACAACTCCATTTTTTTTTGGCTCCTCGATATCTCTAATTCGCATTAAACTTTGTTATAATGGACTAGTAGATATGTCGAATATAGGAGGATTAAGCACTTCTAGGCTAATCCAGAGCCTGGAGTAACTGTGTTCCAGCTCTCCGTGGAACCATAAGATCTTGATGTCTTAGCAAGAGATGGTCAACACTCAGCAGGCCTATACGTTTTTCTTGCAGTACATTTAAAAGAACGATTTTTTGGGGACCATGGTTTTTTTGGGGGACCATGGTTTTATTTTGGGTAAAGAAATTAGAAGTAAATCTAGGTCACCCCTTATCTGGATATTTATATCAATACCTAAATTACCCTCCTGATTAATTTTGGATGATGATTAGTTAGTGTTAATAATAGTTAGTGTAATGATTAGTGAGATGATTAAGTTAAAGATAATTAGTGAAATTAAAAAATCAGATGGTTTTTATTTTTTAAGAAGTAGAATTATTGAGAGAGTAAAGTTAGAGAAGATGAAGAAGGAAAACATGAAAAACGATGGATTTTACCAACCACAACCGGAGGAAGGGTATTTGGGTACCCAGGTGTGCTTCAAACTTAGATAATGTTGGTTGAATTGCTCCAAACTTTCAAAAAAAATGAAAAATTTTATGTAGATTTGGGTCAGTTCGGTTACCATATGTCAAGAACATGTAACCGAACACACCTGAAAGTGTAATTTGGTTACGTTTTCCAAACACGTAGGTTACCGAACTCGCTCGTTAATGGAGGTTTTGGTCGTACAGTGTAATGTTCGGTTACCTAGGATAAAATGGTAAGTAACCGAACTTTGAACTTAACAATTTATTTGGGTACATCTTGTGTGTTCGGTTAGTTCGCAAACTTCAACGCAACCAAGTTCCCAACCGAACCGCAGGTTAAAAGTAACCTAGTGTTAGAAGTTCGGTTGGTTCGCAAACTTCAACATATTTTGCGAATCAACCGAACTGGGCTTATATATGCATATATGCAATTAGGCAAACGTTCGGTTACTACGAAATTTATTTCTTGGAGAATTAGGTAGAGTTCGGTTACGAAGTTTCAAAGGTAGAGTTCGGTTACAAAGAAAACTTAACATTTTTGCGAACGAACCGAACTTGTGGACTTCTCATTATTTTCGTAAACTAAAGTTCGGTGATATCCTTATTTTGCAAAGGAACCGAACTTATGGACTTATGTTGTTCTAATACAAGGAGTTCGGTTAAAAGTATTTTTTGCGAATCAACCGAACTTTATTGTCTAAGTTCGGTTACTTTGTAGTTTTAAATTTTTTTGCGAAAAAACCGAACTCTATTGGCTAAGTTCGGTTATTTTGGAACTCAAGATACTGGCCACAACAACACAGTTCGGTTAGACTGGATTTGTTTTTTTTTCGGTTCTAAGGGTGGAGTTCGGTTACTTTGTAGTTTTAAAATTTTTTGCGAAACAACAGAACAGAGAGTTCGGTGACTTAGTTTTAAATCCAATAGAACCGAACTGTTCTTAGTGTTCTTCATTTTCAAGAAGTTCGGTTCGTAAACTAGGGTTTTTTGGAAAATCGGCCTAACCGAACATGGCTCTGTAACTCCTACTAAAACCCTATTTTGATGATTTCTATTCGATTGAAGCAATCAAAATTAAATTAAAGTGAAGGATTTGTTGGAAAATACCTCCGGAGTGGTCCCATGGCAGCAGCGGCTGGCGTCTTTTATACTCGATAAAATTATCATGTACCAGAACTTAATTGCGATTGCATTGATGTTGTTACATTTCTTAAATAGGCGGTGGTGGTGGTGGTGGGAGGAGGTGGTGGTGGTAATCGGTGGTTGGTGGTGGTGATGATCGGAGGTGGTGGTGGTGGTAATCGGCGTTGGTGGGCGGTGGTGGTGGTAATCGGTGGTTGGTGGTGGTGATAATCGGAGGTGGTGGTGATGGTAATCGGTGGTGGTGGACGGTGGTGGTGGGAGGAGGTGGTGGTTATACATATAGGTGGTTATTAGGTTGGTTTTAAATTAAATTAGGTTAAGAATAGGTTAGTCATTTCAACATTTTAGGACACCCCTTATCACTATAGGGAAGGTGGCCTAATAAAACCATGGTCCCCTCAAAAAAACCATGATCCCTAAAAAATCATTCATTTAAAACCCAAAAAAATATAGAATTGTGTGTTCAAATTAAATGAGAACTGGGAGAAGTTCAACAGGTTTAGTTCAGAAAGGAAAAACCTTCTTTTTGTCTTGCATGAAACAGATGTATAGCATTCTGCTTTCTAAGATCTTATGTAGGTATATCAATACAATACCGTAATACATTCTTCCGAATTCCGTGATCCTGTTTTCATCTGAAATCAACGATTAACTTTTGCCGTGTATTTATGGAGTTTCTTTCAAAAACGGTGCACAGCATACTTAATTCATCAATGATAATCCAATTGACTGCAGAGCTGCCTAACAATACAATGTGCAGAGCTGCCTAATGATATAATCTGCAGAGCTGCCTAATGATATAATCTGCAGAGCTGCCTAATGATACAATGTGTAGTTGGTGACCCCCCTCAGCGCAACGAGCATTAAATTGAATTCAAAATTTTCACAGTAGGGAATATCATGTTTGGCACACTCTGGGAGAAGATAACCACAATCATGATTGATCCTTTTCTTCCGCTGATCATGTAAATGTGTCTTCAAGGAAAATTCACTGATAGATGACACTGCCAGCTCTAGTGCCATCAGGACGGTTGATGACTCACTTGAGAAAGTTCCAGAGCAGAAACAGTTCAATTGGCATCAGCATTTGCTACTGCTCCACATCATGGCTTCCTTTTCCGGTTAAATTTCTTCCGCTTTACATTGAACTTGAAGTGATCTTTAATACTCTTTTCCCATACCCTTTTGTTTCTCTGGTATAATAGCATGGCAGCTCGGGCATCTTCAATCTGAAACAACACGTGATCTGTAAGTTAGGAGTTTGACAGCTTTATATTCAACAATAAATAGGAAATAAAAATACTCCGTTCAATCAAATATAGCTGTCACAATTGAAAACTATAATAATAGTTAATTGAAGATCTTACAGGGCAGTGCTCTCCATCTTGGATCTTTACACCGAGAAATTCATCTGCAAGAACTCGAAGTGCCCTCTTACGGCCCTCCCTGATTCATCATAGATACATTGTTAACAGAATAGTCACTGAAGTGAAGCATATAACTACAAGAGCAGCGAAACCTGATTCCAAAACCAAGAGGTAACCATACTTCAAAAAAGGTCGATATTCTGAGGTGTCCCGGATATCCTTTTTTGGATGACTTAACAGCAATGCCTGTTGATCCAAAACCAAACGAACCCCAGTTTAAATCACCACCCATTTAAATCAACAAATCAAAATAAAAAATGGAGGAAACAATTTTCCAACCTTAAGATCATTGTGCAAGGCATGGCCCACAAGAATCCGTCCATTGATCAGCTCCACCACTTTCATTTGAACATCCTGAAAGTCCTTTGCTGCAAAATATTTATCAATCAGACAACCTCCAAAAATTAGATTCTAAGAATACAAGAGGGGCTAGTGGGACACCAACCTTTCCTCATATCACGGGGTCTGATTCCACTAACTTCAGTACGAAAGTCTACAACACGCTCCACTGGGCGTACAAACTCATCGTATATTACATTCCCCCATGTATTCACCTGCAATGAAAATTTACCACAAAGACGAAACGCTTTCAACCTTCAGCATGTTTCAAATTTTATGTATTTTCTTTCTCAGGGTGCCTGCTAGACTCCAAGGATTTCACGTTTTATTGCTCCATATGTGTGACAAGCAAATCAGCAAAAGTGAGGCAACTGCTTCCAAGATCACCAAAACATGGGCACGTCTAAGTGTTTACAGCCACATAACAATAGTGAAGCAAGTTCATTTATTTGCAATCGGACACTTCTTCAATTATTTCCCCAGACTTGTCTTAACAAAGAATGGAATCTATCTAGTTTGCTATCCTTTCTGATATGCACATGGTGATGCAGAGAGAAATATCATGACACAAACTATATACATCAGTAGGTGGTGGATGCAACATGACAAAAAGTAGTAAACTTCGTCCTTGGTAGTTAGTTGAACCTATCTAGCTATAGCATCTAGGTTCAACATGACAAAAATCTTTACGAGAATATTGACCAGATAACTTCTAAATAATTGACAGTTACAACTTTAAGCAACCATAGTTTATGTTAATGAATACAAGTATAATTACATTTTCTCATGGAAGGCACTATAAACTGAACGATAATGAGATGATAATTTCAAGATAAAAACATAATGTACATCCTAGTGCAAATGGAGAACCCTAAGATAATTTCTACTCCGAAAAACTGAAGTTACAGAAACAAAACAACATGAGTTAAGTACCAGGGTAACACGTCCTAGAGCACTTTTGTTTCCCTGAGAGCCGACACCAACCATTTCACAATCCATAGCAATTTCATTCGTTAAGCTGTCAAAGCAGGTCAATTTTTAAACTCCAAGACTGCAACATAGCTGAATTTCTTTCAGCTTAAATTAAGAAGAAGACAAATACCTGCAATCTGAGTTGGTTGGAATTAAAATAGATGCCGGAGAATCATCATCACTCTCTTCTTCTTCATCATCATCATCAGAATCATATCTTTCTTTGCGTTTCCCTAATCGAAAAGATAAACAGGAGAAACTATTTAGTAACTAAAGAAAGAAGGAACAAAAGAACACATTTTGGGGTAATTTCTTCCATTAATCTATTACCTAAAACACTTCTTTTGAATTCATTTTGTGAACCGACAGATGGTTTTGGTGCCCTAGGAACCTGACTTTTAAGTTTCTGCGAGATAAAACAAACAAATATCAGTCAAACAAACAGAAAGCTATATAGAGAAAGAAAGAGAGGGAGAAAGTGGTGGCGATTTACTTCTTGTAGCTGAAGCCAGTTTGGATTAACAGGCTGTTTCTTAGGTTTCATACTCAGAATCCTTGAAAACTGAAGCTTTGTTTATTTGCAGACAACTTCTCTCCCGTTTTCAGTTTTCTCTCTCAACTTCGAAGATTTTTAATGGGATCCTAAAACCTGAGAAAACTCTTTGACTTTGCGGGAACTAGGGCATAAATCGGGTCGGTTATATTACGAATACCCGGACTGGTAACACTGGTTTGTAGCGAATGTGGTTAATATCGGATATCGGTTTATCTCGGCCAGGACCGATATACTGGTACGACTTTATATCGGGGATATTTATAGTTACCATCAATTTTATCAAAAAACACAAGAGTAACTTCAATAACTTTAAAGTTCACTAACTAAAATGATAAATAAACAAGTTTTAACTAGAAACAGGAGAGTAACTTCAACAACTTAAAAGTTTACTGCCTAAAATGGTAATTAAACAAGTTAAAAGTTCAAACCAAAAACATGAGAGTAACTTCAACAACTTTAAAGTTTACTACCTAAAATGGTAATTAAACAAAGATATTACAGTCTTATTCAAAATCATACGAGCCACTATTGATATCATCATCTTCAGTAACTCCATTAGCTCCATCAAGTAGTCCATAATCTGTGTCTAGCATCAATTGATCAGTATCATATCCATCATACTCAGAGTCGGTTGGGTAAGTAGACTTACTTCGAGAGCTACATGCACCTCTACTACCAACTGGCCGACTTTCTTTACCAAGAATATCTTGCAAATCATCCAAAGTTACATTATCACCTTTTACCGCCAAGTCTTCCAAGTTCTGTGGATCCAACCATTCATCATTTTCATCATGCTCATCAAGAAAAATAGGATCACGAAATATCCCCGATATATCGGCCGATACGGTCGATACGGCTAATATCACCAAGATATCATATCGCCGATACAATGCTTATCCTACCGCTCATCAAGTAGTCCATAATTAAACTTGTAGCCTTTGTAGGTGTTATTCACACAAAGGGTTGGATGTGGGCTGTCATAAGTTTGTAGAAATTGACGTTTAATCCCAAATTAGTTGGGCTTTAGACAATCTAGTCATGTCCTCTCAGGACTAGTATTAGGAGGTCCAAATTTACATAAATTGAAACGAGTTGGTCCTTTTTTTGGACGAGTTAGTCCAAACCGTTTTTTCTTCGTGACAAAAATACCCATCAAACATTTTAATCTTTTTAGTTCTATTCAGTTTCTGAACGATTGTTCGCATTTTTTTCTTCTCTCAGAGAAACAGATCCTAAAATTTAATCTTTGTCTCGATAAAAATTCAACACCTAATACGTTAATCAAATCGATTCAACTCGGAAACCCTATAGTGTCATCATCGGACAATTTTCTTGTAGATTAATACAAAATGGAGGAGATAGATAATCAGATTCAGTTGCAGCAAAATAATTTGAAGATTTCGTCATTGAAAGCCATTTGAAAGATAAGTTTAATTACTCTTATTTTTTTATCGCAATAGTTAATTTCATTTATTTCGAAATCAATTTTATAAAAAAAAAATTATGGTGTCAAAAACCTAATTGCTTCAATTGTAGTTGGAATTTCTTATTCGATTCGTGATGAGAGTTTAGAACTATAATCATCATCTTGATAATTTGGTCCATTGGCTCTAGTATTTGTATTGGTGTATTCTATATTTTGGTTTAGTAATCTGTTTTCTGAAAATGTAGGAATTTAAGAAATTTAACAAAACAATAGGATTGAGCTTTTTATCTCTTACAGGAATTATGTCATGAATTGCATGCGCTGGATAGACATGAACAAGATTATTGTCGTAAGGTTCATGAAGAGGATAAATCAAATCATGCTCAAAGAGGTTTGAAATCTATGTTTTACAATATTATGTTTATAAAGGACGTGATCTGTTGTTTCCTTTACATCATTGAAGCTTGTCAAATATTTGGTTTTTTGCTTCAAGTAGGGTCGATGTAGGGTCCTTATGAGACACATGATAGCACAGGCCAAACAGTTGTTGTAATCAGACTATGAAAGATTGATAATTATGTGATTAAAAAAAAAATAAAACAATCGTAAGTCATAATTAGTACGAGCAAGTTAAGTACGTAGTATTCTGGGAACCATCACCATTCTAGTATAGAATCCCATAGGTTGCTTTTCTTCCTCTGTTAAATAAGAAATTAGTTTTTTTTCCTTAGCATCAACACCCTATTCGATTTATATGAAAGGTGATATGGTTCATCATTATCCATAGGTGGGAAATGATCTTTTTTATATGGTGTTTTGTTTTTGTCTGTATTGTTTAATTTTGTCTTGTAGTTTGTATACTAGTTACAAAGAAACAACACTAAAAACACAACATCACTAGGATGCAATAAGAATGGACGTACAAGCTGCATGATTTGTTTATAGGTGAAGTAAGGGGAGGCTTCTTCAGCTTTGAATTTAGACATACTTGTAAATATTAAATAATTAAAATCTAACTTTCTACTAAATTAATGGTTTGCTCAGTTGAATGTTAAGTGATCAAAATTACAAATCACCGTCATTTTGGTGGGAAACATCTTATGTAGCGCGTCTTTCCCTAATAAATACTAGTCATACCGAGAACAAAATAACACCTTCTTGTGCCATGTTTGTTTTGGTTACCCATGTGTTGTGTTTTTTACACAGTTATCGTCGAGTAACGATATAACTGGGTTATGTTGGCATGTAGGGGATAGTCTTGTGAGTTTAAGGGATGAGCTAAAAAGCCAGAGGAAACATGTAAGAGGTCTGAAGAAAAACTATTTGTGGTCAATAATTTTGGAAGAGGTAGTTTTCTTCTTCATCTGCTTTTCTTTTTTTCATTTTGTATGTAGGATGGACATTT
The DNA here is from genome assembly GCF_003573695.1 of Papaver somniferum. NCBI lineage: Eukaryota > Viridiplantae > Streptophyta > Magnoliopsida > Ranunculales > Papaveraceae > Papaver > Papaver somniferum. The sequence goes on from NC_039358.1 coordinate 170,234,367, forward strand.
TCATATACTTTTAAATTAGTGGAATTTTTTTTATCAAATACTACATACCATTTTGTGTGCTACCCCAGGATATATATATAGAGACAGAGATGAAAAACATAATGGCAATGATATTTTGGTGCAGATACATAGTAGTAGGTGATTAGTCTATAAACTGAACTTCACATCAGGTAAACATGTGCAGCTCTGCAAAAACTATCAATTGGGAACTAGTCGCAAATGTAATCCTGGGAAAATGTTGGGAATTAGTCGGAAATGTAAGTGTATCTGTAGTTTTTGCATTGTGCTAGAAACTATCAATGCAATCTTTAGCTTAACTATTGTTATTGTAGAAAACGTGGGAAGAATTCGTTCCCTCTTTTCGTCCTCAACTACAAGTTTGCTAATTTCTAGTATAATTTATTGACCTGTATGGCATAGTGAAAAAATTTAGTATAGTTTGACATATCACATGCTGCAGCACTAGGAATAGACGAATCGGTTTTAGTATAGTTATGTTTGTACAACTGATGCATCTCAAAGCATGACTGATGCACATTTCAATGGATGTCGAATAAACACTAAAATCGTACTTCTAGCAAGCATTTGAACTAAATCATATTTTTAGGAAACTTAATTTGTATTTAGAATTGTTTTTAAAAATGACGATCCTTGAATACTATGTGATACTTTCAATATGCTGATTTTTAATGTGTACATAGTTGTACACATGTTGAATTTTCGTGTGTACATAGTTGCACACCTGTTTTCTTAATGTGTACGTAATTGTACACATGTTAATTTTCACATAGTTGTACATCTCATGATGCATTCTTTTGAAACGTCATTTGTTAGTTATATAACTCAAGAATGTAGTATGGAAGTTGGCTGCCATTATATTCCTGAATATGAAATTGTACAACATATGCATGTGAATCATTCAGTTTCTTATGTGTGTTGTTGTATTGATCGGAAAGCAGACATTAAGGCCAGAGTACAATCAAATCCTTGTGAAGATGCATGGGGTTGTGACTTCTAGGGAAATCAGGTAACATCCTTGTTAAACAGTTTTTCATTTATGTGCAGATATATGACAAAAATTACATGTGTACATATTAGTACACCTGTAGTATAAGTGTACATTTTTGTGCACATGTGACAAAAATTACATGTGTTCATATTAGTGCACCTGTAATTCAAGTGTACATTGTTGTGCACTTTATTTATTTTTAAGGCTGGGCATATCTCTGCAATTCAGAGCTAGTTTGGCTTGGCGGTAGGCACCACTAATGACTAATAAAATGTCTGTCATTTTATAAATACCAAAAAAGTTGTGTGTTTCAGTCTGGAACTAGTTTGGATTAGCGGTAGGCATCCTAACATCAACTTCCTTGTTTTTGGTAACCAACGAATGACTACATTTACTGACATGGAACAAGTGCTCTTGCAGTTGCCAATCCTACTGATCTTTTGAAAATCCAACTTCAATCAGAAGGAAAATTGTCACATGTGTACGTAGTTGTACACAAGTTTGATTCTTATTGTGTACATAATTGTAAACTTGTAGATCGTGATTTGTGAATGTGCACAAAGTTGTACAGTTGTTGCTTTTTCTTTTTCTATAAAGATTAAAGTTTGATGACATGGAAGTCCTTTATATCTGAGTTGGCGTATTCCTTAATTGTCATTTTGAAATTGCATTATGTTTTTCGTGCTCACTGATTAGTTTTTCTTATTCAAGTTTAATTTGACATTAAGTATCAGTTTACTGTTTACATTACACAATTTGGTAATGCTTTAGATAAATATTCTATTGTGAAACATTCTTTGTGGTTCTACAATGACGATGTAAATACTTCCTAAGTTGACTGTGATCATTTTAGTTGGTACATACCCCGAGTGAGTTACAACTAAATACTTATAGGATATTATAAGCTCATTGTGAGATACTAATTTCTTGTTTTACAACAACAGGGTGAGACAAAGTGTTCATATCATATGAAGATGGAGCTATGCAAGTTTGGTTTAGCATGTAAATTTTATCGTGCAAATTCTGGTGCATCTATGCCTGCACCAACTGTTGCACATGCACCTACATTTTATCCCACTTTTGGCAAGTTCCAAGCCCTCGTTTTTTGCTGGTGCATATATATAAGAAGCGCTTTTGTGCCTATGTTTCTCCCGCAATGAATGGTTCCCGGGTTGAATTCCTTATCAGGTATATGCATGAACATTTCTTCTCATTTAATATTTTTTTAAATAATTTATTATATGTAAAATTGATTATTAGTCTTCTTTTATAACATTCAAGAAAATGATAGTCAATTATACGCGCTTGCTTGGGTATTCGTATTAGGTTAGAAAATGTGACTTCAGAAAATAACTAGGATGTACAAATTGGTGCACATGCGGTTTCATAATATAGTCTTCTCATTACAGATAATTACTTGTAGGATATTATGGTTGAATTTCTTGCCGACAAGATGACAGTGTGATTGTTGATTACCTCTTTGTGGTGTACTACTTGGAAAAGATGAACTCTAGAAAAAGGGGCTTGATAGAACTTGCATGTAGCTGGGCAATGCTTATTTCTGTAGTGATCAATAATTCTGCGGTTAGCGTAAACGTTATACGCGAAAACCTTGTGTAGTTATAGTAAGCATAGATGTCAAATGCAACATGTCATTTTTAGGTGCAAAACTTTTTTATATACCTGCCGTTTTGAGCACAAATTGCTACAATAAGCTCATATTGAGATATTAATCTCTTGTTTTACAATGCTAGGTTGAGACGAAGTGTTCGTATTATATGAAGATGAAACTATGCAAGTTTGGTTTAGCATGCAAGTTCTATCGTGCAAATCCATCTGGTGCATCTATTCCTGTACCAACAGTTGTACCTGGTTTAGCATGTAAATTCTATCGTGCAAATCCATTTGGTGCATCTATGCCTGCACCAACAGTTATACCTGCACCTAGATTTTATCCCATTGTCATGTCTATCGATTTTTTGGATTTTTATAGATGTGTACGTGTTTATACACCAATGTAAACTAAGATTTAAAAAAAATGAGAACTATATAGTCATATGGGTACTCTTTTTGTAGCTCTCGAAAAGAGCTTTCCGAATATATAAGGTTTGTGAATTTTGGACAAATGGTTTCAAAGATAAATTGTTTTTAAATTATTTTTATATTATTAATTTAAAAACCTAGGAGAGTTAGCAAGGGAGGGAGGCTGAAGCAGCCTTCCAATGGGTAGAACAGCTAAGAATGAAGATGAAATGTTAATAGCGTTACTCATGTCAAGTTACTATTACAAACAGTTAGTCCTTGCAAGAAATCTATTCAACCGTTGTGATTAGTCCATTTTATTCTCGCTGGTGTATTCTTCTCACTTCTAGTGATCTTTTCCCTTTTACAGGAAGGAAGACAAGTAGACAACCATTAAAATTAATTTTTAGGAACTGCTAATCGGACAAACTCCAGTAGACAGCAAAGTCAATCTGTGTTCCCTACAAATATGATCAATGAGTAGAAACCAGTAAATTTTATTTCTTGACATTTAAGAATTACAATGTGCTGATGTCAATTTATAAGTAAAATGGAGAATATTAAGGCGCCAATTTGCTAACATTATTGGGACTTGCATAATTTAGGCATGTTTCTATTACCAACACAAAGCTTCAAGGAATAGCGAAGATACTTGGAACCAAATTGGAGCCCTGCCCTTCAGGTTTACTGTTGTGCAGGAGACCAAGTATTTGCAGCAACCCAATCAAAAGCTATTGGACTGAGAAAAGCATCGGGAATACCAAGCGATTTTACCACCGAAAGAGTATGGGGTCGCAATTCACTGCATAGCTTTGTCACTTCTTTCCTTACAGCGGCGTCCTTATCTGGTGACAAATAGCCATATCTGAGGAATGATATGTCCTCTTCTATGCTGATTAAGGCGTACATTGACCTCAAAAGACCAAACACACTCTGCACAACAAACAAAATGAAATGAATAGGGTAAGTACATAAAATTTTCTGATCAACAAAAAATGAATTTAACTTGTGTTCCTTGTAAAGCAGGGCCCCTGCTTCCTCAAAAACTCCCCGGTTTCCCAGTTATGGTTTATTTGTTGATGGTACCATAATCATGGACCTATTTACGGTTGCTAGTTGGGATTCCAGTAGGAACTGCGTTTTGTCTTTATATTATATATAGTTTGAGGCTTTATAGAAGATGAAAGGTCATCTAGATCAATCTAGATGAATTTTAATTTTATAAATGGACTAACACTATATGAACAAGTCCTACCTTAAGCGCACTGTCACTCACAGCAACTTCAGCCTCCACAAAGGTTTGTAATACTGATCTTTCCGTGAAAGCTTTTGCCAAGTCCTCTGCCGTCTGGTAGGTCTGGTGTAGCACAAATAAAGCAGATGAAAATGTTATGATATGAGTATGTGAATGTTGTGTGCCAGAGAGAGAGATGTGCGCTTACAAGCATGAACGCGTTCTCTTTGCTTTCACCTTGCGCTTGAAGTTGTGATACTGCAGAAGCAAAACGGTGCAACAAATCCCGCTCCCTCAAGAAGAATATATCCATCTGATGAAATTAATTGATTATTTCAATAAAATTTGATTGGAATAACTGCTGTAACAGGATTCTAGGAACATAACTAGTACCTGGAAGTTGATGCTCCTGAGAATGGAGCTTGTGAGCTCCGCAGGAATAATAGGGCGGGGATCATTCATGTGTTCCAATCCTAGCCCTTTAAAAGGTGTCTTCCTTTTCTGAGCTGCTATATATTCTGCAATGAGGGCCTTGCTAACCTGATACACAAATTCAACTGCTTCAGAGTCTGGACCAGCTAAGCTTAAAAGTATCAATCAACCAGATGATTAAGAATCATGAGAAGTCTGCATCAGCTGTAAGATGTAATGCAGGTCAACACAAACATCTCAATTTTATTTCATCCTACCTGTTGCATTAAAACATGATTGTCCCCTTCAAAGGTAGACTGCACATCATATTCACTTTTCAGATGACCCATGCGATTTTCAGTCTTCAGACCTTGCCCTCCACAAGCTTCACGGCACTCCTAATACATGTTCAATAAGATGGAATCAGAAATTTCCATGCTGGAGGACATTCAAATATACTTGGTTTCTGACTTCACCTGAAGGGTCCTCATGTTATGCCAGGTGAAAGCAGCCTTGAATGCGCTGGAAACAACGTGGATGGTTTTGTTTGCTTGTGGAGTCCTATTAATGTACATCCTTTTCAAGTAGTTTGCTCCGAAACTCATGGCACATCTGCCAAACATATATCATGTGGTTTGTTATGTTAGATAAGATGAGTTTCACCATATTGCAAAATATTGAAAGCATAATGTTCGGCCAGATAGATTGTGTCAGATTTTATAGGCGAGTTTTATATAAAGTAGAACAGTCAAAACCCTTGACAGTGGAACTTGACGAGGCGACAAAGACAAGGATGACACCTCATTATGTATAATTGACTTAATAATTTAGTATCAATTTTAACCCTATAAAGTGTGCTCAGGCTACCGCTCAATAAAACTGTTAAGTAGAAAATGCAAGAAACTTACGTTTTTGCAAGAAGAGGTAGGAGACGTCGTTGATGACTAGGGTAATCCAGCAATAGAACTTCAGGCCCATTTGGTGAAACAGAGAAAGCCCTCCTTGTCAACGAGTACCTTAAGGCAATTGCTAAGCCAATCTGGAACGAAATACGAACAGACAAATAAAGTGAGATTGGTATAAACATGAGGTCATCCTCATGGATACACGGCGTAGCTATCTGTGTGTTCTTTATTTTCTTTTCCTTTTTTTTGCTAGGTCAATCAATAAATTAATTCATTAATGGAAAGAAGTATATATATGATAGAAAATATGGGCTCTGGGCTACAGAAACACTGAGCACCCTCAAGAAAACGTGTCACATAAATCCTAAGTACTTCGCACCCAAGCCCTTTACCGTATGTAAAAAGCTTGGTTAGACAAGATAAGCATATTGAGCTTGGTGTTACACATACCTTCGATTGATATATTGAGCTCACTGAAATGGTTACACGGCCTGAGGTCAGTGGGGCGAGGAATGCAGCAAATCTCTGGAACATAAACACACTTGTGTTAATATGTTGTAGCAGGGGTAATGTTAACCAACCAAACAAAAGTTCTGCTTCAAATGACAAAAACAAGTAAGAAACAACAGCAACCAGAAAACACTGTGAATTGGAGAAGTGACACGTAATGTTAATATTATCACCTGATCTGGGTCTTTAATTGCACTCAGATACTGTCCATCCGGGGACACATCTGCTACAGAATTTAGCAAGTTCTCTCGAGGGATCCGGACATTGTCAAACCTAGGGACAGAAGTCAGCATCAACAGCAATATCTTACACATCATCAACCAAAAGGAAGGTTAAAAATGATAATATTTACCAAATACGGCCATTATCAACACCATTCAGCCCAATTTTATGGCCGCAGTCAGCTACCCGGATGTTAGGGCATACATTTCCATCTGCATCTCTGACCTGGACTATGAATGCATGAACTCCTTGGTTAACCCCGTCGATATAAAGCTGTGAAAAGGCTACTGTGTGTGTTGCGTGCTATAAAAATCATAAGAACAAGAACATGTCAGAATAAACTCATGAACAGGACAACACGAGATCTATTTTCATTGATAGTCTAGCTCCCTTACATTGGCTAATCCACCAATCCAGTATTTCTGTGCCGATTCACAAGGTGTATTAATGACGAATTCTCCAGTATTTCTATCATAAGTTGTTATTGTTTCAATCCCCCGAACATTACTTCCATGTCCCAACTCAGTCATCGCAAAGCAACCTTTAACTACATAGTTTTCAGTATCCTTCAACCACTTGTCATGATGCCGCTTAGTGCCGAAAAATTGGATGGCACCTCCCCTTTAACCACAACATAATATAGCATGTTTTAAGTAACAATGTATATGAAGTAACAATGTATATGCAATGCAAATTACAAGGAAGGGTTGCCCAAGGCATTAACTGCAGAAGCCCAAGACCTCATATGATGTGGGACTACTTTATGCTTGTTGTTAGAAATTGAAATAAAATGATAGAGGTAAAAGTAAAAATTTGTGCAATTAAACCCTTCATGTGGATATCAAAGAATGAAAACTTCAAATGGAACGATATGCATACCAGAGAAAGAAATGAACACCAACTTTAATGGCAAGAGAATGATCATAAATACCAATGACATCTAACAAAGCAAACTTCCTTTTCTCGGCTTCAACTCCTGTCTTGGTTAACCAACCATTAAAAACACCACGATCTAACAAATACTCAATCCTTTTCATAGTCACCTCTCTTTGTTGTTCCTTTGATTGATTGAAATCAGGTGTAACAAATACTTTACCACCAGAAGTTTTAGGGCAGAATAGTTTGCTTTGCATTAATAATCCAAATAACCAATCTCTATCGTCAAAATTATGATCATCTAATAATTTTCTCATTTCTTCTGTATCGAAATTAATCTTTTCGGAAATTTCAGCTGGTGAGTATTCTAAACAAACTGATCGTTCAAGAGAGGGTGAAGAATAAGAAGTTGTAATTTGATTGAGATGGCTTGTTAAAATTCTAGCTCTCCTTGCTACTTGATCTGTTAAAGAAGTTGATGAAGATGATGAAAAAGCCATTAATGATCAAATCAAGAATTTGTGGCTTGTGAATTTGATTCTGGAGGTGAAGAAAGGGGGAGAATAGAGGTTTGGGGGAAATTGAAGTTTATACTTATCTTTTTTTTGATAAGTAGAGAGTCAAATATTGGAATGCTAAATTGGGTTTTGAATTGAAGATGGATTAATTTCGTTGTCAGTGATAGCTTTAATTTATCATTTTTTATTAAAATCACAAGAGGTGATAAGTAAGGAGAAAAAATTCAAGAAGGGTGTAATGGAAAGTTGGTTACTGTCTTATTATTAAGGAAGAAATTGAGAAAATCGTTACAACGATGCCTAATCAGTACTGTATTAGTTGGTGAAGATCAAAAACACAGTAAAACTGTTTGTTTTTTAATAAAATGTATTCTTGATTTCTTGGAATGTGCAAAGTTTATCCTGACTGAATTGGATGAGATCAGCCATACTGTTACGGTGGAATACGTAATATGTTGACAAGTTCGTGACAAGTTGGACAATCTAGAAGGCTAGTTTGTTTCTGTCTTACGGACGATGTTAAGGATGCCGAGGCCCCGTATTTTTTTTTTTCTTTTTTATTTCGACACATTCATCCCGATTTAAGGAGAATCCAAAACCTTACAAAAAAAAATTAGAGGAAGAAAAAAAAAAGGAAAACAACTATCTAAAGACACCTACAAAAATTCTCCAACATGCTACCAAAATGAAGACTCGCCCTAAAGTATTTCTGCTCCAACAAACCAACACACTAAAATCTCAAAGAGTAACTACAGCTACCAAAACCTTTCAACAACAGTAAAAGGTTGTTGCAGGTAAAGAAATCTCCAACAACCCTTCTAGAACAAAGTTAACCATTAGGAGGGTTGATTTTCTTCACTTTGGCAGCTCTTTTCTCCACATTCTTTACCCCTAAACCAGATTTTCCTTGGCTTGAAGATTTATGGGGAAAATGAGACCTTGCACCAGCAAGCTTGCTACCATTCAGCTCCCCATCCATCCTCTCCATCTGAGATAAAACAAAGCCCACACTATCTCTACCAGTGTTTAAAGACTCCTCCCTACACTCTTCTCCAACAGACATAATCACCTCTTTAATCACATCACCATTCACCCTTGGAATTGCTACATCTCCTGATTCCTCAACCATATTCCCACTCTCTCTCCAGCATCAGGAAGCTGTTGACTATCACTGGCAGAGAGATTCTGAAACTTATTAGACATCTCAATAGAAGTCTCAAATGACTTATCAATTCCACTACTAGAAGATTCACTAATAGAACCTTTACCAAAGGAACCTGAATTTTTAATCGGTCCCCTACCCCTCTTCAGATTTTTAATAACCCAACCTTCTTGCTCAGTTGTCTTCTTATTCTTTTCCCCTTGAGCCCCTATTACCAATTTTTTTGCTGTTGCAGCAACAACATCAAAAGCATCAGTAGCAGCAGCAGCAAAAGCACACTTCTCAACAGTGTGACCAAAAACAACACAATGAGAACATCTAGGAGGTCTCCATCCATACTCCACCGGAACCTTGATCCTCACATTCCCAACAAGAGTATCAATTTGACTAGGGAAATCAGACTACACATCGATCTCAACACATAATCTTGCATATGACATTCTTGTTCTTTCAGGAGTCTGCTTATCCATCAAAAGAGGCACTCCAACAAAGCTAGCAAGTTTCCCTAACCCTCTAGTATTCCACAAATGAAGTGGAACATCCCTCATTTTCAACCAAACAGAAATTGATTTAAGCTCAGCTAACTCCTGCTCAATCATAGGAGTCCAGGGTCTCACAACAAACAATTGGTTTCTAATAAACAAACAACCATGCTCCAAAACTGTATTTCCATCCTCATCAAAATCAAAATCAAACACAAAAACCCTATCACCATGAAGAGCCATTTGAAACTCACATTTTAGCTTCCAGATTCTCTGAACAGTATGTTTCACCATTAGAAAAGGTAATCGCTGCCCTACAAAAAAACCCACTACAAGGTTTTCACAAATTCGGACATCTTCTTTCAGTTCCTCATCAGAAAACACCATTAGCTTCTTCCCCTCCACCATTGAAGGATCTTCAAAAGTTAAAGGTTCATGAGTAACCTCCTTATTCTTCAAAGAACACAGAACTTCAGACCATATAAGACGATTTGCAGAAACACCCACACCAGATTTGGGATCTTTAGCACCAAACCCCATTTGGTACCCAAACCCTAAATCACAGACGAGAAAACAAACCTAAATCTAGAAAACAAAACGAAGAAAAAACAAACCAGAGAACAACCGCTACCAACCATCAACCCAAAATCAAGAAGAGAAGACGAGATCTGGTGGAGAAATCACCAGAAAAAGTTGAAGAAAAAATTCTTGACTTGGGTCAACGTCGCCCGAAAAATCGCCCTCAGAGCCCCTCTTGACCGTTCTCTCACCCGTTTCTAAAAAGTTGATTAGGCCTCGTAACTTACCACACGAGGTTAGTCAGTATTGTAGTTATTTTATTTGGGAAGATCGGATGACATGGTTGAAATGATATTATCATGACATGGTGACATCAGTTTTCCTATAAAAAATAAATCAAATGATGATAAGTTTGAAGTTAGTTTTTTGGTGATATGTTCCTCTTATAAAGCTTTATATTCCAAGAAAGAATGGGTACATTCAGAGACTATAAGATTACCATCTATCATTTTGAATACATATATTCTCTCCTTTCTCTCACCCTTCTCAGAAACCATGAAAAAAAACTTTATCATCTTCAAAGATTTCTTATTTTTAGTTTTATTTTACGTTTTGAATAATATTCTTTGTTATTAGGGTGATTCTTTTCCTCTCTAGTAGAGCGATTTTATCTACACTTTTGTAGTCTTTCTTTTTATATATTTGTTCGTTATTCGGGGATTTAGATACAAGTATATCTGACGATTTGACGAAGGCAAGATCAAGTTCTTCTTCAACAGAATAATAGATCTAGAGTTTTTCGGGATTCTCACTAAACATGAGTTTTTGGGAAAATCACTTCTCTCTAATAGGAGTATCTCTTTTCCAAGAAGAAAATCAATCAAAATGGTCGAACCATGATTTCGAGTACCATTCCTTCTTCAATCTCTTCGTATAAGATTTGGATGCTACCATTGTGGATCGCTCTTTCTCTTCGCGATCTATTTACGTTTTTCATATTTTATTGTATTTGTTTTATGTTTATGATGTACTCATTTTTCTTGAAAACCATCATGTAAACGTTTCTTAATGGAATGAAATATTAATGGTTGATTATCAAAAAGTATCATTTTAAATATCAGTCCTTGAAGATTAAAGGTTGAAATGAAAATTTGTGGACGGTAAAGTTTCATATTTCGGAAAACTCTTATTTTATGTGTGAATGTAGAGCTTTATAAGAGTAACATGATACTAAAAGATTAGCTTCGAATTCGTCGTTGTTTGAATTTTTATAAAAAAAAAATGGTATCACCATGTTATGATAATGATTTTTTTCTAACCATATCACTGGGTCCCCCACCCCAAAACTTGGGCTTTTAGTACAACCCCTTGGTACCAAAGTTGTGTTCGGTGATCAGACAACCCCTGAAGAAAGAGTTGTATAATAAGAGCAAGCATTATGGTGTATCCAGAGTCGATTTTTGACTTAACTAAGTTAAAGGTTAGAAAAACAATGTACATTCATCGACTGATAACGGGGTTTTAAGTTGCTTGGGTGTACAACGAATCCACATGCGCAGGATTATGAGAGGGCTAACCTGTTTGGGATGACCTCTAGATCCACAAGCTTAAAAAAAATGGCCTTGATAAAAGCCATTAGCCCGGGCCCGGAGAAAATTTTCAGCCCTCCTGGATCCGTCACCGCCACTCCAAAGATAAAGGATATTTTGTTTTATTTAAAATTTGGAAGGAAAAATTAGGCGCAGGCCCAAAAAAATAATATTCTCATTGTCAGGCCACAATTAATTTTAGGTACCATGACACCCATAATTATTTCCGTGACACCCATAATTATATGAAATTATTGAAAATGTCTGCATGACGGATTATGCATCCGCATGACGGGTTATACATAAGGGGTGTAATTGGAAACGCAACTTGGATATAACACATCTAAAAATCCGCGCCTTGGAATTTTACAAATTTTATATCGTTGGAAATCTTTTTAAGAGAGCTACGCAACGAGTACAAACAAGAATATCAAATTTTTGTTTTTCACGAAAAAATCGGAGGTGATCATCATTTTAGGCAAAATTTTCGAAACTTGATACATAACTATTATGCAGCCACCAAAAAAGATGCGTAACACATTCTGCAGACGCATAATGAATTATGCAACCATTTCTTCCACTGCATAACAAATTATGCATTTGGATAACAAAGTTATGCATCTATAACAAGTTATGTAACCATTGTTTTGGTTGATTTTAGTGCGTACATAAAAAAAATTGATGCATAATGCACTATGCATCCATATTTACGGATGCATATCAGGTTATGCATGTATTTTCTCGATGCATATTGCATTATGCAGTCATATTTTCGGATGCATAACAGGTTATGCATCCATTTTCACGACTGCATAACATGTTATGTAGATATTATTGCAGGTACATGACAAGTTATGCTACCTTTTTTTTTGTTGGTTTCAATACTAAGAAAAAAGTAGCTGCATAACGTGTTATGCAACCGTTTTCTGGACTGCATAACAAGTTATGCAAAAAAAAAAAGATGCAAAACGTGTTATGCAACAAATTTCGAGAATGCATAACAAGTTATGCAAAAAAAAATCTATATATCAAAGAGACACCTTGATTAGTGTTAGTGAAAGCAACTCACAAGTGACAAAACCCAAGACCAATACTGTATAAAGATAGACCCACCAGTGGTGGTAGCGGAAGGTATAGAGGCTAGGCGCGTAACTAATTCCACGAAAACTAAGTATTTCATAGCCACTTATACTTGCTCAAAGGCTTCCTAGGATAGAATTTCCTCACTTTTCAATAGAACCCTCATTTTGCGATTATGGACCCGATGCTTCTGACCTACTTGAGCATTCTTAATGTATGACAGTTACACACACATACATAGGTTTAGAGACACTATAAGAATTACATTAACCGACCACATAATGCAGAAGCCAACACGCACATACCAAGTCATTTATTTATTTTTCACCAACTAGATATTTGCAACAGAGGTGCTAACTCTGCCCATCAGGTTACCAGGACAAGCAGTCATGAAAAAACTAAAAGTAAGAATGAGATCTCAAAGATGCAAGTCTATTCCAATATAAAATAAAACCAGACAATAATCAAGCAACCTTTAAACAGTAAGTGATGCGCCGAAAAATACAATGGTGAATTAGAACATGGGTGTTCAGAATGATCATTGTGAATGTAATGTTCAATCCTATCGGTACCTAAAAAAAATCTTAAAATATCACCCAAGTATAAGATTATGGTTTCAAAGATCCATAAAAACCCAGTCACATTCCATCATAAATCGACTAGGCATGACTTTTCATTCCAACCTTACTTTTTGGAGTATTAAAATCAAGAAACTTACATATACATTCACATATGAAGACTGATTTCACTGGTATATTAACAAAAATCTCAATGGTCGTAATTGCACAATGAATCAGTAGTACTAAGTAATTACATGAAAACATGTAATTGCACATTCAAGGATAAAAATCATACCTTTTGAACTAGTAGTAGTAGAAGAAGAAAGGGTATATTGTTGTTGTAGTCTTAAGTTCCTGAGCAGATCAATCCAATGAGAATTAGGGGCAAATCCTTGAAATGAAATCCCACGCATAACATCCATGATTCGATTTGAATTCTCGGAAGTTAATGGAGCTTTACGGCTATTCTCATCTTCTGTAAAAGCTCTTGAAATTTCTGAATCTGTTAGCTCCTCCAATCACTTCTTCTTCTTCCTTGATTTCAGGTTCAGTATGACCGCAGCTGAAAACATGGGTTTGGATCAGAATCGTAATCGTAAGGATCATCATTCATCTAGGTTGCTTTCATAATCTCTACCATCGAAACTCATCTGTGGATGTTGATTTGACTTGTCTTCGTAAATTAAAATACAATTTTAATTAAAGAGAGGACGAAGAATAAAGCAAGTTATGAAAGAAAAAACGAGAAAGAATAAGCGAAGAAACAATTTTAGAAATTCTGGGTGTGGAAGAAATTTTCACCGAGAAAATGGGTGCGCGCCTGAAGTTTTTTGTCGGTGGGTTTGACAGTGAAAAAAATCTGAAAAATGAGTGTGGCTGTAGTTTTCACAATTTGGAACACTCTCAAATAAACTAGTACTCCCGATAGCGAAGCGATCTTGTGTTATGGGCCTTGGCTATTAGCCCGAAACTAAGTTTTCGCTCGGATAATAACTGACTGGAAACAAATATCCTCTAGATACATTTTAACTCGGACATCCTAAAAGAATTATATATGTTTGGCGGGATATTCAATTGGACGAAGACCTGGTTTCCGCCAGCCATGACTTAGCTAACGCATGTTGCGTGTCTAAGCATTTGATAGTCAAAACTTAACTAACTAACTAACTAGATTTGAGATATATATTTTTATGCTATAATGGTTGATATAGGCTAAATGTGGCCACTAGATCGAGGAAAAAAACATTATAGTTTTAGTTTTAATGGCTTACCCTTAAGCATGTTTATGGTTAACCATATATCCAGCATTTGTCCGAGCTTGTAGTAATAATGTTGGGTAGCACTTGAAGTTTTGGGTTAGAGAATCGCTCGTTCGAACTCACAAGTTTTGCTATCTCAAACTTGTTATTGATGTTAGATGCACAAAACTATATCTTGTTTCTAGTCTACTAAAGTCAAGCCTCAGACTAGGATTAGAGTATGGTACTTGAGTATCAGACATCACTGAATAACCCTCGAAGATTGAAGACTGAAAAACCCCCGAAGATATTTGCGATAACTTCATCAACAAAGAGGTATGTGAAGACTGACTTATCCTATTTACTCATGGCATATACCTTTTTATCTTATGAGACTATGTCGTGCGATTTTAGTTCATTTAATATTGCAAATAAGAAATTTCGGGTTCAAGCTTGTTCTGGTTAAACTCTAAAAATGTGATTCAAGCAATGGATGTTCATAGACCCTTAGCAATCTTGGTTAGAACAATTTATTGTTCACAAACTTTTTTTGTTTCAAGTTGATCATTTGGAAAATTTCCAAGCAACAATGCATATTTTCTACGACTAGCAATTAGGAAAATTTGATATTTAATTATCAAAGATATAAAACTGATTTGTGCAAGGTGCACAATACTTGTATGTATTACCTAGTCGTTCTGAACTCCGCAAACTATAGAGGTTCGCAAACCCTTTACATTTGAGCTCAGGAATATAGGTCGGTTTGCAAACCCCTGTTGTTAGAGCATAACTCGGTTGAACCCACCAAGCGTTCGTATGTCAAGTTTGGTTGTCATATTTTAATATCAAAACTCATCTAGAGTCGCTTGATTAATTGCTAGAGTCAACTTCGTTTAGGTTAGATTAGAAACTCTAGGGATGTTGAGACTTACAAGTATTACTCTGAAGACCTGAAGAATGTGAAGAAGTAACGACCGCAACGAAGACATCATCCTTTCACTCGAGGTTAGTAATACTGACTTGACTTTTTTTCATCCCTAACATATCATTCAAGTCGCTTTGTATTGAAAACATAACATGCGAAGCTATCTTTAAGATACTCTAGTGATTAGACTTGGTCATAACATTGTGATCAAAGTATCAAGGAATTATATTGAATTATGAAGTATAACGCTTATCTTTTGAATTTCTAAATACGACATCAACATAATTTATGCATTTAGTTACTTGATTATGTGTAGGATATATGTGCGATTTCATCCTAGGAAACTGTATATTATTACATTGGTTTAGGGAAGTATATGTATGAACTTGTTTCATAATTGAAAGGGAAATCATAAGTGTGTTAGTCCGGTTCTTCATTGAATAATATTTGGATGTCCAATGCAAGATGACAAGGTATAACCGATCTTAACTTATGTTGAGAATCAAGGTGTCACCGGTCATAGTCGATATTGTGTGACAAGGTGTAACTGATCCTAACTAGCTTTGGGAAGCAAGGTGTAGCCGATCACAACCTACATTGGGAAGCAAGGTGTAACCGATCACAACCTACACTGGGAAGCATGGTATAACCGGTCACAACTTATATTCTGAGTCATGGTATAACCGGTCCCAATAGAAAAACCGATTTTACAATATTCACATATCTCTTTATGTTTTATGTGATTTTTGGAATCAGGGTTTGCTAATATGAAGCTTCTAGATGTCGACATTATTTGAACATGTACAGAACTCTTAACATTAATTGTTCAAACATATTCCTTGATGCTCAAGGTGATCCCGAACCGAAATTTTGAAAAGCATTTAATTATGATTTTCAAATATATATGTTTTAACTACCAGCAATTAAAGCATTTCCTATGGAAAAGATTTATTAGTTAATGTGCTAAACTAATAATATAAACTTTCTAAGAGAGATTTCAGAAATATTGCTTGACATTTAATTGGAATAGGAAAACCCAATTAAGTACTTTAATGCATATCTTGAGAATATTTTCGGTTTCGGAATTTCCTTGTTGTCTATAAATACTTGAGTTTGCATTTCGTGCAAACTATCCTAAGAGCCAGGCAAACATCATTCGCGTTGTTTCTGGTGGAGCCGTCTATCTGGAGAGGAAAGTACCGTAATTAGGAGAAATCTCTTACCGCTCGTTTAAAGACTTCCGTGGGATCAACAAGTTCTACGAGTACCGTTGGTGGGAAACTAGATAATTGCATTGTTATTTTAGTTTTCGATTATTGATTTGATTGACTAACAATTGTTGAAACTTTGATTGTACCTAGTTTGATTATTCTTGAGAGCCTACTCTTCTGACATAAGGGTCACTCAAACTAGATCAAAGTATCGAGGGGATCTTTAAAACCATTGTCGGATCTAAAGACATCTTGTGTTAATCCATTGTTAACCGATTTCGTTTTGTGTGTGATTAATCACAAGAGGATTCAAGTTTGTGTTGTGAAGGTTATTAAGAAGGCATTTGAAGATGAAAAGACTTTCTTATTAGTTTTCGTATCTTGTGAATTTTGTGCACACACTTTGACCGGCTGAGATCCAACTAGATCTTGTTTATCTTTGATAGACTCGTGATTATCTAGTTGTGTAATATCGGCATCACTGTATAGTTACTCTTTGAGTTCTATATTGATTGATTGAAAATACGGAAATTGATTATTTCGGTAATCAAGTTTTTGGATTGATCTAACCAGACAAAGGAGTTTATTAGATTAAACAGAAGAGCCTTTGTCAACAACTCCAAAACAGATCTTTTACGAAAGAATGAATAGAGTGGTTACCAAACAGATTCATTCCTTTGTTGTTTGGAATACGATCAAAAGAAGTAAAGCAACTTGAGATAGTGATTTCTGTCTTGAGATTCACGTGTTTACCAAAAAGGTCGAAGACGCATGCATATTGAGGAAACTAAGTAACTAGGGGTAGTTTATTTGGTCTCAACTAGACGAAGTTGGCTTTTGTTCTTTGTATAAAGGATTAATTCTGAGAGTATCCAAAACTGGACTAGGTCCCGAGGTTTTTCTGCATTTGTGTTTTCCTCGTTAACAAAATATTGTGTGTGTTATTTACTTTACTTCTGAATTATAATTGTTATTATAATTAAGTAAATAATATTATCGTGCGTTAATCCTAATCACTTGATATTGATCCTATAGTAAATCGGTTTCGGACCGTAACTATTATCAAGTTAATATCAAGTTTTCGTATTGTCTCGAATTTTTCCATAGATGATCACACTTGGTATCAGACTTATAGGTTGATATTAAAAGATTGTGGTGTATTTGAGTACCCTCGTGTTTTCACTTGTGACTTGACTTCGCGAACTGGAAAGGTTTGAAAAACGTTATGGCCTGACTTCGCGAACTATCAGCGGTTTGCAAACCTATACGGTTCCAGTTTAGCAGAAGGTTATGAACTGTCTTACACGAATATATTCGGTTTTGCTACAACTCTCATAAACACTTTTAAGACAACTTTATTCACAAAATCACTTTGGTCTTGTGGATCATTGGTGAGTGATGATTGTTATTGAACACCGCTATGTGCTTGTAAGTTCAAAGGTATACTTGCCGTTATGGACTATCATTGTGCACGGTTCCAGAAGCGGACCATAATACATATTCTTCTATGCAATTTCAAGATGGACTTTTCACATGCTTACACGGATTTCTAATTAATAATAATTTAATACAAAGTGAGAAAGTGTTTGCTTGAGTCTCAATAAATCTTTGCTTGAATTCAAAGTTATCTGTAGTCTTGAAAATCTATATCCATAAATATAAAGACTCTTGCAATATGATTTCTTAATCCCTGACAATCTTGTGTCCTAGTTTCAAAGCTAGAGTCATCCTCTATAACCTAGGTATCTTTATGAAACTGATTGTAGGTTACGACTTTGAATACTCATTTAGAGATTCGTGAAACCCGGTCAGACTATCTTTTTACCTGATAATTCATGTATCCAGATATGTTCTACTGGTCATTGAAGTTTACCAGGTCTTCAGATATGGAACAAGATAGATAAAAATCACAAAGTTCTATTCGTCGTAGACTTTATGATTTCTCAAGATAGATATTTAAACTCATCTTTTATTTGTTTGGATTGTTCTTGAGAGGTGATTAGTGATCTAGGCTTCTCTGCTAACAGAGTGTAAGTGTTTCAGATCTGTGAGGTTTGTTGGACTTTGGCTAGTGCAAATAGATTTCCAAACCTAGATTGACACATATTAAAAGGGAAATCAAATAGGCTTGTCTGTTGGAAGAAGATAAGTATCAAAAGTCTTCACTGAGGTTGAAGCAACTTTGAGGCTGTAAAGGATGTCAACTAAGGGAATAAAGTGCACAAAATCTTGCAAGGTGAAAAAGCGGGGGTCTAACAACAACACCCAATATTTCGCTTAGGAATCTGTATGTACTACCACCGAAATACTTTGCTAGAGAATCAACTAGACAGTCAGACTCAATCTAGATAAAAGTATCTCAAGGAGTTAATATCTCTTTCTTGATTTGATTTTTACTCAAACTAAAATCAATAGCGAGTCTTTATCAAATACAAGGAATAACTTGGACAGTACCAAAGACCAATGTCCAAGGATCAATCAATATCAATCAACAACCAAAGGTTGGATTTCCAATTGATGATCACGAACGCACAATCTGTATTATTTCAATTATATAAAATATAATGCGGAAAAAAAATAACACAGACACCAGAAATTTTGTTAACGAGGAAACCGCAAATGCAGAAAAACCACGGGACCTAGTCCAGATTGAATACACACTGTATTAAGACGCTACAGACACTAGCCTACTCCAAGCTAACTTCGGACTGGACTATAGTTGAACCCTAATCAGTCTCCCACCGATCCAAGGAACAGTTGTACTCCTGCGCCTCTGATCCCACCAGGATACTGCGCACTTGATTCCCTTAGCTGATCTCACCCACAACCAAGAGTTGCTGCAACCCAAAATCGCAGACTTGATAATAAAAGAATTTGTCTCACACAGAAAAGTCTATCAAAGGATAAATATGTCTCCCACAGATAAAACCTAGGTTTTGTTCCGTCTTAAGATATGAAATCAAGGTGAACAGGAACCAATTGATAATCCAGTCTTATATTTCCGAAGAACAACCTAGATTAATCAATCACCTCTCTACAATCCTTCCTGACTACACGGGCGGTTTGTCGAGGAATCACAAACAGTGAGACGAAGATGTTTGTGACTTCTTTATCTTGCCTATCGGAGAACTCTCATGATCTCAAGCCAATCAAAGATTATACTCGTACGATAGAACATGCAAGATCAGATCACACAACTACGATAAAAGTTGTATCGGTCTGGCTTCACAATCCCAATGAAGTCTTTCAGTCGTTAACCTGGTTTTAGAGAAGAAAACCAAAGGTTAAAGGAGAATCAACTCTAGCGAGCGCACTAGTATCACACAGACGTGTAGGGATTAGTTTGCACAATGCTAGATGTCTCCTTTATATAGTCTTCAAATCAGGGTTTTGCCTTAGTTACAAAGCAATCCATATTATCCGTTAGATGAAAACCTGATTTAGATTCAAGCTAATATTTCTCAACCGTTAGATTGAAACTTAGCTTGTCACACACACTTGGGTAGACGTTTATTGGGTTTGTGAAAACCATGCCCAAACGTGTACGTGTATGTTGGTTCAACATAGCAACCCAAAAGGTTAACCATATGATCATTTCATATTAACCTTGTTCTTCTTCTTCATCATAACTACTTCAATTGACTCAGATGAACTAGTTAGAGAGTTTTTCAATTGCTATGAGATCTTATGTAACTACACAAGACACAATTGAAACAAAGATGTGATTCGATTCGATTGAATCGGCTCATGAACTTTATAGCCACGGTTTGCATAAATCATTCCTTAATAATTTAAGTGTCATGTTCAGAGCACATCTTATAACCTCTTAAGCTTACAAACAATTTCGCGTACTTAAGACAACCGGTGGAGTTTTCCAAACTCAGCAGAAAATCTCGGCAAAGGGACTTTCGCCAGTTCGCGGACTAAGTTCGCGGACTTACACGCAAACGAGTTTTTGGAAAATCCCAGCAGAAATTCTCGGTACAAGAACTTCCGTCAGTTCGTGGACTGAGTTTGCGGACTGGGTTCGCGGACTTGGCAAAGCCAATTCCTCCGGTTTCTCACAATCAACAAAGTTCAAAAACTTCGGATTAAGGAATACATGGTTATGTAATCTCTCATTCCAACCATTGAGACATTCTCAGAGGACGTTATATAGCTGTTATTCACAGACTATTTCACGTCAGAGCAATTCTCAAAGTAATTGAAACTTTTCATGACTTTCGTCACTAGGTGAAGATAAACTTGATCAAAGCGAAACGCTTTACCAACACATGATTTCGATTATATATATAGGCGAGATATACTCGGCTCGAAACATCAAATATGTATGATCCAGTCTATATAGCATACGACTTTTGTCTCATAAGAAGTAGGAGATAGAAGAGATAGACTTTTGAGTGATATATAAGTTCAAGTATCCACATACCTTTTTGTTGATGAAGTTCCACGGTTCCTTGAGTAGATCTTCGTCGTTGTATGATGAATCGCCATGAAGTCCTTGAGCTCAACTACACTTTTCTATCCTAGTCCGAGACTTAACTATGTAGGTTAGAAATCAAGACTCATAGTTTTGATCACTAACATTGACAAACATTCTTGAGATAGCAACGCATGCGAGGTCGACCGAGCTATGCTCTAACAATCTCCCCCTTTGTCAATTTTAGGGACAAAACTATTAATACATATGGAATACAAAAGGATAAACTTTAGTGGCTCCTATTCCATAGTCTAATCTTCAACGTTCCCTGAAATCTTCGTCCTTCCAAGTACTCCAATGATCCCAAAGGTTGTAAGTTTAGCATCACCGTTGTTGAAGATCCGTAGCTATAACAATGAGAGAAATCGAGATTCTCGATCATTAATATACATTGTCATAGTATTATTATGTAACATCAAAGTCCAATTGTATCACGGCTTTAACAATAATACTATGGTGATATGTATCACTCCCCCTTAGTCAATACTCTATCTCGATCATGGAAATCACTCCCCCCCTACACAATGATCCAAAACCATATGTATTTGTAGTGTGAACTATAATATTTCTCCCCCTTTTTGTCAATAAAATTGGCAAAGGTACAAGAACGGGATCATAATGAAATTTCCACAAGAGACATTTCATAGACTAAAATAAAAATACATACCAACTTAATTTAGATGCAATCATAAAGCCGAAGCTAAATGCATTCATCAAGGAGTTTTAAGATACAAGATAACCCCTATAAAATTCCACAGCCGCACACCCCGCAAGATATTACCATTAAGCACAAGTTCAAAAGAACTCTCCCCCATTTTTATATCATTCCCGAAAGAATAATAAGAGCGACCTTAATTTCGAAATAAAAGAAGGATTTTTAAATTGGACACCAAAAACCATAGAAATGATTTTCTATATCCAAAACTCAACCAAATTAATCACAAGAAAACCCATGATTAATTTAATTGGAATATGCAACTAAATAAAACCACAAAAGTTATCAATTTAATTGAAGGTGCTCAACATAAGTAAACTTACGGAGCTACGACTAAGGTAATCATACGGAGACGACTAACTTAATCGTTCACATACTCAACATAAGGAAAAACCTTACGGAATATACGACTACATCAACCAATACAACATGATTTGTATAGCCGTTCATATACTCAACACAAGAACTTGTGGAATATATGAAAATTCAACTAGACTAATTACAAGAGAACTTATAATTAATCTAATTGGAATACAAACAACCAAACTAATCACAAAATTAATCAATTTGATTGTCAAAGGATTTGCTCGACAAAAGAAGACTTTCGGATCAAATAACTAAATAACCAACCAAGATGATTAATTTAGTTCATAATTCTCAACATATAGCATCTCATGGAACAACCAACAAAGCCAATAAGAATAATCGACTTAGTTGTATCGTGCTCAACATAAGACACACAATGGAGCCTTCACGGTAAAACATAACAAAATGGATCAATGAAGATCAATACCATGGATAACATACAAGGATCTATTTTATTTTCCATCATAATGACATGATAGACTTTATCCTTGTCAAACAAAAGATTTTATCCTATTTTCTATCAAATACATGACTGCATAGGCATAACTTTTGTAATTGTCAAAAGTCCATTCGTCCTTTCATTAATACGAATACCAATTCATGAACGACTTTACTTTTCACACAGAATATGAGCAGCTTATGTAGCAAATATTTTTCATAGAGAGAACAAAGTATTCAAGGCCAATCATAAAAGTTATTACAACCCATAGAGAAATAAACCAAAGTTTTAGGAAAAGAGACAAGCATCAACATTCATAATTTAGAGATTAATCATTTGGTTAATAATAGTGATCTCTCTCAATTTCATAGAACTTTTCTGCAAGTGCTGGGACAGCAAGTTCAACATACTCCACCTTCTCTTTAAAAACAGGAATTTCTTTCGTGGCACGAGCAAGTTTTTCTCTAGTTTCAGCAAGACTTATTTGGATAAGGTCCATCTCATCAACATCAATAGCCGGTGGAGCAACAGGAGCAACATGAACACCTCTGACAGTCGAGGGCATCATCTTCTCAATGCTTGACTTTCTTATCATTGATGGTCTTCCAAGATTGGTTCCAATCATTTGAAGGTTGTATCTAGCACATATTATTGAAATGATACAGGGAAGACCAGGTCTCCTATTACTGCTTTGTTTAACACTAATCATAGAGTTGACAATCACTCCACAGAAATCAATTTGCCTCCCTTCAACAATTAGGTAGATAAACTCAGTAACGTCCTTTGTCCAGCGATTTTTGTCACATGTACTTGGCAACATATTTGCCACAATAAGCTTAGCAGCAACCTTGAGATGAATACCCGCTCCTTGTACACAAATCTTACCATCATTTCGAACAAGATTCTGATTAAACAGTAAGATAGAGAGGTCTTCTAAATTCCGTCTTTCGGCTAGATGAAAAGGAGTCCCACCAATGGGTACTTGAACCAGTCTTGAGACAATTTCTCTGTTAACCCCAATCACAATCCCTCCCACCATGGTTTTCAAAGAGCAGTTTACACAGTTTACATCATGAATATTTGCATAAAATTGTGCAATCAATTCATTGTGAACATTACCCGAGGGTTTGTGAATTATTCCCCAATGATGATAACTAAACAAATTGTTAAAGTGAGTAATATCATTTATAGTTGGGTCAAGAAAACGTTCACGAATGGGTATTTTGTTCATGAGCTCTAGAAACAGTTCACGTGTTGCATGATTAAAAAACCTAACTCCTAAATTCAGATCAAAGAACGATTCGTCCCTAGGTTAATGGCTAGAACTACCAACATGTCTAGTTCTTCTATGACTCATAATTGAAAGATGAAAAACCAAAAAGAATTAGAAGACTTACTTGGTTCGTGGACTTGAACAATGGTGATTCTCGCACACAAACTTGAAACAAAAAGCGAGATTCGACCCAAGATGCAAAAACTTCTTCTGATATCAAAGCAATCAACAAAAGAGAGAAAACTTGATAAGAAGTGATGAAGAGAGAAGAGGTGTGCGAACTATTCTTCAATTCTTGAACAGGAGAAGGGGATGAGAACGAGAGGAGAGTTTCTCTTCTTTTTAAAAGTTGAACAAACCAAACGACACGTTTGCGAACCGGATTTGGTACAGAGGCGGTTCATGAGCCAACATGTGTGAGTCACACGCGTTGGTTAAGGGTATGTTTGGTACAAGACCCTATCTATACCAAGACCTTAGCGTTTGCAAACTATGACACCAAGACAAAGCTTCCTTACAAGAACAAAGACCTTTTGAATACCTGAACCAATTCCAGAGTAAGTTCTTTCTGAGATTATCAAGGAAAATAATCAGTGACAAACGATTTCTCTGATTTTTCTTTTTCCATCTCCCATGAGGAAAATTATTATGATCACACAGGACAGTCTTGGAAAGGTAATAGATGCTGGAGTCATCAATGATAGCATTAGTAACAGTAAGTGTCCTATCAACAATTAATTCATGCTTCGGAGGAGAGATCTCTTTAATAATCACATCAGTGTCAATAATGGCATGATTTTTGAACATGGCTTGATTTAGCCTGTAAAGAGAGTCTTGCTCATTTGGGATATAGAGATCCATCTTAGAGAATAGGCTTCCAAGTTTATTTTCAATTTTCAGAAAATGCTTCTAAGGATTTCATACCAGTTAATGGCCTGGAAAGCAACTCTTCAACACTTATGAAAAAATCAGTCATGGAGGAGTATTTCGAAATCCCTAAATCTGGTGGTGCATTTATTGAGATAGCACATCGGTCCATAGATTCAGATCACTTACAAACACAGGCTTTTGAGGTCTTTAACGTGTTTGCCTTCTCTGACACCAATTGAAAAGGTGGGGGTCTAACAACACCACCCAATATTTCGCTTAGCAATCTGTATGGACTAACTCCGAAATACTTTGCTAGAGAATCAACTAGACAGTCAGACTCAACCTAGATAAAAGTATCTCAAGGAGTTAATATCTCTCTCTTGATTTGATTTTTACTCAAACTAAAATCAATAGCGAGTCTTTATCAAATACAAGGAATAACTTGAACGGTACCAAAGACCAATGTCCAAGGATCAATCAATATCAATCAACAACCAAAGGTTGGATTTCCAATTGATGATCACGAACGCACAACCTGTATTATTTCAATTATATAAAATATAATGCGGAAAATAAATAACACAGACACCAGAAATTTTGTTAACGAGGAAACCGCAAATGCATAAAAACCCCGGGACCTAGTCCAGATTGAATACACACTGTATTAAGCCGCTACAGACACTAGCCTACTCCAAGCTAACTTCGGACTGGACTATAGTTGAACCCCAATCAGTCTCCCACCGATCCAAGGTACAGTTGTACTCCTACGCCTGTGATCCCAACAAGATACTGCGCAGTTGATTCCCTTAGCTGATCTCACCCAAAACCAAGAGTTGATGCAACCCAAAATCGAGAATTGATAATAAACAAATCTGTCTCACACAGAAAAGTCTACCAAAGGATAAATCTGTCTCCCACAGATAAACCCTAGGTTTTGTTCCGTCTTAAGATATGAAATCAAGGTGAACAGGAACCAATTGATAATCCAGTCTTATATTCTCGAAGAACAGCCTAAATTAATCAATCACCTCTCTACAATCCTTCCTGACTACACAAGCGGATTGTCGAGGAATCACAAACAGTGAGACGAAGATGTTTGTGACTTCTTTATCTTGCCTATCGGAGAACTCTCACGATCTAAATCCAATCAATCGACTATACTCGTACGATAGAAGATGCAAGATCAGATCACACAACTAGGATAAAAGTAGTATCGGTCTGGATTCACAATCTCAATGAAGTCATTAAGTCGTTAACCTGATTTTATAGAAGAAAATCAAAGGTTAATGGAGATCGACTCTAGCGGGCGCACTAGTAGCACACACACGTGTGGGGATTAATTTTGCACAATGCTAGATGTCTCCTTTATATAGCCTTCAAATTAGGGTTTTGCCTTAGTTACAAAGTAATCCTTATTCACTGTTAGATGAAAAACTGATTTAGATTCAAGCTAATATTTATCAACCGTTAGATCGAAAACTTAGCTTGTCACACACACTTGGGTAGCCGTTTACTGGGTTCGTGAAAACCATTCCCAAACGTGTACGTGTATGTTGGTTCAACATAGTAACCCAAAAGGTTAACCATATGAGCATTTCATATTAACCTTGTTTTTTTTCACCATAACTAGTTCAATTGACTCAAATGAACTAGTTAAAGAGTTGTTCAATTGCTATGAGATCTTATGTAACTACACAAGACATAATTGAAGCACAGATGATTCGATTCGATTGAATCGGCTCATGAACATTATATCCACGGTTTGCATAAAGCATTCCTTAGTAATTTAATGTTTCATGTTCAGAGCACATCTTTAGATCATAACCTCTTAAGTTCACAAAAAAGTTCGCGGACTTAAGTAACCCGGTTGAGTTTTCCAAACTCAGCAGAAATTCTCGGAAAGAGAACTTCCGCCAGTTCGTGGACTGGGTTCGCGGAGTTAGCACACAAACGAGTTTTGGAAAATCCCAGCAGAAATTCTCGGTCGAGAACTTCCGACAGTTCGCGGACTTGGCATGCCAATTCCACAATCCTCCCGATTTCTCTTGATCAACAAAGTTCGAAAAATTCGGTTCAAGGAATACATGGTTATGTAATCTAAACTCTCATTTCAATCATTGAGACATTCTCATAGGAGGCTATGTAGCCGTTATTCACAGACCGATTCACGTCAGAGCAATTCTCAAAGTGATTGAAACTTTTCATGACTTTCGTCACTAGGTGAAGATAAACTTGATCAAAGCGAAACGCTTTACCAACACACGATTGCGAGATAAAATATAAGCAATGAATGCTCAGCTTGAAATGTGAAATGTATATGATCTAGTCTATATAGGATACGACTTTTATCTCATAAGAAGTAGGAGATAGAAGAGATAAACTTTTGAGTGATAGATAAGTTCAAGTCTCCACATACCTTTTTGTCGATGAAGTTCCACGGTTCCTTGTATAGATCTTTGTCGTTGTATGATGAATCTCCATGAAGTCCTTGAGCTCAACTACACTTTTCTATCCTAGTCCGAGACTTAGCTATGTAGGCTAGAAATCAAGACTTATAGTTTTGATCACTAACATTGACAAACATGCTTGAGATAGCAACGCATGCGAGGTCGACCGAGCTATGCTCTAACACCCTTCAATTTTAACAAAGTGATCCTTTGATGTTAGTTGGTCTATTGACTAGCATCACCAACGCACACATTCAGAAGAGATCAAACGACTATGAAAGTCGCATGTTGGAACTCAAGTTGCAGATAGCCGTTCTGCGGATAAATAGTTACTGCTTTTCTCCAACCCAATATCGAATATCTACGCCAAGTGTTTCAGAACAAAATTCCACTGGTTTTACGATTCTACGTTCCATCTTTCAAGCGGACAAGAGTACATGTTATGTTGTTAATATTTTCTAGGCAAGAAGTTAACATAAAGTTTTATAGCTCATATATGAATTTACATCTACGTGATATTTGAAGACCATTGATGAGTCGAACGTATTCGATGAAGTGAAGAAACATGATTATTGTATGATCCATTTCATAAAAATAATGGACTGATACATTAAAATATCTTACTTGGCTTTGCACAAAAAGTATAGTAGTGTCGACGAGCAATAAGTACTCTAGAAAGCACACCTTCATTATTTGTGCCAAAAGACTCTTTTTTCTCAAGTCATTTATTGTTAGGATTATCATTTCTTAGATTGATTTATCTCGAACCACAACAATAAAAAATTCATGAATTTCTTACTCTTCTTATATCCCAAGGTGAAAGGTAAGTGTAAATATCATGAAATTCATGAAGTTGATTAGTGCATGTGGATTTATTTTCTAGAATTTTTCTGTCATGGTTTTTGGTATCATTTTGCTACTCCAACGTTAATATTTATTTTCAATTCCAATTTTTTATCTCAAAATCGTGTGTTGGTAAAGCGTTTCGCTTTGACAAGTTTATCTTCACCTAGTGACGAAAGTCATGAAAAGTTTCAATCACTTTGAGAATTGCTCTGACATGAATCGGTCTGTGAATAACGGCTACATAGCGTCCTATGAGAATGTTTCAATGATTGAAATGAGAGTTTAGATTACATAACCATGTATTCCTTGAACCGAAGTTTTCGAACTTTGTTGATTGAGAGAAATCGGGAGGATTGTGGAATTGGCTTGCCAAGTCCGCAAACTGTCGGAAGTTCTCGACCGATAATTTCTGCTGGGATTTTCCAAAACTCGTTTGTGTGCTAAGTCCGCGAACTCAGTCCGCGAACTGGCGGAAGTTCTCTTTCCGAGAATATCTGCTGAGTTTGGAAAACTCAACCAATTAACTTAAGTCCGCGAACTTGTTTGTGAACTTAAGAGGTTATGATCTAAAGATGTGCTCTGAACATGAAACATTAAATTACTATAGAATGCTTTATGCAAACCGTGGCTATAATGTTCATGAGACGATTCAATCGAATCGAATCATCTTTGTTTCAATTGTGTCTTGTGTAGTTACATAAGATCTCATAGCAATTGAACAACTCTTTAACTAGTTCATTTGAGTCAATTGAACTAGTTATGGTGAAGAAGAACAAGGTTAATATGAAATTATCATATGGTTAACCTTTTGGGTTACTATGTTGAACCAACATACACGTACACATTTGGGCATGGTTTTCACGAACCCAGTAAACGTCTACCCAAGTGTGTGTGACAAGCTAAGTTTTCGATCTAACGGTTGAGAAGTATTAGCTTGAATCTAAATCAGATTTTCATCTAACGGTGAATAAGGATTGCTTTGTTACTAAGGCAAAACCCTGATTTGAAGGCTATATAAAGGAGACATCTAGCATTGTGAAAAACTAATCCCCACACGTCTATGTGCTACTAGTGCGCCCGCTAGAGTCGATCTCCATTAACTTTTGATTTTCTTCTCTAAAATCAGGTTAACGACTTAAAGACTTCATTGGGATTGTGAAGCCAGACCGATACTACTTTATCGTAGTTGTGTGATTTGATCTTGCAACTTCTATCGTATGAGTACAATCTATTGATTGACTTGAGATCGTGAGAGTTCTCCGATAGGCAAGATAAAGAAGTCACAAACATCTTCGTCTCACTGTTTGTGATTCCTCGACAATCCGCTTGTGTAGTCAGGAAGGATTGTAGAGAGGTGATTGATTAATCTAGGCTGTTCATCGGGAATATAAGACCGGATTATCAATTGGTTCCTGTTACCTTGATTTTATATCTAAAGACGGAACAAAACCTAGGGTTTATCTGTGGGAGACATATTTATCCTTTGATAGACTTTTCTGTGTGAGACAGATTTTTTTATTATCAAGTCTGCGATTTTGGGTTGCAGCAACTCTTGGTTGTATCCTGCTGGGATCAGAGGCGTAGGAGTACAACTGTACCTTGGATCGGTGGGAGACTGATTGGGGTTCAACTATAGTCCATTCTGAAGTTAGTTTGCAGTAGGCTAGTGTCTGTAGCGGCTTAATACAGTGTGTATTCAATATGGAATAGGTCCCAGGGTTTTTCTGCATTTGCGTTTTCCTTGTTAACAAAATTTCTGGTGTCTGTGTTATTTCTTTTCCGCATTATATTTTATATAATTGAAATAATATAGGTTGTGCGTTCGTGATCATCAATTGGAAATCCAACCTTTGGTTTTTGATTGAAATTGATTGATCCTTGGACATTGGTCTTTGGTACCGTCCAAGTATTCCTTGTATTTGATGAAGACTCGCTATTGTTTTTAGCTTGAGTAAAAATCAAATCAAGAGAGAGATAGTAACTCCTTGAGATACTTTTATCTAGATTGAGTCTGACTGTCTAGTTGATTCTATAGGAAAGTATTTCGGAGTTAGTCCATACAGATTGCTAATCAAAATATTGGGTGGAGTTGTTAGACCCCCGCTTTTTTAATTGGTATCAGAGCAGGAAAACACATTTAAGACCTCATCAGTCTGTGTTTGTAGCGATCTGACTCTGTGGACATAATCTCATACGCATACCAAAATGCCTCCTAAAGATGTCAACTTTGTCAAGTGTCTCATAAATACCTCAAAGTGTCACTCCTTAGATGATTCTTCCGAATCCCGAGGTAAGAAGAATGTTTCATCTTGTGTCAATCATTCTTCCTCCAATGATACATTGGATATAATGGCTAAAGCTGAATTTGAGCTAACCAGAATTTCAAAAAATTCTACTGAGTGTATTGATCCACAGGATCATGGTAAACTCATTGATGAATTTGAAAAGTCTATTGATCGTGAACAGGTACTCTATAACATTATAGGGTCTTTCTCTAAGGAAATTGAGAAACTTCTTCAAGAAAACAACATACATCGTGAAAAGATTTGTGATCTTGAAAAGCTGGTCAAAGAAGGTTCAATTAGAGAAAATTGTTTGATCAAGACGCATTCATCTGATCTACACAGACTTCGTGTTGAGAGGGAGAAACTTGAAGCATCGCTTGTCTTAGCCCATGGACAGTGCAAATCCTTGGAAAAGGAAAACTCTGTTTTAAAGAAAAATTCTTCTGCACAAACTAATTCTCATGAGTTACCGTACAAAATGAATTTTTCTCCAAGAGAAGATTGTGTCAAGAAAAGTTTTCATAACTTACAATCTTCTCTCGTATCTATGAAGTTTAAACAAGTGCCAGCTGTTGCTTCTCCTCCACGAATATGTACCTTCTGTGGAAAAGGAAATCACTATGCTATCCACTGTTTTGCTAGAAATAAACGTGTTTCTGAACTCCACAGGTTGTTTCTTTCTACTGTCAATGGAGTAAATAGTCGAACGACTACTACAGTGAAGGTCCCTTTCACAGGAAACCAGGTATCTTATAAGAATGATCTCTCTCCTATAAATCATTACAGGACATTTGTAAATTCTCGTACTACCAATGAGAGTATGTCCTGTGCTTATAAGAACATATCTGATAAATCTAAGTCTAGTGTGTGGAGACGAATTTTAGAAAATCCCCTAGAACCTATTTCTAGAGGTCCTAGACTTTGTCATCAGAAAGGTTTCCCGCCTGTGATTCCCAGAAGGACTGTGAGACACACCCTTCTTCCTGGAAGCTTCAGTGAAAGGATAAGAATTTCTAAGATAAGATATCCTAGAAGAATTTATAGGTACTTTTTCAGAACCGATGGTGAGATTATGTCTCCCTCTGCTACCTAGCAGCAGAATGTTCTATCCTTGTGTCTAACTTGAGAGATACAAGGATGAGGATTTGAGAGATGCTCAAGTATTGTACTATATTTTCTTTAGGATTGTATATCTCTTGTTGTAATGATCTTCTCTAGTATCATTTTCCTTTCGTGTCTTTTGGGATGGTGGACGTTTTGGAAGCTGCACAATATCTCTTTCTAGGGCCATTCTTGGTCGGCCACAAATGCTTGTATCTCCTCAAGGAAATCTAGGGTTTCTAGACAGGGCATTCACGAACATATATAAATCTTATAGGTGCCTCATTTTTCTTCATAAAGGAGCTCTATGGAAACTGTTTTCAAAGAAGAAGTTAACCCTATGGTTGAGGATGATCTCAAAGGATGTGATTCTGGTCAAGAGTTTATATGGAAGAAGATTCTTGAAAGAAAAGAGTATGACACTTGGATTGGTGAATCTTTCAAGGATTCGATTCGTGTTCAGGATGAAGTTAAGAACGAACTGACTAACCTTCAATTACAGATAAACCAGCTGATTGATGGACATGCGAAAATCCTTGGTACTCAGAATATCTTGATCAGAAATCAGAAGAAAGTTATCCTTGACTGTGCAAAGGCTCGTCATTATGCTCGCACTATTGATCGAAAAGTCAACGTTCTAACTTTTGAACATGATGTCTCTACGGTCAACAGGGTCAAGGATATCAGTGACTCCTACTTTGATGGACCACTTCAGAGGTATGAAATCATCAAGGAAAACTGAGTATTATATGCCTAGTAAGTCTTCTTTTTGGATTAGTAGGAAGAATAACTAGTGCTTTGAATAGCGATGATTGTGACTACACGTAGCTATTTTTGTTTTCATCTTCTTATGTTATTTTTTAGGTTTATTGTTTATTAAATTCTAAAAATATTTGGAGGATGATGTTTATTGCGGTATTTTAATGGTTTGTGATATTGCAATATTTTTGTGGGATATGTATTGTTTACGTCCGTGAACTTGAAGGTCCCATATTGCAGTCAAAAGTAAAGTCGTTCATAAATCGGTATTCGTATTAATGAAAGGACGAATGGACTTTTGACATATACAAAACTTAAGCCTACGTAATCGTTAATTTGATGGAAAAAAGGATAAAATATTTTGTTCAACAAGGATAAAGTCTATTATGTCGTTATGATGGAAAATAAAATAGATCCTTGTATGTTATCCACGGTATTGATCTTCATTGATCCATTTTATTATGTTTTACCGTGAAGGCTCCATTGTGTGTCTTATCTTGAGCACCTTACAACTAAGTCGATTTACCTTGGCTTTGTTGGTTGTTTCATAAGATGTTATATGTCGAGCATTAAGAACTAAATTAATCAATCTGTTTGGTTATTTAGTTTGTACTCTATAAGTTTTTTTTTTTATGTCGAGTACATATACGGTTAAGGTTGTCATATTCTATGATGAACTTAGTCGGGGTTCCATAAGTTCTTTTATGTTGAGCCCAAAATAATTAAATTGGTTACTTCGGTGATTAGTTTGGTTATTTGTATTCCAATTAGATTAATTATAGGTTCTCTTGTAATTAATCTAGTTGAGTTTCATATATTACACAAGTTCTTGTGGTGAGTATATGAAAGGCTACACTATCATGTTCTTTGGTTAATGTAGTCATATATTCCGTAAGGTTTTTCTTATGTTGAGTATTTGAACGGTTAAGTTAGTCATCTCCGTGTGATTGACTTAGTCGTAGCTCCGTGAGTTTACTTATGTTGAGCACTTTCAATTAAATTGATCACTTTTATGGTTTGATTTAGTTGCGTATTCCAATTGAATTAGTCATGGGTTTACTTGTGATTAATTTGGTTGATCTTTGGATATAGAAAATCATTCCTATGGTTTTTTGTGTCCAATAGAAAATCCTTCTTTTCTTTCGAAATTAAGGTCGCTCTTGTTGTTCTCTCGGAATGACATCAAATGGGGGAGAGTTCTTTTGAACTTGTGCTTAATGGTAATATCTTGCGGGGAGTGCGGATGTGGAATTTTATAGGGGTTATCTTGTATCTTAAAACTCCTTGATGAATGTTGTTAGCTTCGGCTATTAGATTGCATCTAAATTAAGTTGGTATGTATTTTTCTTTTGGTCATGAAATGTCTCTTGTGGAAATTTCATTATGATACCATTCTTGTACCTTTGCCAATTTTATTAACAAAAAGGGGAAGAAATATTGTAGTTCACACTACAAATACATATGGATTTCGGATCATTGTGTAAAGGGGAGTGGTTTCCATGATCGAGATGGAGTATTGACTAAGGGGGAGTGATACATATAATCGTAGTATTATTGTTAAAGTCGTGATACAATTGGACTTTAATGTTATATAATAATACTATAACACTGTATAATAATGATCGAGAATCTCGATTTCTCTCATTGTTATAGCTACGGATCTTCAATAACGATGGTGCTAAACTTACAACCTTTGGGATCATTGGAGTACTTGGAAGGACGAAGATTTCAAGGAACGTTGAAGATTAGACTATGGAATAGGAGCCACTAAAGTTTATCTTTTTGTATTCCATATGTATTAATAGTTTTGTCACTAAAATTGACAAAGGGGGAGATTGTTAGAGCATAGATCGGTCAACCTCGCATGCGTTGCTATCTCAAGCATGTTTGTCAATGTTAGTGATCAAAACTATAAGTCTTGATTTCTAGCCTACATAGCTAAGTCTCGGACTAGGATAGAAAAGTGTAGTTGAGCTCAAGGACTTCATGGCGATTCATCATACAACGACGAAGATCTATACAAGGAACCGTGGAACTTCATCAACAAAAAGGTATGTGGAGACTTGAACTTATCTATCACTCAAAAGTCTATCTCTTCTATCTCCTACTTCTTATGAGACAAAAGTCGTATGCTATACAGACTAGATCATACACATTTGACATTTCGAGCTGAGCATTCATTGCTTATCTTTTATCTCGAAATCGTGTGTTGGTAAAGCGTTTCGCTTTGATCAAGTTTATCTTCACTTAGTGACGAAAGTCATGAAAAGTTTCAATCACTTTGAGAATTGCTCTGACGTGAATCGGTCTGAGAATAACGGCTACATAGTGTCCTCTGAGAATGTCTCAATGATTGAAATGAGAGTTTAGATTACATAACCATGTATTCCTTGAACTGAAGTTTTCGAACTTTGTTGATCAAGAGAAATCGGGATGATTGTGGAATTGGCTTGCCAAGTCCGCGAACTGTCAGAAGTTCTCGACCGAGAATTTCTGTTGGGATTTTCCAAAACTCGTTTGTGGGCTAAGTCCGTGATCCCAGTCCGCGAACTGGCAGAAGTTCTCTTTCCGAGAATTTCTGCTGAGTTTGGAAAACTCAACCGATTAACTTAAGTCCGCGAACTTGTTTGTGAACTTAAGAGGTTATGATCTAAAGGTGTGCTCTGAACATGAAACATTAAATTACTAAGGAATGCTTTATGCAAACCATGGCTATAATGTTCATGAGCCGATTCAATCGAATCGAATCATCTTTGTTTCAATTGTGTCTTGTGTAGTTACATAAGATCTCATAGCAATTGAAGAACTCTTTAACTAGTTCATTTGAGTCAATTGAACTAGTTATGGTGAAGAAGAACAAGGTTAATATGAAATGCTCATATGGTTAACCTTTTGGGTTACTATGTTGAACCAACATACACGTACACGTTTGGGCATGGTTTTCACGAACCCAGTAAACGTCTACCCAAGTGTGTGTGACAAGCTAAGTTTTCGATCTAACGGTTGAGAAGTATTAGCTTGAATCTAAATCAGGTTTTCATCTAACGGTGAATAAGGATTGCTTTGTAACTAAGGCAAAACCCTGATTTGAAGGCTATATAAAGGAGACATCTAGCATTGTGAAAAACTAATCCCCACACGTCTATGTGCTACTAATGCGCCCGCTAGAGTCGATCTCCATTAACCTTTGATTTTCTTCTCTAAAATCAGGTTAACGACTTAAAGACTTCATTGGGATTGTGAAGCCAGACCGATACTACTTTATCGTAGTTGTGTGATCTGATTTTGCAACTTCTATCGTATGAGTACAATCGATTGATTGACTTGAGATCGTGAGAGTTCTCCGATAGGCAAGATAAAGAAGTCACAAACATCTTCGTCTCACTGTTTGTGATTCCTCGACAATCCGCTTGTGTAGTCAGGAAGGATTGTAGAGAGATGATTGATTAATCTAGGTTTTTCATCGGGAATATAAGACCGAATTATCAATTGGTTCCTGTTACCTTGATTTTATATCTAAATACGGAACAAAACCTAGGGTTTATCTGTGGGAGACAGATTTATCCTCTTATAGACTTTTCTGTGTGAGACAAATCTGTTTATTATCAAGTCTATGATTTTGGGTTACAACAACTCTTGGTTGTGGGTGAGATCATCTAAGGGAATCAAGTGCGTAGTATCCTGCTGGGATCAAAGGCGTGGGAGTACAACTGTACCTTGGATCGGTGGGAGACTGATTGGGGTTCAACTATAGTCCAGTCCGAAGTTAGTTTGCAGTAGGCTAGTGTCTGTAGCGTCTTAATACAGTGTGTATTCAATCTGGACTAGGTCCCGGGGTTTTTCTGCATTTGCGATTTCCTCGTTAACAAAATTTCTGGTGTCTGTGTTATTTCTTTTCCACATTATATTTTATGTAATTGAAATAATACAGGTTGTGTGTTCGTGATCATCAATTGGAAATCCAACCTTTGGTTGTTGATTGATATTGATTGATCCTTGGACATTGGTCTTTGGTACCGTCCAATTATTCCTTGTATTTGATAAAGACTCGCTATTGTTTTTAGCTTGAGTAAAAATCAAATCAAG
The DNA here is from genome assembly GCF_003573695.1 of Papaver somniferum. Lineage (NCBI taxonomy): Eukaryota > Viridiplantae > Streptophyta > Magnoliopsida > Ranunculales > Papaveraceae > Papaver > Papaver somniferum. The sequence goes on from NC_039358.1 coordinate 170,270,507, forward strand.
AGAGATATATTAACTCCTTGATATATATTTATCTAGATTGAATCTAACTGTCCAGTTGATTCTCTAGCAAAGTATTTCGGAGTTAGTCCACACAGATTGCTAATTGAAATATTGGGTGGTGTTGTTAAACACCCGCTTTTTCATCTTGTATGTATCAAATGTCATATAACATGAATATATGTATACAAAACTATAATTCTAAGTTTAAAAATACTTATTTTGCTAATAAGTGTTGAAATGATGAAGGTACCAAGTACACCACAATCTTTTCGATATTAACCTATGCAAGACACACCTTGTGTAATCTAATACAGACAAGCATTGTCAAGAAGATTACTTCAAAAATATGTACACTTGGTATATAAAGTAAGTTTTAATCCAAATAAAACTATGGGATCAAACCAAGTGTTTGATTAACGTACAATATAATTAGTTTAATTATAACTATAGCAATAATTACAATGCGGAAAATAAAATACAGGCAAACAACAAGATTTTTTTAGTGAGGAAGACGCAAATGCAGAAAAACCCTAATACCTATTTTTGAATACTCTCATAATTAAACCGTCATAGGAAGACTAATACAACGTCGTATAACTAAGACCATCTAATCTAATTTCAAGTTACTTAGTTTCTTCAGTATCCTTGCACCTATAACCAATCTGGTCTATGCACGTGAATCCTAAGATAGAGTCCACTATCTTAAGTCGCTTCACTTGTTGTACAGGCTTCAACCACTCAAGTCCTTTGTATTGTACTGTAAAACTGTATATGACTAATTTATTTCGGTAATCGCTCTATCAATCTCAAAAAGTAAATCAGAGATGTGGTTGAGTATAAAGGCTCTTCCATTTAATAAATATAAACTCCTTTATATTGGCTAGATCGACTAAGATCAAGATTACCAAAATAATCAATCTTAGTTCACAAACTATCAAAGCAAATCTCAACGAGAAATACACAAGGATAGATTTTCGATCTATAAAGTTGTTAAGCGTTGCAGAACCAAACCAAACCATGCACCATAACCCACCATAATCTGACATATACTGCATAAGTTGTTTATCAAATTGTGAATTAGCAGCCGGTATTTCCATGGGGATGGTGGTACGGAGTGTGAAATATAATATGGAGACACTAAAAAAATCTTCTGCATCTCTTCTAGGATCAAAGGATGGCCATAAGATTTCAGTTTTTGTGATATTCATATGTAGACCCCTACTAGGACCTTCAGTTTGTATGATTTCCAAATCCTTATCCACCTCCAATATATCTCCTGCTATGACCGGTATGGCTAGTGAAGCGCAAAGATTGCACGTTACAATATATCCGTCTTAGTCAGTGTTTAGCCATGATGACGCTACACTGCATAAACCACAAAGCGATGAGACAGCGGGACCCTGCAGGGCCAGTAAAGCGCCAGGATAGCGCTATACTAAAGAGTCAGTGGCCAAGGGATGAAGCTTATTGGCCAACATAATAAAGCTTCATTGCGGGAGACAAGACAAGGCCAAAAAACAAATCCAACATGCGATGTTGACATTGATACATATCCATGGAATTGAGTTGGCTCAAACTCAAGGATGATGCAAGAGGTAAAATAGGCCAAGAATTGGTCTATACATTAGTCCAGGGCTGTAAAAAAATTGTACAGTGCAATCAAGCTAGTAATGCAAGAGTAGGCATTGCTATTGTCGAGCAAAGCAAGTTGGCTAAGTGAAGCAGATGACGCATGAATAACCAGAATAAGCTAAGAAAATGGTTGAAATGATTGAAGCGCAATGTTGGTCGTACATTGATTTAGGCCAAGAAGACTACAGTGCTATGTTGGTTGAGTATTGACTCAAGGCCAAGTTCAGTATTGCACAAGGATTGTGCATCAAGTGACGGTTATGAGTTCTTTATTGATTTTGTAAGCATGCCAATTGTGTGAGACAAGGGAGAACGATTATAGAAGGAGTTTATAACCATGTGGGAGAGTTCATAACTACTATGGAACATGTGTTGAAGGTTGGCTCGAGTTGGCCAACATGCATAGTTATTGGCGGTTATGGAACTACCTTATGCGATATGGCTGGTCCATGCGTGTAAAAGTGTTGTGCATGTGTGACTACTATTTTTCCCATAGCATACGTAATGTATACATCTCAAAGAATCCAATACTACGTAGTAATGATATTTCAGTTGAATTGATAAGGCTAAGTTAATAAAAGGTACTCAAGATAAAGACAATAATAACGAACAATACTGAGGTAAAGTAAGTGATACTAAGTTATCAAGAGACACAATGGATTACGTGGTTCGACTTTCGTCTATGTCCACTGGGTAATGAGTGATTGTTTGTATTAAGTAGTTGTGGTTACAAAGATCTTAAATGCTTCCCAAAGTAATAGAGAGAACTCAAGTTATAGTAAATACTTAAGTTCTAAACATTAAAGAGGTATAATCTTAAGACTAGATCTTCTCTCCTACGAGTATTGAATGCCCTTGTTTGTTGGTGTAGTTTGGTATTTATAGTCCCTTCTGCTACAGAATTATCTTCGCTGTCTTTGGATCCATCGTATCCTGGTGTATCTTCCGTATAAATGGCACCTTCGTTGGCCGCACGCTTTCTCCAGTCGAACTATGCCACCTCAGCTGACCCACGTTCCCTCGTGAACTCTCCAACCTTAGTACAGGTTGTACCTTCGTTCACCGCGTACTTTCGCCAAGCAGACAATGCCAACTCACTTTTCTTCCACGCGCTTTGACCAAACGTGTAGATAAGGCTTTCGGAATTAAATGCTGATTGGATATGTCAGCTACCTCTGTACCTTCAAAACCGCCACCTCCCTATGCTAGGATCTACTTTACCATCTAAGCCGTCGAGGTATCCTTCCTCGAGATGGGGTAAAGTAGATCAGGAAGGGATCTGCTACTTCTCAAATACCCGTGTATCGCCAGGGCTACTTTGTTAAATTGCGTACGAGCGCCAAATACGTGACACGTGCCCATGATAATATTGGTATTCACAGTTTGTCCCTTTTCTTTCATATTCTACCAATTAGTAGGATTGGAAGAAAAAACTTTCCATAACGCCGCCACTTTTGCACGCACGGATTGGGTGGTCCCCATGTGTCCTTTGATGCAATAACTGCCCCTTGAATTTTGGGACAACTAAATTTTTAGATTCTCTAGCCGCCTATAAGAAGGAATTTAAGGAAAGATATTCATTAACTTCCTCTTTCTTCTCCACTGTCGCTCTCCATCTCTGTCTCTTTCACAGAGAACATCTTCTTCTCCACTTTCAACTGTTGGTCTTCCAATGACTTCCAAAAGCTCTCGTTCATCAGCGTTCGATCTGCTCACACAAGTAAGTGAACTTCAATTCTCCTTCATTCTTTTGCATGGTTGTTTCATGTTTTTGATTATAAGAAGGAATTTAAGGTAAAAGGATGAATCTACTCTTAGGAATCATTAAATCCCGTAAATAATTGTTCTGATGGATCGTGGATATTCTTTGGGATGTAAGAATCAAATAATTCTTTGTGTTGGAACAAAATATCTCTGAACCCCCTCGGAATAGGTTATTCATTTTTATTTCAAAAGGGATATTGCTGTGTTGCCTTGAATGATACACTAATCCTTTGAATCCGGTACGAACAAGGATCATTGTTAGAGCACTGCTCGGTCGTACTTGCATGCGTTGCTATCTCAAGAATTTTTGTCAATGTTAGTGATCAAAACTATAAGTCTTGATTTCTAGTCTACTATTAGATAAGTCGCGGACTAGGATAAAAAGTGTATTTGAGCTCTAGACTCCATGGCGATCATCATACAAAGACGAAGAACTGGTCAAGGAACTGGTGGAACTTCATCGACTAAAAGGTATGTGGAGACTTGAACTTATCTATCACTCAAAAGTCTATCTACTCTATTTCATATCTTGAGACAAAAGTCGTATTGCTATTGTTAGAGCACTGCTCGGTCGAACTTGCATGCGTTGCCATCTCAAGCATGTTTATCAATGTTAGTGATCAAAACTATAAGTCTTGATTTCTAGTCTACTATACCTAAGTCTCGGACTAGGATAGTAAGTGTAGTTGAGCTCAAGAACTCCATGGCAATCATCATATAAGACGAAGAACTACTCAAGGAACTGGTGGAACTTCATCGACTAAAATGTATGTGGATACTTGAACTTATCTATCACTCAAAAGTTTATCTATTCTATATCCTATCTTGAGACAAAAGTCGTTTTGCTATATAGACTTTGATTATACACATTTGCTATTTCGAGCCGAGTTTATCTTGCTTATTTATTTCTCGAAATATATGTTGGTAAGCTTTCGCTTTGGCCAAGTTCATCTTTACCTAGTGATGAAAGTCATGTTATGTTTCAATCACTTTGAAAATTGCTTTGGCGAAAAATAGGTTTGAATAACAACTATATAACGTCCTCTAAGAATGTTTCAATGATTGAAATGAGAGTTTAGATTATATAACCATTGTTGGATATAAGCATTGTGTGGTAACACATATATGTATAAGTCCTTATTCCTTGAACCAAAGTATGCGTACTTTGTTGATCAGGAAAACCGGAACAAGAGATGGGAACCCAGTCCGCGAACTGGCGGAGGTTCTCATCCCGAGAATATTTGCTGGAGTTTGTGAACTCCTTCCGGGAACTTAAGTCCGCAAACTAAGTCTGCGAACTTGAGTTGGTTATATCTAAAGACGATTTTCGTGAACTTATATTTGTATTAACTAAGGAATGCAATTTGCAAACCGTGTCTATAAAGTTCATGAATCGATTCGAGTGAATCAAATCGTTTTTTCTTCAATTGTGTCTTGTATACTTCTATAAGATTTATACAATTGAACAACTCTCTAACTAGTTCATTTGAGTCATTTGAACTAGTTATAGTGAAGAAGAATATGGTTGATATGAAAGTGCTCATATGGCTAACCATTTGGTTAACTATTGTTGAATCAACAAATGTACATGTTTGGGTATGGTTACACAAACCTAAAATCGTGCATTCCATTTGTGTGTAACAAGCTAAGTTTTTGATCCAACGGTTGAAAGATATTAGCTTGAATCTATTCAAGTTTTCATCTATCGGTGAATATTGAATGCTTTGTTACTAAGCTAACATTGATTGCAAACCCTGATTTGAAAGACTATATAAGGGAGAACTCTATCAATTGGGAAACCTAATCCCCACACCTCCTGCGTGATACTAGTTGTATTATCTAGAGTCGATTCTTTTTTAACCTTAGGTTTCTTATCGAGACCCTGTAGGTTAAGGACTTGAAGACTTCATTGGGATTGTGAAGCCAGAATGATACTACTTTCTTGTAGTTGTGTGATCTGATCTTGCTGATTCTATCGTGTTGAGTACAATCGTAACGATTGGCTTGAGATTAATATCTCCAACATCCAAGATATAAAAGTAGTCACAAACATCTTCGTCTCATCGTTTATGATTCCACAGTATCTTCTTTCGCCGCGTCGATTAAGATTATTGTGAGGTGATTGATAATACTAGGATGTTTTTAGGAAATATAAGTCTGGTTTATCAATTGGTTCCTGTTCACCTTGATTTATCAAAAGACGGAACAAAACTTTTAGGTATTTCTGTGGGAGACAGATCTATCTATTATCGTAGACTTTTCTGTGTGATACAAATTTGTTTATTAAAGTCTTCGACTTTGGGTCGTAGCAACTCTTAGTTGTGGGTGAGATCAGCTAAGGGAATCAAGTGCGTAGTATCCCGCTGGGATCAGAGACGTAAGGAGCGCAACTGTACCTTGGATCAGTGTGAGATTGGTTGGGGTTCAACTACAGTCCAGACTGAAGTTAGCTTGTAGTAGGCTAGTGTCTGTAGCGGCTTGATACAATGTGTGTTCAATCTGGACTAGGTCCCGGAGTTTTTCTGCATTTCCGGTTTCCTCGTTAACAAAATTTTTGGTGTCTGTGTTATTTCTATTCCGCATTATATTTTGTTATATAATTGAAATATCACAGGTTGTGCGTTAAGATCAATCAATTAGAATATCCAACCTTTGGTTGTTGATTTACATTGATTGACACTTGAACATTGGTCTTTTGTACCGTTCAAGTTATTTCACATAATAATCAGGATCACGGATTTCTATCTGTTCGATTTGCTGATTACATTTTGAAATAGAGATATTAGAACTCTTTGATATACTTTATTAAGATTGAGTCTAGTTGATTCTCTTGAAAGTATATTGGAGTTTGTCCATACAGATTGCTAATCGAAATATTGGGTGAGGTTGTTGTACCCCCGTTTTTTCAATTAGTATCAGAGCAGGCAAACACGTTTAAAGACCTTACAAGTCTGTGTTTTTAGCGATCTGACTCTATGGACAATGAGAATATCTCCGACAATGCAACATCATCTCAGAGACACCCTCTTGAGTTTCGAAGTCCTGAAGCTTTTAAGAAAAAGTCTGCTTCTGGTCTGTTGTCTAAATCTGCATTTAACTGGGATAAATCTCTTGATGAACAACTGGATGATCTTTCGGATGACAGTGATTCAGAAGAAGGACAAAGTCTTGATGAGGAAGTCTCTCAGTATATCAAGCTGTTTGACCGTGACTTGAAAGAAAAGAAGTCAACAACGTGCATGAGTAAATACATGGCTCCTCTTTGTCAAGAAAACAGAAAATTGAGAAAACTCTTTAAGGGATATGATTGTGGATATGAACTCTTACAATCTATTGTTAAAGATCATGAAGAAGATGTACGTTCGAAAAGTTCCGAATGTGATAATCTTCTGCGAAATCTCTTTCTGTTGAAAGAAAAACTTGCAGAATCTGAGGCAAGGTATGACTCTCAACGAAAATGTTTTAATGACAAAGAACTCAGTCTTCTCGCCAAAGAAAAATCCTTGGAGACTGAACTTGCTGCTGCTCTTGATAAAGTGAAGTCACTGGAAGAGAGTCTGAGAAGATTCAACACTAGCTCTACAAAATTATCTTCTATGCTTGGATCATGTAAAGAACATCATGATACACGTGGTCTGGGCTATAAAGGAATAGATGCTCCAAAAACTAGTAAGATCAATTTTGTTAAAGCTAATGATAATTCTTCATGCGAGAAACCTTTTGCATCTTGTAATGATTCGGGAAACAAGGATTTTTCTCCTTCTAAATCTACTCACACGAGAACGGTAAAAAACAATTCATTTAACTGCTATTATTGCGGAAATAAAGGACATTTTAAGCGACGATTTCGTTTCCGTTTAAGGAATGAAAAACTTCACAACATTCTTGCATGGATGTCAAAAGAAGTTATTAAACCCTTCTCTCATATTGTTGGAGTAAAAGGCATTATCAACAATAAAGAAAAATTCTGTGATAAGACTTTTCCTAATTGTGTTTTTGAAACAAAAATTACCGACAATGGCAGAAGGGCAACTGACTTCTTAAATAACTCTGAAAAGAGAAAAAGGCATAGGAAAAAGAAAGAAAAGTTGTGTTCCTTTTCTCTCTCTAAAGAAGATTGTGAATCCAAGTCTTCTGCTCCAGATTTCATTCATATCAATAATCGAGTCTCGGAGCTTAAGATCAGCATAAACCGACTCGAACGGAGCATCAAAAAGACAAGGAAAGCGGTTGACTCAGGTACTTCTTGTTCCCCTCTTGATAAAACCTCCTCAAGAAAGTCAAGTGATTTTTCTATAAATCCTCTTGAAGGAGAAAAAGAAGAAGTCAATATTGATGAGCAAAATGCTCATCTAAATACAACATGACTGCACAATGTAACATTCTTCTTGTAGTTTAAGAAGGATGCTCATAGTCTCAAGAAGTGTGTCTTAAGAGTGCTATCAAGGTTGTATGTTTTCTTTTCTTTCTTCTTTTGTTGTTTTGATTGTTGTTGATGATCTTAAATCTGTTGAGCTTCACTCTAGTTCTTCTCCTGAAGATAATTCTGATCATCCTCCTTTGAGAAAAATTCCCTGTTTACGTGTGCTTCCTATAAATAGTTGGTTCTCAACTATTAGTCTTCACACAAGAATTTCATGCTTTGGTTAATTTGGCCTTTATCCTCTTGGTCACACATTGGGGTCGTGACCACAAGTGCACGAACATCTGACCCATACGGACGTATACAAGTTTTCCTAGGGTTTTCCATGGAACTTATTTATATACACTTATGTTTCACCTCTTGATACATAATTCCGTAAGGTCAAAAGGTTCTACCGATTTTTGGTATGCACAATGAATGGAGGTAACAAAGATGATGAAGTCAAGAAAGGGAAGACTATCGAGTTTCACAAGAATCCTGTTTTCATAACTTGCTATCATGCTGTTGATTATGAAAACAAACTACCAGTTCAAATGTCATCACAACTGGCAGGAAATCTTCTTCAAAATTTTGAAGTCGTACGTGAACAACTCAGAATTGCAACAATGAATCTTGATTTTCTGAAAAACGAACTGAAGAAAGCAACTGATGAGCTCATCCATATTCAATCTCTAGTTGCTGACCGGATTTAGCGTTTTTCATATCTTGTTCTCTAAAGAGTTATTTGTCTAGTAAATCTTCTATTTTCTTGTTTTGTTTAGAAGAATAACAAGAGTTTGGAATAGCCATTATTGTGATTACACATAGCTATGTCCAACGTTTTCATCTTCATGTTTTTAGGTTTATTTTTTTAAACTCTAAAATTTAATGGAAGATGATTTTTGCAGTATTAATCTTTATGGTTTTATATATTGCAATTTGTTATGGGATATGTGTGTTTGCGTCCGTGAACTATGATTGTCCCATACCTTGTCAAAAGTTAAGTCACTCATATGTCAATATGCATGTATTGATAAAAGAAGGAATGAACTTTTGACAATACAAAAAGTTAAGCCTATTATGTCATCTATTGATGGAAGATAGGTTAAAATCTTTTATTTACAAGGATTATGTCTATTATATGTCATTGTGCGAATGGTGATGGAAAATAGAACGAATCCTTGTGTATATTCCGCAGTATTAATCTTCCCTGATCCATATTTTTATGTTTATACTGTGAGGATCCGTAAGTTCTCTTATGTCAAGCATGACCAATTAAATTCATCATTTTTTGTGGTTAATTTGGTTGTATATTTCCGATTAGATTAATTATGGGTTCTTTTGTGATTAATCTAATTGAGTACTTTTGGATTCAAATTCATACTCGTATGTGATTTTTTATGTCCAAAGAAATCCTTCTTTTCTTTTGAAATTAAGGTCGTTCTTGTTGTTATTTCAGGAATGACATATTATGGGGGAGAGTTTTTAATTGAACTTGTGCTTAATTGCCAAATCTTTGTGGGGAGTGCGGCTGTGGAATATTATAGGGGTTATCTTGTATCTTTATAAACTCCTTGATGAAAGCATTTAGCTTCGGCTATATGATTGCATCTAAATAAGTTGATATATGCTTTCTTTTGGTCATGAAATGTCTATTTTGGAAATTTCATTAGGATCCCGTTTTCGTACCTTTGCCAATTTTATTGACAAAAAGGGAGGAGAATTAATAATGTAGTTCACACTACAAATACATATCGTTTTCGAATCATTATGTAAGGGGGAGCGGTTTCCATGTGAGATGGAGTATTAACTAAGGGGGAGTGATACATATTGCCATATTATTGTTGTTGAAGTTGTGATACAATTGAACTTTGATGTTGTATGATGATACTATGACACTGTATAACAATGATTGAGAATTCTTGTTTTCTCATTGTTATAGCTACGAATTTTCAACAACGATGATGCTGAACTTACAACCTTTGGGATCATTGGAGTACGTGGAAGTGACGAAGATTTCGAGTAATGTTGAATATTAGGCATGTGGAATAGGAGCTACAAAAGTTTATTCATTTATTTTTGTATTCTATATGTATTGATAGTTTTTTCACTAAAATTGACAAGGTGGAGATTGTTAGAGCACTGCTCGGTCGAACTCGCATGCATTGCTATCTCAAGCATGTTTGTCAATGTTAGTGATCAAAACTATAAGTCTTGATTTCTAGTCTACTATAGCTAAGTCTCGGACTAGGATAGTAAGTGTAGTTGAGCTCAAGAACTCCATGGCAATCATCATACAAGACGAAAAACTACTCAAGGAACTGGTGGAACTTCGTCGACTAAAAGGTATGTGGAAACTTGAACTTATCTATCACTAAAAAGTCTATCTACTCTATCTTCTATCTTGAGACAAAAGTCGTTTTGCTATATAGACTTTGATTGTACACATTTGCTATTTCGAGGCGAGTTTATCTCGCTTATCTATTTCTCGAAATATGTGTGAGTATGCTTTCTCTTTGGCCAAGTTCATCTTTACCTAGTGACGAAAGTCATGTTATGTTTCAATCACTTTGAAAATTGCTTTGACGAAAAATTGTTTGTGAATAACAACTATATAACGTCCTCTAAGAATGTTTCAATGATTGAAATGAAAGTTTAGATTATATAGCCATTGTTGGATATAAGCATTGTGTGGTAACATATATATGTATAAGTCCTTATTCCTTGAACCAAAGTATGCGTACTTTGTTGATCAGAAAAACCGGAACAAGGGCTGGGAACTCAGTCCGCGAACCCAGTCCGCGAACTGGCGGAGGTTCTCATCCCGAGAATATCTATTGGAGTTTGTGAACTCCTTCCGGGAACTTAAGTCCGCGAACTAAGTCTGCGAACTTGATTTGGTAATATCTAAAGACGATTTTCGTGAACTTATATTTATATTAACTAAGGAATGCAATTTGCATACCGTGGCTATAAAGTTCATGAATCGATTCGAGTGAATCAAATCGTTTTTGCTTCAATTGTGTCTTGTATAATTCAATAAGATTTATACAATTGAAAAACTCTCTAACTAGTTCATTTGAGTCATTTGAACTAGTTATGGTGAAGAAGAATATGGTTGATATGAAAGTGCTCATATAGCTAACCATTTAGTTAACTATTCTTGAACCAACAAATGTACATGTTTGGATACGGTTACACAAACCTAAAATCATGCATTTCATTTGTGTGTAACAAGCTAAGTTTTCGATCCACCGTTTGAAAGATATTAGCTTGAATCTAATCAGGTTTTCATCTAACGGTGAATATTGAATGCTTTGTTACTAAGCTAACATTGATTGCAAACCCTGATTTGAAAGACTATATAAGGAGAACTCTAGCAACTGGGAAACCTAATCCCCACACCTCCTGTGTGATACTAGTTGTATTAGATAAAGTCGATTCTCCTTTAACCTTAGGTTTCTTATCGAGACCCTGTAGGTTAATGACTTGAAGACTTCATTGGGATTGTCAAGCTAGACCGATACTAATTTCTTGTAGTTGTGTGATTTGATCTTGATGATTCTATCGTGTTGAGTACAATCATAACGATTGGCTTGAGATTAATATCTCCGATAGGCAAGATATAAAAGTAGTCACAAACATCTTCGTCTCATCGTTTGTGACTCCACAATATCTTCTTTCGCCGCGTCGATTATGATTATTGTGAGGTGATTGATAATACTAGGCTGTTCTTCGTGAATATAAGTCCGGGTTATCAATTGGTTCTTGTTCACCTTGATTTATCAAAAGACAGAACAAAACTCGTAGGTATTTCTGTGGGAGACAGATTTATCTATTCTGTAGACTTTTCTGTGTGATACAGATTTGTTTATTAAAGTCTTCGACTTTGGGTCGTAGCAACTCTTAGTTGTGGGTGAGATCATCTAAGGGAATCAAGTGCATAGTATCCTGCTGGGATCAGAGACGTAAGGAGCGCAACTGTACCTTGGATCAGTATGAGATTGATTGGGGTTCAACTACAGTCCAGACCGAAGTTAATTTGTAGTAGGCTAGTGTCTGTAGCGGCTTAATACAGTGTGGTGTTCAATCTGGACTAGGTCCCGGGGTTTTTCTGCATTTCCGGTTTCCTCGTTAACAAAATTTTTGGTGTCTGTGTTATTTCTATTCCGCATTATATTTTGTTATATAATTGAAATATCACAGGTTGTGCGTTAAGATCAATCAATTAGAATATCCAACCTTTGGTTGTTGATTTACATTGATTGACACTTGAACATTGGTCTTTGGTACCGTTCAAGTTATTTCACATAATAATCAGGATCACGGATTTCTATCTGTTCGATTTGCTGATTACATTTTGAAATAGAGATATTAGAACTCTTTGATATACTTTATTAAGATTGAGTCTAGTTGATTCTCTTGAAAGTATATTGGATTTTGTCCATACAGATTGCTAATCGAAATATTGGGTGAGGTTGTTGTACCCCCGCTTTTTCAGTGGTATAGACTTTGATTATACATATTTTCTATTTCGGGCCAAGGTTATCTCGCTTATCAATTTCTCGAAATATGTGTTGGTAAGATTTCGCTTTGGCCAAGTTCATCTTTACTAGTGACGAAAGTCTAGTTTCAATTACTTGAAAATCGCTTTGACGAAAAATATCTTGTGAACAACAACTATATAACGTCCTCTAAGAATATTTCAATGATTGAAATGAGAGTTTAGAATATATAACCTTGAAAGAATATAAACATTGTGTGATAACTCATACGTGTGTAAGTCTTTATTCCTTGAACCAAAGTATGCGTACTTTGCTGCTCAGGAAAACCGGAACTGAAGTCCCCGTACTGTCGGAAGTTCACATCCCGTGAATTTCTGCTGGAGTTTGTGAACTGAAAACAAACTTATTCCGGGTACTTATGTCCGTGTACCAGTATGCGTACTTAAGTGGGTTAGTTTCTAAAAACGATTATTTGTGAACTTAAACTTATATAAACTAAGGAATGCATACTTGCAAACCGTGGCTGTAAAGTTCATGAACTGATTCGAGTGAATCAAATCGTTTTTGCTTCAATTGTGTCTTGTATACTTCTATGAGATCTAAGCAATTGAACAACTCTCTAACTAGTTCTCTTGAGTCATTTGAACTAGTTATGCTTAAGATGAATATGGTTGATATGAAAGTGCTCATATGGCTAACCATTTAGTTAACTAATGTTGAACCAACTAAGTGTACATGTTTGGGTACCGTTACACAAGCCTAAGTAAACTTGCATTTCATTTTTGTGTAACAAGCTAAGTTCGATCTAACGGTTGAAAGATATTAGCTTGAATCTAATCAGGTTTTCATCTAACGATGAATATTGAATGCTTTGTTACCAAGGTAACTTAGATTGCAAACCCTGATTTGAAAGACTATATAAAGGAGAACTCTAGCAACTGGGAAACCTAATCCCCACACCTTATGTGTGATACTAGTTGTATTAGATAAAGTCGATTCTCCTTTAACCTTAGGTATCTATCGAGACCCTATAGGTTAACGACTTGAAGAATTCATTGGGATTGTGAAGGCAGACCCAACTATTTTCTCTGTAGTTGCGTGATCTGATCTTGTTGTTTCTATCGTACTAAGTACAATCGTAAGATTGGCTTGAGATTGATTTCTCCGATAGGAAAGATATTAAAGAAGTCACAAACATCTTCGTCCAATCGTTTGTGATTCCGCAATATCTTCTTTCGCTAATCGATTAAGACTATTGTGAGGTGATTGATAATTCTAGGCTGTTCTTCGGGAATATATGTCCGGGTTATCAATTGGTTCCTGTTTACCTTGATTTATCAAAAGACGGAACAAAACTCGTAGGCATTTCTGTGGGAGACAGATTTATCTATTACCGTAGACTTTTCTGTGTGATACAAATTTGTTTATTAAAGTCTTCGACTTTGGGTCGTAACAACTCTTAGTTGTGGGTGAGATCATCTAAGGGAATCAAGTGTGTAGTATCCTACTGGGATCAGAGACGTAAGGAGCGCAATTGTACCTTGGATCAGTGTAAGATTGATTGGGGTTCAACTACAGTCCAGACCGAAGTTAGTTTGTAGTAGGCTAGTGTCTGTAGCGGCTTAATATAGTGTGTGTTCAATCTGGACTAGGTCCCGAAGTTTTTCTGGATTTGCGGTTTCCTCGTTAACAAAACTTCTGGCGTCTGTGTTATTTCTTTTCCGCATTATATTTGGTTATATAATTGAAATATCACAGGTTGTGCGTTGAATCGATCAATTGGGAAATCTAATATTTGGTTGTTGATTGAAATTGATTGATCCTTGAACATTGGTCTTTGGTACCGTTCAAGTGATTTTTCTTGTATTCAATTAGACTCGCAGATTTCTATTCGCTTGAGTAAGTATTGAATCGAGAAAGTGAGATATAACTCTTTGATATACTTTCATTAAGATTGAGTCTGACTGTCTAGTTGATTCTCTTAAAAGTATATTGGAGTTTGTCCATACATATTGCTAAGAGAAATATTGGGTGTGGTTGTTAGACCCCCGCTTTTTCAATCATCCCCCCAGACAACGTTCTCCTTCAGACCTTTCAACCAATCGATACGAGCTCGTAGAGCGGCTTTTGCTAAAACTCGAGCAGTTTCTTGAAAACTCGCCTCAGATATGAAACTTTGAGTATTCAGAAACGCCCTCGTTATTCCCAATAAGATGGCTCTATAACAGATCGCTTCTTCCAAAGCGCGTCCCGTTCGTTCCTCTCGCAATAATCCAATAAGTTCTCCGGGTGAAAAAAACATTAGACATTCCATCTTCCGAAACCAAAAATTTTGATGTTATTTGACGCGCAATAATTTCTATAATGCCTATTGTGGATTTGCACCCCCTGGGATTGATAAACTTTTTGAATCTTATTAACCAAAGAGATACGACTTTGTGCTATGGTTAACTCTACGCCAATCAAAAAACCCCAAGGAATTCCAAGAATTATTGTTATACGTTCGCTCCAACCATCAACCCGTTTTTCAAGGTTCATTGATATTGAATCAAGCGATCGCACTTCTAAAACCTGTTCCACTTTGGGAAGACTTTGCGTTATATCACCAGATCTCGATTTTTCATATATAAATGTAACTAATGTAGCTCCTTCAGAAAGGATTTTACCATAATGTCCATGGACGGTTTCTCCTGGCGTAGCCAAGTAGGGTTTGCCCGATCTTATTACTAAAGAGCCAACACGAATAATTAAAACCTGACCCGCTTTGAGGCGTGTTCCATATTTGGATCTACATACATTTTCACAAATAAACTGTCCAAGGTTAACTATTGTTGCTCTCTCTTCGCAATAATCGTGTTGGAGAAAAAACCAATTCAAATTTGATGGATTCAAAATGATGTGACTTCCTTGATTGGGATTATAAATTATCCCAGTTTCGTCCATTAAATAATTTAAGTCCTTGGAAAGTGAAAGTCTGTTTTAAATTGTCAAGTAGCAAATATTTTTTTTACCAAGATCTGATTATGAGTTATTAAATGATAAGAAGAAAAATTCACAAATTTAGGCACAATCCCTAAAGGGCCTAATGAATTTAGAATGGAAATTCGTAGATCCCTTTTCGTTGATTCTTTTGTTACACCGTCATTATATTTAACACTGTTGAATGGACCCATTTGAGAACAATTAGATGATGACAAAATGATCAAAGGTTGGGATTCCTTATTTCGATTTACCAACGCACGAATAGTTCCTTGATGATGGGTAAATGTTTGTTGAATCCTTTCCTTGGAATAAAACGAAAACGGATCGAGGTTAGTGCGATCTGATCCATTATCCGGGATCCATATTAATCCTCCCCCCCCAGTCATTTCTTTTTCTGGTATACAAAATAGGGGACTTCACTAAGTCTACTCTTATGAAATATCGAATCAGATTGTTTACCCTTACTTCAACAAAAGAAGCCTGCACCTCCTCTATAGACGAACCTTTTTTATCTTGGTTTATTCTATACTAAACATGTTCGAACTAATTGAATACTTGTGTGATAAATCCCTCGAATTGGTTTTCCATTTCCATAAAGAATATAATTGACAACTCGAAGTTGCACATTATCCCTTTCCTGCAACAGGTCGTGGGGAAAAAGCGTTGCTAAATTTATCCCGTCCGCTATTTCATATGTGACTACAGGTCGAAACAAAACAAAAAACTTTTTCTTTATAGGTGTGATTTGTTGGTCATAGATCCAATTTTTCAATTTTTTTGAATCCCCGACATTTTTTTTCCTGTTCCCGGTGGTATTAAGATGCCGCTATGCCAGGATATCTTATCTGTCTCTCCAGGAAAATGGATATATACAGAAAATATTTTCAGTTCAATCCTTTTTTTTTCTCTCCACTCGGACTAATCCCCCTACAAGGCTTCTTATATTTAAGGTGATTCGTGTATCGATTCCAATAATACTATTATTCCGTACCATTATGGAAGAAGATCCGGATAAGATATGCACTTCCTCAAGAATGAAAAAAGCGATCTACTTTCTTGTGGTATTTTTTCCTTAATTCTTTTTCTCTTTGATACTCAATAAAATCCTCTTTCTTTACAATAGAATGCATCTCTAGAGTCAATCTCTGGTAAAAGGTTCCACCGGAACAATTATTTGTTTAGTATTTAGGGTATCTCATCTCTTAAAAAAACGGGGAAGCGTGGGGAGAAATGACAAGAAGATATTGGAACATTAATTTGGAAGAGATGATGGAAGCAGGAGTTCACTTTGGTCATGGTACTAGGAAATGGAATCCTAGAATGACACCTTACATCTCTGCAAAGCGTAAAGGTATTCATATTACAAATCTTACCAGAACTGAAAAAGCGTGGGTCTAACAACACCACCCAATATTTCACTTAGCAATCTGTATGGACAAACTCTAATATACTTTTAAGAGAATCAACAAGACTCAATCAGTTAGAAGTATATCAACGAGTTTATCTCTCTCTCTTGATTTGATTTCCTCAAACAGAAACTTCAAGTACTAATCAAATACAAGGAATAACTTGGATGGTACCAAAGACCAATATCCAAGTGTCAAACAATATCAATCAACAACCGTTAGGTCGGATTTCCAATTGATTGATTCAAACGCACAACCTGTATTATTTCAATTATATAAACAAATATAATGCGGAAATAGAAATAACACAGACACCAGAATTTTGTTAACGAGGAAACCACAGATGCAGAAAAACCCCGGGGCCTAGTCCAGAATGAACACACACTGTATTAAGCCGCTACAAACACTAGCCTACTCCAAGCTAACTTCGGACTGGACTGTAGTTGAACCCCAATCAGTCTCCCACTGATCCAAGGTACAGTTGTACTCACTACGCCTCTGATCCCAGCAGGATACTGCGCACTTGATTCCTTTAGCTTATCTCACCCACAACTAAGAGTTGCTACGACCCAAAATCGCAGGCTTTGACAATAAATAAATTTGTCTCACACAGAGAAGTCTATCAAAGGATCAATCTGTCTCCCACAGAAAAACCCTAAAGTTTTTGTTCCGTCTTTTGATAATAATCAAGGTGAACAGAAACCAATTGATAATCCGGTCTTATATTCCCGAAGAACAACCTAGATTAATTAATTACCTCACAACAATCTTAATTGTATGGTAGCGAAACAAGATGTTGTGGAATCACAAACAATGAGACGAAGATGTTTGTGATTACTTTTTATATCTTGCCTATCAGAGATATCAAATCTCAAGCCAATCAATCTGATTGTACTCGTACGATAGAAGATGCAAGATCAGATCACACAACTACAATAAAAGTAGTATCGGTCTGGCTTCACAATCCAAATGAAGTCTTTAAGTCGTTAACCTGGTTTTAGAAGAAGAAAACCAAAGGTTAAAGGAGAACCGACTCTAGTACGCAAACTAGTATCACACGTAAGGTATGGGGATTAGTTTTGCACAATACTAGATGTCTCCTTTATATATTCTTTCAAATCAGGGTTTTTCCTTGGTAACAAAGCAATCAATATTCATCGTTAGATGAAAACCTTATGTATATTCAAGCTAATATTTCTCAACCGTTAGATCGAAACTTAGCTTGTTATACAAAATGAAATGCACGCTTCTAAGTTTGTTAACCATACCCAAACGTGTACATTGTTGGTTCAACAATAGTTAACTAAAAGGTTAGCCATATGAGCATTTCATATCAACCATGTTATTCTTTACCATAACTAGTTAAAATGACTCAAATGAACTAGTTAGAGAGTTGTTCAATTGCAAGGAAATCTTATGTAACTACACAAGACACAATTGAAGCAAACATGATTTGATTCACTTGAATCGGTTCATGAACTTTTATAGCCACGGTTTGCAAACTGCATTCCTTAGTCTTTTTAAAGTTTAAGTTCAGAAATCATTTCAGATATATAACCTTCTTAAGTTCGCACACTAGGTTCGCGGACTTAAGCAACCGGCAGAGTTTACAAACTCCAGCAGAAAATCTCGGCAAGAGACCTTACGCCGGTTCGCGGACTGGGTTCGCGGACTGGTACTCACGCAACTAGTTTGTGAACTCCAACAGAATTTCTCGGGATGAGAATTTTGGCAGTTCACAGACTTGGCAACAAGCCATTCTTCAGGTTTCTCTTGATCAACAAAGTTCGCAAACTTTGGTTCAAGGAATAGGAATTATACATAAATGTGTTTCCACAACAATGCTTATGTCCATCATTGGTTATGTAATCTAAACTCTCATTTCAATCATTGAAACATTCTTAGAGGACGTTATATAGTTGTTACACCATTTCTCGTCAAAGAAATTTTCAAGATGATTGAAACATATCATGACTTTCGTCACTAGGTAAAGATAAACTTGGTCGAAGAGAAAATCTTACCAACACATATTTCGAGATATAGATAGGCGAGGTATACTCGGCTCGAAATACCAAATGTGTATAATCTAAGTCTATATATATAGCATATGACTTTTTGTCTCAAGAAGTAGGAGATAGAGTAGATAGACTTTTGAGTGACAGATAAGTTCAAGTCTTCACATACCTTTTTGTCGAGAAGTTCCACCGGTTCCTTGAGTAGTTCTTCTACTTGTATGATGAATCGCCATGAAGTCCTTGAGCTCAACTACACTTTCTATCCTAGTCCGAGACTTAGCTATAATAGACTAGAAATCAAGACTTATAGTTTTGATCACTAACATTAACAAACATGCTTGAGATAGCAACGCATGCGAGTTCGACCGAGCAATGCTCTAACAATCTCCCCCTTTGTCAATTTTAGTGACAAAACTATCAATACATATGGAATACAAAAAAGATTAAGAAACTTAAGTAGCTCATATTCCACTTGTCTAATCTTCAACATTCCTCGAAATCTTCGTCACTTCCAAGTACTTCAATGATCCCAAAGGTTGTAAGTTTAGCATCACCGCTGTTGAAGATCCGTAACTATAACAATGAGAAAGTATCGGTCTCGATCATTGTTATACAGTGTCATAGTATTATTATACAGCGTCAAAGTTCAATTGTATCACAACTTCAACAATAATACTATGGTGATATGTATCACTCCCCCTTAGTCAATACTCCATCTCACATGGAAACCACTCCCCCTTACATAATGACCCGAAGACCATATGTATTTGTAGTCTGAACTACATATTAATTCTCCCAATTTTTGTCAATAAAATTGGCAAAGGTACAAGAACGGGATCATAATGAGATTTCCGTAAGAGACATTTCATGACTAAAAAGAAAGAATACACATCATCTTATTTAGATGCAATCATATAGCCGAAGCTAATAGCATTCATCAAGGAGTTTAAAGATACAAGATAATTCCTCTAAAATTCCACAGCCGCACACCCCTCAAGATATGACCATTAAGCACAAGTTCACAAGAACCCTCCCCCATTTAATGTCATTCCCGAAAGAACAACAAGAGCGACCTTAATTTCAAAAGAAAAAAAGGATTTTATTGGACACCAAAAACCATAAGAATGATTTTTTATATCCAAAAACTCAATCAAATTAATCACAAGTAAAACCCGTGATTAATTTAATCGGTATACGCAATCAAATCAAACACGAAAAATGATCAATTCAATTGTTTGTGCTCAACATAAGAAAACTCATGGAGACACAAAAAATACTCAACTAGATTAATTACAAGAGAACCCATAATTAATCTACTTGGAATACACAACCAAACTAATTACGAAAGTAATCAATTTAATTGTCAATTGTTTTGCTCGACATAAGAAAACTTACGGAGCAATAACTAAATAACCAAACAAGGTGATTAATTTAGTTCAAAATGCTCAACATAAAGTACCTTACGGAACAACCAACAAAGCTAATCAAAAATAATCAACTTGTTTGTATCGTGCTCAACATAAGACACATTACGGAGCCTCACAGTATTACATAAAATATGGATCAGTGAAGATCAATACTGTGGAATACACAAGGATTCATTCCATCTTCAATCATTATTTGCATAACAACAATAATAGACATAATCCTTGAAAACAGAAGATTTTAACCTATCTTCCATCAACATAATTGACAATATAGGTTTAACTTTTGTATTTGTCAAAAGTCCATTCATCCTTTTACCAGTACGTGCATACCGAACACGAACGACTTTACTTTTGACAAAGTATGGGACCTTCAAGTTCACGGACACAAACATGCATATCCCATAACAAGTTGCAATATAACAAATCATAAAGATTAATACTGCAAAAACATCATCCTCCAAATATTTTTAGAATTTTATACCAATAAACCTAAAAAATAATACAAGAAGATGAAAAATAATAGCTATGTGTAGTCACAATCATTGCTATTCAAGCGCTAGTTATTCTTCCAATTAAACCAAAAAGAAGACATACTAGGCAACAATTAAAACAAGCTAAAGGAAAACAGACTCCAGTGATATTCTGAACACGAACTACGATTGTATGGACGATTCATAATCCCCACAAGAGAACGGGTCTTTGATATTGTGATCAAAAACTTTCTTTGCATCATCGGAAAGATGATTCTCTTGGCGAAGATCCTTGATTTGAGATTTTATGAGACCAAGGTCTGAGGCAACCTTTTCCAACTCAGTTTTTAACTCATCAAGACCTTTTAGAGTATCGACAAGTTGTTGTTTTGCTTTCCCAAAGTACTTAAGAAAGTCATGAACAACTTCAGCAGAAATCATATCATCCTTTTCAACATCTTCATGAATGTAGGAAAAATAACATGAAGCGTTAGGATGATTTTCATCTACAGGGGTTCTTTTCTTCTTGGACTCAACAACAAAACCTTTGTCAAGGATCCCCTTGCAAAACCACTATGGCAAGACGCGGAAGAAGACGACATTCTAAACAAACCCAAAAACCAACCTAGAGTATGCGAACGTGACTTAAACTCAATAGGTCAGATATTTAAAGGTTTCTTAGGGAAGGAAGACTTTTAGGGTTTACAGACAGTTGTCTCGTGCCGGAATGGGTATCCGTGCGAAAACAAACTAAACCCACTGAAAAACTTAAGCAAAAGTTTTAATAAACACAAGAACAAAGAATACTTAAGCAAACATTTCTGCAGACCAGTACTTTGGCTATAGACGATAAGAAGATAGCTTCACTAAACAGAAGAAGTATGCTAATGTATACCTGAAAATGACACATCTTACTCAACATGATTTTTATAAGTAAGTTCTTTAACCCTTGTGATTAATTAGCACAAGTATGAGATTTAAGCTCATTAAAAGATTTGTGTTTATGATCAAGTCTCTTTTTCCTTCTGAATCTAGAGAGGGATTCCTTTTTATGTGAGAAATTATCATAAAAAGTATTGTCGTCAAAATACGAGACATAGTTTGAGTTCTTACCAGAAGAATTTTGGTTTGAGGAGGAAGACAACCTGTTGAGAAATTCTTTATACCCTTTAATCCTCTCTTTCAGATTATCTCTCATTTCATCAATTTTTATTCTTTCTTTTGAACTTCCTTTCTTACAAGAGGCAGAGTTATTTCCAGAGACCATAACTCGTTCTTCCTTTAGACGATGTTTATTCAGACGTCTGTTTTGTTCTTGAGTGTTCGAGGAACTCGTTGAACTAACTTTCCTGGTAATGTACACAGTATAGGTACGAAAACCAATTGGTTTAGACATACGAATGTCAGTTACACCTTTAAGAATTAAATCTAAGGTGTTTTTAAGTTGTACAAAGGAGTTTTTCTTCAACCTAGAGGTTCCCTTTCGCTTAATAGAACTCTTTGTCTCACAGACAAGACATACTTTCTGATCATCCGAATGATTAGATATTACAGTCTTAATATCATCGTCAGAAGATTTCTTCCCTCCATTTGATGTGCAACACCCTTGAGTGATAGAGACTTCAGGCACATCCGTTTTTACTTCTGAGCATAAACCTACTTTAGTTGTGTCAGAAGTACTTGGCATATTGGATTGCTTTGAGCATCCTTGGATAGAGAGCTTACTCAAGCGATGTTCAATTTCCAAGGCATCCTTTTTGAGGCTAGCCTCAAGAGTCGTGCACAAAGACTGATTTTCAGTATTACCTTTGGATTTGCAATCACTTACTACACCAAGAAGAATATTGACATGGTGCTTTAACCGATTAAATCTATCAGCTTGAATTCTAACAAGATTTAGAATCAATTCACTCTCTTCAGCTGAATCCCGTTCATTGACAGAGAAGCTCTCTTTTGAAGGGTAATCGGGATCACACATGTCGATGTTAGTCTGTCTCGTCAGAACACAAGGTTCGTCTAACTTCGAGATTGAAGAAACTTTTCTTTAATAGAATTAGACGAGATATAACTTTTATTTCTGGTGACACGTTTATCAGAGATAGTACTCTTGTCCATAGAGTCAGAACGCTACAAACACAGACTTGTAAGGTCTTGAACGTGTTTGCCTGCTCTGACACCAATTGAAAAAGTGGGGGTCTAACAACACCACCCAATATTTCGCTTAACAATCTGTATGGACAAACTCGAATATACTTTTAAGAGAATTAACAAGACTCAATCAATTAAAAGTATATCAACGAGTTTATATCTCTCTCTTGATTTGATTTCCTCAAACAGAAACTGCAATTACTAATCAAATACAAGGAATAACTTGGATGGTACCAAAGACCAATATCCAAGTGTCAAACAACAACCGTTAGGTCGGATTTCCAATTGATTGATTCAAACGCACAACCTGTATTATTTCAATTATATAAACAAATATAATGCGGAAATATAAATAACACAGACACAAGAATTTTGTTAACGAGGAAACCGCAAATGCAGAAAAACCCCGAGACCTAGTCCAGATTGAACATACACTGTATTAAGCCGCTACAAACACTAGCCTACTCCAAGCTAACTTCGGAATGTACTGTAGTTGAACCCCAATCAGTCTCCCACTGATCCAAGGTACAGTTGTACTCCCTACGCCTCTGATCCCAGCAGGATATTGCGCACTTGATTCCCTTAGTTGATATCATCCACAACTAAGAGTTGCTACGACCCAAAATCGCAGGCTTTGACAATAAACAAATCTGTCTCACACAGACAAGTCTATCAAAGGATCAATCTGTCTCCCACAGAAAAACCCTAAAGTTTTAGTTCCGTCTTTTGATAATAACCAAGGTGAACAGGAACCAATTGATAATCTGGTCTTATATTCCCGAAGAACAGCCTAGATTAATCAATCACCTCACAAAAATCTTAATCGTATGGTAGCGAAACAAGATGTTGTGGAATCACAAACAATGAGACGAAGATGTTTGTGATTACTTTTTATATCTTTCCTATCGGAGATATCAAATCTCAAGCCACTCAATCCGATTGTACTCGTACAATAGAAGATGCAAGATCATATCACACAACTACGATAAAAGTAGTATCGGTCTGGCTTCACAATCCCAATGAATTCTTTAAGTCGTTAACCTGGTTTTAGAAGAAGAAAACCAAAGGTTAAAGGAGAACCAACTCTAGTACGCAAACTAGTATCACACGTAAGGTGTGGGGATTAGTTTTGCACAATACTAGATGTTTCCTTTATATAGTCTTTCAAATCAGGGTTTTGTCTTGGTAACAAAGCAATCAATATTCACCGTTAGATGAAAACCTGATTTAAATAAAAGCTAATACTTCTCAACCTTTAGATCGAAAACTTAGCTTGTTATACACAAATGAAATGCACGCTTCTAGGTTTGTTAACCTTACCCAATAGTGTACATTGTTGGTTCAATAATAGTTAACCAAAAGGTTGGCCATATGAGCATTTCATATCAACCATGTTCTTCTTCACCATAACTAGTTCAAATGACTCAAATGAACTAGTTAGAGAGTTGAATTGTAAGGAAATCTTATGTAACTACACAAGACACAATTGAAGCAAACATGATTTTATTCACTTGAATCGGTTCATGAACTTTTATAGCCACGGTTTGCAAACTGCATTCCTTAGTAATTTTAAAGTTTAAGTTCAGAAATCATCTTCAGATATATAACCTTCTTA
The DNA here is from genome assembly GCF_003573695.1 of Papaver somniferum. Lineage (NCBI taxonomy): Eukaryota > Viridiplantae > Streptophyta > Magnoliopsida > Ranunculales > Papaveraceae > Papaver > Papaver somniferum. The sequence continues at coordinate 170,294,873 of NC_039358.1, forward strand.
AGTTCGCACACTAGGTTCGTGGACTTAAGCAACCGGCAGAGTTTACAAACTCCAGCAGAAAATCTCAGCAAGAGACCTTCCGCCGGTTCGTGGACTGGTACTCACGCAACTAGTTTGTCAACTCCAGCAGAATTTCTCGAGATGAGAAGTTCGGCAGTTCGCGGACTTGGCAACAATCCATTCTTCCGGTTTCTCTTGATTAGCAAAGTTCGCAAACTTTGGTTCAAGGAATAAGACTTATACATAAATGTGTTTCCATAACAATATTTATGTCCATCATTGGTTATGTAATCTAAACTCTCATTTCAATAATTGAAACATTCTTAGAGGACGTTATGTAGTTGTTACACCATTTCTCGTCAAACCAATTTTCAAGATGATTGAAACATATCATGACTTTCGTCACTAGGTAAAGATAAACTTGGTCGAAGCGAAAAGCTTACCAACACATATTTCGAGATATAGATAGGCGAGGTATACTCGGCTCGAAATACCAAATGTGTATAATCTAAGTCTATATATATAGCATACGACTTTTTGTATCAAGAAGTAGGAGATAGAGTAGATAGAATTTTGAGTGATAGATAAGTTCAAGTCTTCACATACCTTTTTGTCGAGAAGTTCCACCGGTTCCTTGAGTAGTTCTTCTACTTGTATGATGAATCTCCATGAAGTCCTTGAGCTCAACTACACTTTCTATCCTAGTCCAAGACTTAGCTATAATAGACTAGAAATAAAGACTTATAGTTTTGATTACTAACATTGACAAACATGCTTGAGATAGCAACGCATGCGAGTTCGACCGAGCAATGCTCTAACAAGAACTGCTCGCTTTTTATCAGAAGCTTGTGATTTAGTTTTTGATGCAGCAAGTAAGGGAAAGCAATTCTTAATAGTTGGTACCAAAAATAAAGCAGTTGATTCAGAAGCATCGACTGCAATAAGGGCTCGGTGTCACTATGTTAATAAAAAATGGCTCGGTGGCATGCCAACGAATTGGTCCACTACAGAAACGAGACTTCATAAGTTCAGGGATTTGAGAGCGGAACAAAAGAAGGGAAGACTCAACCGCCTTCCGAAATGAGATGCAACAATGTTGAAGAGACAATTATATCACTTGCAAACATATCTGGGTGGGATCAAATATATGACGGGGTTACCCGATATTGTAATCATCGTTGATCAGCAAGAAGAATATACGGCTCTTCGAGAATGTGTAACTTTGGGAATTCCAACGATTTGTTTAATCGATACAAATTGTGACCCGAATCTCGCAGATATTTCGATTCTAGCCAATGATGACGCTATAGCTTCAATCCGATTAATCCTTAACAAATTAGTATTCGCTATTTGTGAGGGCCGTTCTAGCTATATCCCAAATCGTTGATTAATAATAAGATAAGTCAATTACTTCGAGAACTCCATAGATTTTTTGAATCGCTTACTATATTCTGAATACCAAAAAAGAGATAAAAAAGTTGGGGATATTATGTGATTACTTGATATTTTAAAAAGATGATTCAAGTAGACGAGTTGAGAAAGAGATAGTGAAATCAAAATAATTCCTTTTTAAGTTCTATTTCTGCCAGAGGACAATATGAACGTGCTACCATGTGCCGTCAACATATTAAAAGGGATATATGAAATATCCGGTGTGGAAGTAGGCCAACATTTTTTTTGGCAAATAGGTGGTTTCCAAGTCCATGCCCAAGTCCTTATTACGTCATGGGTCGTAATTGCTATCTTATTAGGTTCAGCTGCTATAGTTGTTCGGAACCCACAAACTATTCCGACCAATGGTCATAATTTCTTCGAATATGTCCTTGAATTCATTCGATACTTGAGCAAAATTCAGATTAGAGAAGAGTATGGTCATTGGGTTCCCTTTATTGGAACTATGTTCCTATTTATTTTTGTTTCTAACTGGTCAGGGGCTCTTTTACCTCGGAAAATAATACAGTTACCTCATGGGGAGTTAGCCGTACCTACGAATGATATAAATACTACCGTTGCTTTAGATTTACTCACGTACGTGGCATATTTCTATGCGAGTCTTACCAAAAAAGGATTGGGTTATTTCGGTAAATACATTCAACCAACTCCAATCCTTTTACCAATTAACATCCTAGAAGATTTCACAAAAACCTTTTCACTAAGTTTTCGGCTTTTCGGGAATATATTGGCTGATGAATTAGTAGTTGTTGTTCTCGTTTCTTTAGTACCTTCAGTGGTTCCTATACCTGTCATGTTCCTTGGATTATTTACAAGCGGGATTCAAGCTCTTATTTTTGCAACTTTAGCCGCGGCGTATATAGGTGAATCCATGTAGGGTTATCATTAACTAGCTTTTCTGATTGATATTCGGGAATTCAGAATTAAAAATAAAGGAAAGAGATCTAAAAGATCTTTTTCCTAAGATTCTTGGCGCATTGATGTCATACCCCCACTTCTATTTTTTCATTCAATTACAATGTTCTAATTATATTAGGGTTCATAATTTGAATCCAAATTGTTATGTTATCTAGTTTTTATGTGTGATTAAACAAAAAACGATGTTCTATAGAACGATGGATTGCCATTTAATTTGATTTAATTCAAGGATCGTCCAAAATTAGAATTAATTCCATGCAATTCCATCAACCAAATCCTGATATTTTATTGATATGTAATAATAATGATTTGGGCTAATGATAATGAACCAACCATCCCGCCTATTTGGATTCATACGGGATAATGATAACTAAAGGGCAAAGAGGAAGTGACAAATGGGCTTCATAAAAAATAGGTTGGGGGGTCGACTTAGGTGTATGTTTATTGATTTCTTCTCCACTGTCGCTCTCCATCTCTGTCTCTTTCACAGAGAACTTCTTCTTCTCCACTTTCAATTGTTGGTCTTCCAACGACTTTCAAAATCTCTCGTTCATCAACGTTCGATCTTCTCACACAAGTAAGTGAATTTCCATTCTCCTTCGTTCTTTTGCGTGGTTGTTTCATGTTTTTGGTTTCGGCTTTTCATCTTTTTCTGCTGTTGGAGATGATTGAATGCTTTCATGCGTAGATTGTAACTTTCATGATCTTCTCTAAGTTGTTCAGGAAAATGGGTCTTGCTTTGTTTATGTTTTCGCCATGAGTTTCACCATGATTTTTTTCGTCTGCAAACTTGACCGTGAGGGTTAACCGCTCTCCATTGCGTCTTTAGAATTGATTTGATGTCTCTCTTTTTATTTCCTTTAGTTGGTTAAATTAAACCCATGCCCAAAGTGTGTTTGATTTTGCCCCAGTCAAGTTTTTGGGTCGACTGTAAATTCCTTCTGCCATTGTTGACGAACTGTGCTTTCTGCTGGTGTTAGTAATTATGAGGCTTCCGAAGAAACCTTCGCGTAAAGACCTGAGGCCTAGATCTTCTACTGAGCCTCCTCCGCGTATGGATCATCTCGATGCTACACCTTATCCTCCTCTGGAGGGTGGTGAGGTACCTGAGGTTGCTGAGGAGCCTGAGGTAGGGGAGGTAGCTTCCAAAAACCCTCCTCCACCTCTGCCTCACTTTGAGCTACATAGGTTGCAACTGCATGACAAAGATAGTTATTCCGGCTGGTGCCTTGCCGAGATATCTAAGTCTTTTCACTTGAACAAGTTCGAGATTTCCTTCGTTGATGGTCTTGACGTTCTCATTGAGTATCTGATCCGGAGCTTTCCTTATGACGAGAACAATTTGTTGATCAGTGTTGGTCAGTTGGTCGCAGGTATGCTTTTTCCTCTTTACAACAGGAAGGATCCCTTATATTACGACGTCTTGTCTGCTAGGGATGATCCTGTGAACAAGACACAGGTTCGAGGGTTGATGCAGTATACTGGTAACTTCTGGCGTGGTTTTCATGAGTGTTGGTATCTCAGCAAGGGTAAGACCGCTCTGAAATCTTATGACCCTTTTGCTCCTAGAAGGTGTAAGGAGGAGGATTATACCCCTGCCAACTTCAATGCTACGTACGCTGATGCCATTCAAAAGAGCAATCTTCTTTCTAGGTGCGTTGGTATACCCGTATTCATGTTACTGCCAAGCAAATTAGGGAAGGTAATAACCTTCGTCTGCTGGAGGATATCGATAAGACGGGGCTGACTGTTATTCCCTATTCTGCTAAGCTCTTCTTATCTTTGTCTAATCGTATTCGTCTTGATCATGATAAACGTTGGGTACGTATTCCTCTTCGTGTGGTTGGTACTTGGTCCCGCGGGTTTACTACCGCAGATCCCAACGTTCCTCGTCCAGCTTCGTCTCAGCCTTCTAAGTATGATAGTTATCATCCTTGGGTTTTCAACCCTGCCGCTCCTGACGAGGTAACCTTTGAGTAGATTTCTCCATTATTCAATCTTCGTTTATTGAGCCTTTTGTTGAGAATTTTAAGGTCTCTCTTTGTAGCCTGCCCCTGCTTCTTCTGCTGGGACTGCTCCTGGTTCCGCTGGTAACTCCGTTGATACTCATACGAGGAAGAGGAAGGCTTCGATTGAGGCTGCCAAGTCCACACCTATGGAGGTAAGAATTATAACCCTACCTTATTATTTGTTGATACCTAGGTATTTTTCCCATGATCCTTATCTTATGCATGTGTTCTTTTATAGTCTTTCAAGAAGAAAGGCAAGTTGAAAGCTGTGATTGACGTAGAAGCGTCTGATGAAGACCCGAAAGCTGTTGAAGAGGAACTTGAGTATATGTAGGACATTGAGGATGTTGAGGAAACTACCCTTATCCCTCACTTGGATGATATTGAGGAAGACTTTACGAAGTTAAGTCTTAGACCTGTTCGTGCTGCATCTGTTGAAGGTGATAACATTCATGTTGTTGGCGGGTCTCTGTTGGTGAGTCAAGCAATTACTTAGGTTGTTGCGAACCATGTTCAATTATCGAAGGTTCATATGCCTTCGGATCCTTCTATTACGCAGCCTGTTGCTCCGGTTATCACCAGTGCCATGGTGTTGTCTACCAAGGGTCCTTCGTCTTCTCCAGCTGCTTCGCAACATTCGAGCGGTTCGTTTGCGAAGGGTACTATGCCGGTTGTAAGGGTCAGCAGTTCAGATTCTCAGTCGAAGAAGAAGGTTGTGATTTCACTAGGTAGCTTCTCCTTCAATGCTGCGCCTACCTCATTGGGTAGTTCTCAATCTGCTTCTACTTCCCCTGCAAGTAAGCATGTTGGTCCACCACCTTTGTCGCCTGATTAGATGAACCTTGGTAATATTCCTTCTGCCGGTGACATGAATTTGGGTAGTACTTCTGGCAAAGCACCCCTTGTTCCAATCTCTTATACTATGCCGACCCTTCGTTGTGGTGATGATCAAGCATCGGCGTCCCACGCTCGCTCCCAAGCGATTGGTGGGTCATCTATTGATCAAGGGAGAGGTAAGTTACCTGAGAACCTGAGCCCTGGGAGCTCTGATGATGCTATCCTGGAATCTATCCTTCATGATTCCAAGGGTCTCTTTTCTGCCGGAGTTGCCCCTCATCAGTTGAGCAACTCCTTGGAGATTGCTTCTAAATTGGATGCTTTGAACGGCTCAGTACCAGATGGCCAAGGATGTATTCTTTGATCCGGAATGTCTTCGTTCTTGTCAGAGCCTAGGTGAAATCCGTAGAGGCAGTATTCAGGAGATGGAGGCCTTCATGGACAGTTATGCTGATTTTCTTCCTCGTCTCTCCATGACCCAACTCTCCCTTGAATCTGCTCATAATACAGACCTTGTGAAGAGTATGTCCCTCCTTCGTATGGATAGTGCGGAGAACCTTAGGTGGAAAGAAAATCTCATACTAAATCAAAAGGAGGATATTGCTTTGTTGGAAAAACGTCTCTCAGCTCAGGAGACCATCCGTAAGAAGTATTATACATACTTTGAAGATGTCTGCGCTTCCTTAGCCAAAGTGACTGCCGAACGTAATGTATTGTCCTCAGAAGTGTGTCCCCTTAGGAAAAAACTTACTGAGGCTTATCAACCCTCTTCTTCCATGTCCCGCGCATCTATAGTTAAGAGATTAGAAGATTTAGAGGATGTTTACCAGGTCTTATCTTTTGAGAATGCTTCGCTCCAGATTGATGTTGAAGATCTCCGGACCGAACGCGATACTCTGGCTGAGGATCTTAATGCTGCTGAGGAGGAGCTTGCCGAAGTTGAGCATAGTTTAGAAGATTCCCTAAACCACACCGGAGGTAGCCTAGAATTTTCTGCTTCCGAAGCCTTCTTGCGGCTTTTTGTTATGGCCTTCTTGTATCTTAACCTTTTCTTTGCATGTTCGCAGGTTTGCAGGATTAACTTGTGGGTATGACTGCGAAGGTTGGTCGTCTGGAGAACCAGGTATCCTCCTTGGACAGAGAGCGTCAATTCGATACCGTTTCAAAGTTAAAGGTTAAGGCGCTTCAGCAGGCCAATTACCAGCTAAGTGCTCAACTGAGGGAGCTCCATCAAAAGTTAGCTCAGGATCTGGCGAATCAGGCATCTCAGATGAAGGTGGAGATGGAACGTGATGTTATTGATCATATCAACAACACTTTTGTTAAAGTGGACCGTCAAGTTGAGGGTGTTTCCTTTGATCGTCTTCCTTATCCTTGATTTCTTCAGACCGCTTTGAACTTCTTCTCCGTTGTTTGTATCTTTGGCTAAGGCGTCCTCCTTAGCGGAGATGTTTCCCTTTTGATGCTTTGAAAACAATGTTCGGTACTTTTTGAACTCCTTTGGTACCTGCCATGTAATATTTTAAGTATGTAGGAATGTTATGCATGTTTTGGTAAAAATATCGGTTCTCTTTACTTTGCATAAGTTTCCTCTTCAGACGCAATGTGTCTAATTGGTTGCACAGTCTATCATTCGTTAGGTGCCTTGGTGGAACCTTCCATGTCTTACCAGGGTATCCTTTAGCCAGAAGGTACCATGGTGGCGAGGGTTCCTACGTGGGTAATAATTTTCATGTAACCCTACGCGTTCAGCGCGAAGGCTGCTTTACTTCGACGGGATATCTCTATGGTGGATATCTTTTTTTTTCTTATGCGCAGTTATGCCTTGCCCTACCTCATCGTCACTTCTGACGGAGGGTGTCTATTCTAACCCGATGTATCAATTGGGTGCGTTACATACAACAAATCTAAGTTTAATAATCAAAGCTTATTCTATTGATCAGTAAGCTTGTAACACCTTTTTCCCAGGGATAGAACATGGTAGGTTACTGCCTTTACCCTTCTTCTCCTGAATTACCTCCGTTTTCTTATAGGTAGTACTTTTTTAGGTACATCGCATTCCATGGGTGATATATCACTCTCCTTCCACCGTTCTCAAATGGTAGGATTATTTCCCAGCAATATCGTGTATGATGTATGGTCCATCCCATGTTGGAGCAAGCTTGCCCCACTCCTTCTTCTTTTGGTAAGGCGGTATTTGTCGTAGCACATATTCTTCGACTACAAAGTTTCGAGGGATGGCCTTTTTGTTGTATTCTCGAGCAAACCTTCGTTGGTAGTTCACCATTCATTGCAAAGCTACCTCCCTTCCTTCTTCAAGGTCATCCAGCTTCTTTAGCATTAAGTCTGTTGTTAAGGTTTTCTCACATACCTCCGTCTTTGTTGTTGGAAGCATGACCTTCATTAGGATAACTGCTTCATCTCTGTAGGTTAGTAAGAATGGAGTTTCTCCCGTAGTCGATCTCCTCCTGTAGTCCCATAGGACGTTGTGTAGTTGTTCGCACTATCTCTTTTTATGCGTACCCAGCCTCCTTTTCAGATTCATTGCTATGGTTTTGTTTGTTGCCTCCACTTGTCCGTTACTTTTTGGATAAACCGTAGTTGATTTGTTCTTCTGGATGTTGAAGGTGTCGAATAGCAAGTCGATGTTTTTCCCTTATAATTTCTTTCCATTGTCCGAAACTATGGATGCAGGTATTCCGAACCTGCATATGATTTTCTCAAACAAGAATCCGAAGACATCACGGTCTCTGATTCTTTCCAACGTTTTTGCTTCCACCCACTTAGTGAAGTAGTCCGTAGCCATGATAAAGTATTTTCTTTTCAATGTACCATCTACCAAGGGTCCGACTATATCAACCCCCCATTTGACAAATGACCAAGGGCTGATAACCGAATTAAGCTTCGTTGCTGGGGCCTTGATCTTCCTGGCGAAGCGTTGGCATTTTTCACAGTGCTTAGCCATGTTCTTTGAATCTTCATCTGTGAAAGGCCAGTAATATCCTTGCATTTTGGCATTGACAGCCAGTGACCTTCTTCCGCTATGGTTTCCATCTTCTCCACTATGTATGTCGTTAAGTATCCTTTTACCTTCGGTTCTTGAGAGTCATCGCATTAAAGGTCCAAGAAATGACCTTTTATATAATATCCCATCACGGAGCTCATATGTGGATTCCTTAGATGTGATCTTACTTACTTCCTTTATGTCTGCGGGAAAGGTACCTTCGTCAAGGTGTTGGTGAATTGGGATTCTCCAATCATCCTCTGGTTCGTTCCCTTCGTCGTCTTCCATCATGGGCTGATCTTCGTATGATTCCTTATCTTCTTCACTAGTTTCATCTTCATGTGGCTCTTCTTTGTTTAGCTCTCCCATGGCCCGAGTTCAGACAACCAATGTCTCCTCCGCTCCTAAGGCTGGTCCTTCTATCGAAGGTTCATATATTCTTCCGATCTGCACAACTAAGGTGGTACTGTCTCTCAACATATAGATGATATGTATGCCAAGGCATCTGCATGCCTATTGTCCTTCCGAAAAACATGCCTGAATATTACATTCCTTATTTGGGATGCATGCTCCTGAGCTATCTTTAGGTACGTGGATAGTACCGGATCCAAAGTTTGATATTTGAGTTCGATTTGTCTAATGACCAACTGAGAGTCACTAGTTAATCGGACATCTGTCAGGCCGAGCACCCTTGCTAAGCGCAATCCATGTATCACCGCTTCGTATTCCGTAATATTGTTAGTGTATTGATCGAACTCTAGCCTGATGGCATATATTAATCGATCTCCCGTAGGTGTTGTTATTACCACTCTTATGCATGCGCCTTCTCTGTTGGAGGATCCATCTACGAATATTTCCCATCTTCGTAGATTCTGAGGTTCCAGTAGGTTCTCAGGATCCTCTTTGTCTTCTTCCATTCCTGGGATATCGTCTATTTCTGCTTCGTCGTTGATGGGTAAGCCTGCCAAGAAGTCTACTAGTATATGCGAATTCTCAGCTTTCCTCGTTTCGAAAATTATCTGGAACTGCTTGATCAATGCATTCCATTTTGCTACTCTTCCTATCTTCTCCGTGTTGTCGAGGATCTGACTTATCTGGGCCTTTGTTAAGACTCAGACGGTATGTGCGCCAAAATAGATCCTCAACTTCTATGTTTCAACTAATAAGGCACATATGAGTTGCTCCACCTTAGTGTAGTTACAATCCGCTGAATTAAGTGCCTTGCTGATGTAATAGATGGGCTTTTCTTCTTGCCCTTGGATTCACACCAATATTTCTCTTACATCATAGTTAGTTGCTGCTAGGTAGAGAGTGAGTACCTCATCTGGCTCTGGGTTTTGTAGGATGGGTACGGAGGTTAAGTACTCCTTGATTTTCTGGAAGGCTTGTTCGCATTCCGAAGTCCACATGAACCGACTTCCTTTCTTGGGCGTATCGAAAAATGCTTTGCGTTTATCCGATGATCTTGCTATGAATCTTCCCATTGAAGCTAGGATTTCGTTTAGCTTTTGGACTTCTTTCAGCGTCTTTGGTGATGGCATCTCCATTATTGCTCTGACTCTTTCGAGGTACACTTTTATTCCTTGCTTGGTTACCAAGTACCCTAGGAAATTTCCTGAGGTTACTCCGAACATACATTTATCCGGATTGACCTTCATGTGGTAGTGTCTCATGGCTTCAAATATCTCTCTTAGGTATGACATGTGATCTTTTGCTTCCTTGGTTTTGACGAGCATGTCATCTACGTAGACCTCCAATATCTTGCTTATCCATTGTTTGAAGATTTTATCTACTAATCATTGGTATGTTGCCCCCACGTTCTTCAGTCCAAAAGGCATCCTTGTATAACAATACAAGCCGTGTGGAGTGAAGAATGTAGTATGATCCTGGTCTTCTTCCGCAAGTGCTATTTGGTTGTACATAGAGTAACCATCCATAAAGGATAGCCTTTTATGTCCTTCGGTTGCATTGACCAGTTGGTCGATGTTGGGCAGCGGGTAGCGGTCCTTGGGGAATGCTTTGTTGAGGTTGCTGAAATCGATACATATGCGCACACCTCCGTTCTTCTTAGGTGACCATGTTGTATATCCATGCGGGATATTTGACTTCTCGTATGAATCCTGCTGCTAGGAGCTTCTGCAACTCCTTTTCTACCGCTTCTTGGTAAATATCTTCTACTTTACGGTTGCGCTTCTTGAAAGGCGCGACCTCTGGTTTGATGCGAAGGTGGTGTGAGACTAGGTTCGGATCAATTCCTGGCATATCTTCCATAGACCATGTGAAGATGTCTGCGTATTCTTCGAGTAACTTCTGCAACTGCGCTTCCTCATCCTCGTCTAATAAAGTTCCGATGGTGATCATCTTTGGATGCTCCTTCGTTCCGATGTTGATTTTCTTTGTTGGTTCCACTGGTGAGAAGGTTGACTTCTGAGGTTGTCGAGGAGTGCTTTTCTGTAATTGTCATTGGCGGAGGTATCTTCTACCGGGGTAGTGGAAGTGCTGGCTCCGTCAGCTGAGGGGGCTTCGGGAACCATGAAGTCTCCATTTTTCACTTCGTTGGCGTTCTATCTTCATTGTTTTTGTGCCTGGTGCTGTGCTGCGGCTCTTTCTTTGTTGAGTCTGACCTCCGCTAGGTTGCAAAGTCTTGCATCTTGATGATCACCCTTGATTTCCATTTCACCCTCAGGCGGTGGACCCAAAGTCTTCCCATAATTACATTGTAAGGCGAAGGAGCCTCCACAATGCAAAACCTTGTGTTAGTTACCAAAGGGCCCACGCGTACCTGTAGAACAATTTCTCGTTTTGGTCTAGAGACTGCTCCGTTAAAACCGTAGATTGTGCAAGTGTATGAATTTGTATGTTCGTTTGTTAAACCCATACATAGGTATGGTTCGTAATGCAAAACACTTAATGAGTTTCCTCCGTCGAAAAGAACCTTTGTAACATTCCATCCTTGGATGGGAAGAGTGATCACTAGTGGATCATTGTGCATTTCGACCTCCTGGTTGACGTCCTTTGTTGAGAATATTAATGGCGTGGCCATCCATTCCTCTCATGTGCTAGTTGGTGGTTCACTTAGTTTAAACACTTCGTGTGTTTCTATCTTCTTTATGTTCCGAGCTACTTCGAGGATATCTTCGAGTATCTCATCCTGACCTCAGTCCGAGAATGTAATCATGTTGATGTACTTGCCATCTTGTGGCAGCTCCACCCTCTTCTTTGAAGTTTTATCAGTGCTGGTAGGTGGTAGATGTAAATACTCCATGAGTTTTCCATCATCTATGAGTCGCTGGATTGTGTTCCTTAAATGGTAACACGCGTCAGTTGTATGCCCATAGTACTGGTGATATGAACTGTACTCCTTAGACTCCTTCGTTTTATCTGGTTGCTTCCCCTTAGTGTTAGGGTATGGAAAGTCCGGCTTCGCTCCTTCCATGTTCAGGATGTGAGAAAAGTTGTGTTGAGCTTCGTGTAGACCTTATCTGCAAAATCATCCCTGTTTTTTTCTTTACCTTTGCCATCTCCGTACTTCGATATTTTTTCCTTAGAGTGGGTTCTGCCCCCAGCTTCGTTCTGCCTCTTAGGTTGCTCTGAAATTGGTTCCAAAGAGTTTGTTCGTTGCGGAGCAGCTGTTGCTTTGGTTTGTGCTCTGGGATTGTCCTTCTGTATTTCTTCGAGTATGATGTAGCTGTCTTGGACGAACCGAAGCTTCCCTTCGGAATCAAGGGTCCGATTGTGGAGCTCCACGAAGATAGATGAGGTCATGTCAAGGCCATACTTATAACAATTAATGTTAATTTCTGGGTTGACTTTGCCAATTGCTTGACACGTCTTCTGCCACCTGTCAGTGTACTGCATCAATATTCCCAGGGTCTGATAGCTAAAGCAAATATCTTATCTAACCCTGCCTACGTAATTTTGTTGTACATGGAAGTCTCCAAGAAGACGGTATACAATTCCTCAAAAGAGTCAATTGAGTTTGATGGTAGGTTGTCATACCATGCCAAGGCTAATCCTATTAAGCTTGCGGGTGAAAAAGTGGGGGTACAACAACCACACCCAATATTTTGCTTAGCAATCTGTATGGACAAACTCCAATATAATTTCTAGAGAATCAACTAGACAATCAGACTCAATCTAGATAAAAAGTATATCAAAGAGTTTATATCTCAATCTCTCGATTTGATATATACTCGAGCAAATAGAAATCTGTGAGTCTTTATCAAATACTAGAGAGATAACTTGGATGGTACCAAAGACCAATGTCCAAGTGTCAATCAATTTAAATCAACAACCAAAAGGTCGGATATTCTAATTGATTGAACGACGCACAACCTGTGATATGTCAATTATATAACAAAATATAATGCGGAAAAGAAATAACACAGACACCAGAATTTTGTTAACGAGGAAACCGCAAATGCAGAAAAACCACGGGACCTAGTCCAGATTGAACACACACTGTATTAAGCCGCTACAAACACTAGCCTACTCCAAATTAACTTCGGTCTGGACTGTAGTTGAACCCCAATCAATCTCACACTGATCCAAGGTACATGTATGCTCCTATGTCTCTGATCCCGGCAGGATGCTACGTACTTGATTCCCTTAGCTGATCTCACCCACAACTAAGAGTTGCTACGACCCAAAGTCGAAGACTTTAATAAAAGAATCTGTATCAATCTGAAAAGTCTACGGTAATAGATAAATCTGTCTCCCACGAATATACCTCCGAGTTTTGTTCCGTCTTTTGATAAATCAAGGTGAACAGGAACCAATTGATAAACCGTACTTATATTCCCGAAGAACAACCTAGTATTATCAATCACCTCACAATAATCTTAATCGACGCAGCGAAAAAAGATATTGCGGAATCACAAACGATGAGACGAAGTGTTTGTGATTACTTTTATATCTTGCCTATCGGAGATATCAATATCAAGCTAATTATTACAATTGTACTCGTACGATAGAAACAGCAAGATCAGATCACACAACTACAAGAAAGTAGTATCGGTCTGGCTTCACAATCCCAATGAAGTCTTTAAGTCGTTAACCTGGTTTAGAAGAAGAAACCAAAGGTTAAAGGAGAACCGACTCTAGCTTAGCACAACTAGTATCACACAGAAGGTGTGGGGATTAGGTTTCCCAGTTGCTAGAGTTCTCCCTTATATAGTCTTTCAAATCAGGGTTTGCAATTAATGTTAGCTTGGTAATAACAAAGCATCCAATATTCAACGTTAGATGAAAACCTGATTAGATTCAAGCTAATATCTTTCAATCTTTAGATCGAAACCTAGCTTGTTACACACAAATGAAATGCACATTTTTAGGCTTGTGTAACCGTACCCAAACTTGTACATTTTTTGGTTCAACAATAGTCAACCAAATGGTTAGCCATATGATCACTTTCATATCAACCATATTCTTCTTCACCATAACTAGTTCAAGTGACTCAAATGAACTAGTTTGAGATTTGTTCAATTGCAAGGAAATCTTATGTAACTACACAAGACACAATTGAAGCAAAAACAATTTGATTCACTCGAATCGGTTCATGAACTATATAGCCACGTTTTGTAATTTGCATTCCTTAGTTTATATAAGAATAAGTTCACAAACATCGTTTTTAGATATAACCTACTCAAGTTCACGGACTGGGTTCGTGGACAAGTTCCCGGACATAGTTCACAAACTCCAGCAGAATTTCTCGGGTCGAGAACTTCCGCCAGTTCGCGGACTGAGTTCGCGGACTTGGTTCACGTCACTATTCCGGTTCTCTTGATCAACAAAGTTCGCAAACTTCGGTTCAAGGAATAAGGACTTATAAATATATGTGTTTCCACAATAATGCTTATATCCTCCAATGGTTATTTATCAGAACTCTCGTTTCAATCATTTGAAACATTCTTAGAGGACGTTGATATTCTATAGTTGTTATTCACAAACTATTTTTCGTCAAAGGAAGCAATTTTCAAAGTGATTGAAACTTGTCATGACTTTCGTCACTAGGTAAAGATGAACTTGGCTAAAGCGAAAGCTTACCAACACATAATTCGAGAAATAGATAGGCGAGATAAACTCGGCTCAAAATATCAAATGTGTATAATCTAAGTCTATATAGCAAAACGACTTTTGTCTCAAGATAGGAGATAAATATACTTTTGAGTGATAGATAAGTTCAAGTCTCCACATACCTTTTAGTCGATGAAGATCCACCGGTTCCTTGAGTAGTCCTTCGTCTTGTATGATGATTCTCATGGAGTTCTTGAGCTGAACTACACTTTCTATCCTAGTCCAAGACCTTAGCTATAGTAGACTAGAAATCAAGACTTATAGTTTCGATCACTAATATTGACAAACATGCTTGAGATAGCAACGCATGCGAGTTCGACCGAGCAATGCTCTAACAATCTCCCCCTTTGTCAATTTTAGTGATAAAACTATCAATACATGTGAAATACAAAAAATAAATATATTAACTTTTGTAGCTCCTATTCCACATGTCTAATCTTTAAAATTACTCGAAATCTTCGTCACTTCCAAGTACTCCAATGATCCCAAAGGTTGTAAGATCAGCATCATCGTTGTTGAAAATTCGTAGCTATAACAACGAGAAAACAAGAGTTCTCAATCATTGTTATACAGTGTCATAGTATTATTACACAACGTCAAAGTTCAATTGTATCACAACTTCAACAACAATACTATGGTGATATGTATCACCCCCCCTTAGTCAATACTCCGTCTCATATGGAAACCACTCCCCCTTACATAATGATCCGAAAACCATATGTATTTGTAGTGTGAACTACATGTTAATTCTCCCCCTTTTTGTCAATAAAATTGGCAAAGGTACAAGAACGGGATCCTAATGAAATTTCCGAAAGAGACATTTCATGACCAAAAGAAAGAAACACATATCATCTTATTTATATGCAATCATATAGCCGAGGCTAAATGCATTCATCAAGGAGTTTATAAAGATACAAGATAACCCCTATAATATTCCACAGTCGCACTCCCCACAAAGATTTGGAAATTAAGCACAAGTTCAATTAAGAACTCTCCCCCATAAAATGTCATTCCCAAAGAAACAACAAGAGCGACCTTAATTTCGAAAGAAAAGAAGGATTTCTTTGGACACAACAAATCACATACAAGTATGAATTCGAATCGAAAAAACTCAATTAAATTAACCACAAGAAAACCCATGATTAATTTAATCGAAAATGCTCAACATAAGTGAACTTATGGAGACTCAAAAAAATACAATTAGATTAATCACAAGAGAACCCATAATTAATCTAATCGAAATACACAACCAAACTAATCACAAAAGTAATCAATTTAATTAGCCATGCTCGACATAAGAAAACTTACGGAGCAACAACTAAATAACCAATCAAGATGATTAATTTAGTTGAATATGCTCGACATAACATATCTCGCGGAACAACAACTAAGCCAATCATAAAAATAATCAACTTGGACGTTTAGTGCTCAACATAAGACACTTTACGGAACCTCACAGTAATAGATAAAATATGGATCAGGGAAGATCAATACTGCGGAATACACAAGGATACATTCTATTTTCCATCACTATTCGCATAACGATATTCAATGGACATAATTCTTGAAAACAAAAGATTTTAACCTATTTCTCATCAATAATTGACATAATAAGCTTTAACTTTTGTATTTGTCAAAAGTCTATTCACTCTTTTATCAATACATGCATATCGACATACGAAAGACTTTACTTTTGACAAGGTATGGGACAATCATAGTTTACGGAAGCAAACACACATATCCCATAACAATTTTGCAATATATAAAACCATAAAGATTAATACTGCAAAAATCATCTTCCAAACAAATTTACAATTTAAACCAATAAATCTAAAAACATGAAGATGAAAACGTTGGACATAGCTATGTGTATGGACAAACTCCAATATACTTTCTAGAGAATCAACTAGACAGTCAGACTCAATCTAGATAAAAAGTATATAAAAGAGTTTATATCTCAATCTCTCGATTTGATATATACTCGAGCAAATAGAAATCTGCGAGTCTTTATCAAATACTAGAGAGATAACTTGGATGGTACCGAAGACCAATATCCAAGTGTCAATCAATTTAAATCAACAACCAAAAGGTCGGATATTCTACTTGATTGAACAATGCACAACCTGTGATATTTCAATTATATAACAAAATATAATGTGGAAAAGAAATAACACAGACACCAGAATTTTGTTAACGAGGAAACCGCAAATACAGAAAAACCCAGGACCTAGTCCAGATTGAACACACACTGTATTAAGCCGCTACAGACACTAGCCTACTCCAAATTAACTTCGGTATGGACTATAGTTGAACCCCAATCAATCTCACACTGATCCAAGGTACAGTTATGCTCCTACGCCTCTGATCCCATCAGGATGCTACGTACTTGATTCCCTTAGCTGATCTCACCCACAACTAAGAGTTGCTACGACCAAAGTGGAAGACTTTAATAAACAAATCTGTTTCACACAGAAAAGTCTACGGTAATAGATAAATCCGTCTCCCACGAATATAACCACGAGTTTTGTTCCGTCTTTTGATAAATCAAAGTGAACATGAACCAATCAATAAACCGGTCTTATATTCCCGAAGAACAGCCTAGTATTATTGATCACCCCACAATAATCTTAATCGACGCAGCGAAAAAAGATATTGTGGAATCACAAACGATGAGACGAAGTGTTTGTGATTACTTTTCTATCTTGCCTATCGGAGATATAAAATCTTAAGCCAATTATTACAATCGCACTCGTAACGATAGAAGATGCAAGATCAGATCACACAACTACAAGAAAAGTAGTATCGGTCTGGCTTCACAATCCCAATGAAGTCTTTAAGTCGTTAACCTGGTTTAGAAGAAGAAACCAAAGGTTAAAGGAGAATCGACTCTAGCTATGCAACTAGTATCACATGTAAGGTGTGGGGATTAGGTTTCCCAGTTGTTAGAGTTCTCCCTTATATAGTTTTCAAATCAGGGTTTGCAATCAATGTTAGCTTGGTAACAAAGCATTCAATATTCACCGTTAGATGAAAACCTGATTAGATTCAAGCTAATATTTCTCAACCGTTGGATCGAAAAATTAGCTTGTTACACACAAATGAAATGTCAAATTTTGGGTTTACGAACCGTTCCCAAACATTAACATTTGTTAGTTCAACAATAGTTAACCAAATGGTTAGCCATATGATTACTTTCATATCAAACATATTCTTCTTCACCATAACTAGTTCAAATGACTCAAATGAACTAGTTAGAGAGTTCTTCAATTTCTTAGATCTTATGTAACTACACAAGACACAATCGAAGCAAAAACGTTTTGATTCACTCGAATCGGTTCATGAACTTTATAGCCACGGTTTGCAAAAGCATTCCTTAGTTTAAATAAACGTGAGTTCAAGAACAACCGGTTTTAGATATAACCTTCTCAAGTTCGCGGACTGGGTTCGCGGACTTAAGCTCATGGAAGGAGTTCACAAACTCCAACAGAAATTCTCGGGTCGAGAACTTCCGCCAGTTCGCGGACTTGGCTCACGCCACTTCCATTTCTCTTGATCAACAAAGTTCGCAAACTTTGGTTCAAGGAATAAGGACTTATACATATATGTGTTTCCACAACAATGCTTATATCCTACGAATGGTTATGTAATCTAAACTCTCATTTCAATCATTGAAACATTCTCAGAGGATGGATATAGTCGTTATTCACTGACCATTTTTCGTCAGAGCAATTTTCAAAGTGATTGAAACATAACATGACTTTCGTCACTAGGTAAAGATGAATTTGGCTAAAGCGAAATCTTACCAACACATATTTCTAGAAATAAATAGGCGAGATAAACTTGGCTCTAAATACCAAATGTGCATAATGAAATTCTATATATCAAAACGACTTTTGTCTCAAGAGTAGGAGATAGATTAGATAGACTTTTGAGTGACAGATAAGTTCAAGTCTCCACATACTTTTTAGTCGAAAAAGATCCACCAGTTCCTTGAGTAGTCCTTCGTCTTGTATGACGATTGCCATGGAGTTCTTGAGCTCAACTACACTTTCTATCCTAGTCCGAGACCTTTAGCTATGTAGGCTAGAAATCAAGACTTATAGTTTTGATCACTAACA
Source organism: Papaver somniferum (assembly GCF_003573695.1). Classification (NCBI taxonomy): domain Eukaryota; kingdom Viridiplantae; phylum Streptophyta; class Magnoliopsida; order Ranunculales; family Papaveraceae; genus Papaver; species Papaver somniferum. The sequence goes on from NC_039358.1 coordinate 170,313,286, forward strand.
TTGACAAACATGCTTGAGATAGCAACGCATGCGAGTTCGACCGAGCAATGCTCTAACAATCTCCCCCTTTGTCAATTTTAGTGGCAAAACTATTAATACATATGGAATACAAAAAATAAATAAATAAAATTTTGTAGCTCCTATTCCACATGCCTAATCTTCAACATTACTCGAAATCTCCGTCACTTCCAAGTACTCCAATGATCCCAAAGGTTGTAAGTTTAGCATCATCGTTGTTGAAAATTCGTAGCTATAACAACAAGAAAACAATAGTTCTAAATCATTGTTATACAGTGTCATAGTATCATTACATAGCGTCAAAGTCCAATTGCATCACAACTTTAACAACAATACTATGGTGATATGTATCACTCCCCCTTAGTCAATACTCCATCTCACATGGAAACCACTCCCCCTTACATAATGATCCGAAAACCATATGTATTTGTAGTGTGAACTACATATTAATTCTCCCCCTTTTTGTCAATAAAATTGGCAAAGGTACAAGAACGGGATCCTAATGAAATTTCCGAAAGAGACATTTCTTGACCAAAAGAAAGTAAAAATATCAACTTGTTCTTTAGATGCAATCATAAAGCCGAAGCTAAATGCATTCATCAAGGAGTTTATAAAGATACAAGATAACCCCTATAATATTCCACAACCACACTCCCCACAAAGATTTGGCAATTAAGCGCAAGTTCAAAAGAACTCTCCCCCATTAAATGTAATTCCCGAAAGAACAACAAGAGTGACCTTAATTTCGAAAGAAAAGAAGGATTTCTTTGGACATAACAAATTATATACAAGTATGAATTTGAATCCAAAATGTTCAATTAAATTAACCACAAGAGAACCCATGATATATTTAATCGACAAATGCTCAAACATAAGTGAACTTATGGAGACTTTAAAAATACAATTAGATTAATCACAAGAGAACCCATAATTAATCTAATTGAAATACACAACCAAACTAATCACAAAAGCAATCAATTTAATTGGTCATGCTCGACATAAGAAAACTTACGGAGCAACAACTAAATAACCAAACAAGATGATTAACTTAGTTGGAAATGCTCGACATAAATTACCTCACGGAACAACAACATAGCTAATCAAAAATAATCAACTTGGTTGTTTAATGCTCAACATAAGACACTTTACGGAGCCTCACAGTAATACATAAAATATGGATCAGGGAAGATCAATTACCGCGGAATACTCAAGGATCCATTCTATTTTCCATCACTATTTACACAATGACATACAATAAACATAATCCTTGCAAACAAAAGATTTTAACCTATCTTCCATTAATAATTGACAATATAGGCTTAAATTTTTTATTTGTCAAAAGTCCATTCATTCTTTTATCAATACATACATATCGACATAAGAAAGACTTTACTTTTGACAAGATATGGGACGGTCAAGTTCACGGACGTAAACACACACATCCCATAACAATATTGCAATATATAAAACCATAAATATTAATTCTGCAAAAATCATCTTCCAAACAAGTTTAGAATTTAAACCAATAAATCTAAAAAGAAGAAGATGAAAACGTTGGATATAGCTATGTGTAATCACAATAATGGCTACTCCAAACTCTAGTTATTCTTCTAATAAAAACAAGAAAAATAGAAGATTTACTAGGCAAAGAAGAGAATCAAAGTTCGTTGAGAACCTCATATCTTTCAATGAATCCATCAAAGAAGGTATCACTGATTTCCTTTATTCTCTTGACTGTAGACACACCATGTTCATGAGTTATAACACTAAATTTGCGATCAACAACCCGAGCAAGCTGTCTAGCCTTGGTGTAGTCCATGATGAGCTTCTTTTTATTACGTATCAGAATATTCTGATTAGCAAGGATTCTGGCCTGACCATCCAAGAGTTGGTTTTTTTTGCAGTTGAAGATTTGCAAACTCGACCTTTGAATCGTTCTGAACACGAATCAAATCCTTGACAGAATCATCAATCCAGGAGTTGTGATCCTTTATTTCAAGCATCTTCTTTAGGACCAGCTCTTGAATTGACTCACGTCCTTGAGCGTCTTCCTCCATATCAAGATGCACAATCTCTTGAGATTTTGCAGAGCTCTCCGTGTAATTTTTTTGATAGGGATGGAGAAACACAATATAAAGTAATATATATGTGTATGTAAACAGGAGAAGGAAACTCTTGTTTATGGAAACCCTAAGAACTCTTAAGAGGAGGACGCGGACGTTGTGGACTATTAGCACAAAAAAAAACTTGCACAAAAACCGAAACTGAAATAATATACAACATACTTGAGCATTTCTCAATAAATTTCCTTGCACCTCTCAAGTTAGAAACAAAGAAAAGAATACCTGGAGTCAGGTGGTAGAGTGGAATTTAGTTCCATTGTGGTCATCGAGAAAGGAGTTGTATATATCATCTGACAGTTTGATCTTCGTGTTCTTCGCCTTTCTTCGATTGTCTTTCATCCGAGAAGAGTAAGACACGGTGTGTTTAACATATCCGTCAGAAGGCTTTTTCTGAGGACTAAATCTAGGACCTCTTGCAACTGGTTCAAGAGGATCAGAATGGATAGGAATCCATTTTCTAGACTTAGATTTACCAGAACCAGTCTTATAAACACAGGGAATGCTTTTATCCGCAGCACAAGAATTTATACCACTAGAATGCATTTGAACTCTGTGATGATTTCTAGAAAAGAGATCATATTTATAAAACTTCTGGTTTTCTGTGGGCATGCGATTCACTGCAGTAGTCAACTGACTATATGTTCCATTGACAGTGGAGAGAAGCAAATTATGAAGTTTAGAAATTTGTTTCCTTCTGGCAAAACAATGGATAGCATAGTGATTCTTTCTCCCACAGAAAGTACAGGTTCGTGGAGGAGAAGCAACAAACGGCACCTGTTTTGACTTCATAGCCGTATGAGAAGATTGTAAGTTATATAAACCTTTCTTGACACAAACTTCTACTGGAAGATCCTTCATGTACTGCAATCCATGAGAATTAGTTTGTACAGAAGAATTCCTCCTTAAGACAGAGTTTTCCTTTTCCAAGGAACTGCACTGTTCATTGGCTAGAGTAAGAGATGCTTCTAGTTTCTCATTTTTGACACAAAGCCTGTTAAGTTCTGATGAATGCGTCTCGATCAAACGTTTCTCTCTAATTGAGTCTTCCTTAACTATATCTTCAAGAGCACTAATCGTTACACGCTGTAGAGTAGTTTCTTGGAGTAGCTTATCAATATTCTTAGAAAATGACTCAATGATGTTGTAGAGTTCATGTTCTCGATCAAGAGACTTTTCAAATTCATCAATCAGCTGATCATGATCATGAAAATCAATAATCTCAGCGTAGTTTTTTGAGATTCTGGTGAGCTTCATTTCAGCTTTTGCCATAGTGCTCAATGTCTCATCGGAGAGAGATATGTCATCACATGATGGAATAATCTTCTTACGTCGGGATTCAGGAGAATCAGCTAAGGAGTAATCCTTTGAGGTATTCCCAAGACATTTGGCATAGTTAAGCTTTAGAAGACATCTTGGTATGCGTAGAAGAGATTTTGTCCTCATACTCAGACTGCCACAAACACATACTTGTAAGGTCTTAAACGTGTTTGCCTGCTCTGATACCAATTGAAAAAGCGGGGGTACACAACCTGTAGATGGTGGATTTTCGACAAAGGGTAGAATTGTAAAACTATAGATTCGGAAACCGGATGAGTATTGAGGCTCATGTATCTCATCAAAGCATGAAATCTCATGCCATAAAATCTCTGACTGAGAAGGCCGTCTCTCAGAGTACATGTAGATGTGTAGTATCTCAGCTGAGGCCAAGACACATCTCATGAATACTGAGAAATTTCAGTAATTACTCCGGATCCGGAAATCAGATGAGTATCGAGACTCATGTCTCTATGCATGAAAGTTCATGCCACCTCTGATGGAGAAAGTCTCTCGGGGAAGATGAAGATGTGTAGTCTCTCAGCTGAGGCCACGACACATCTCATACTGTATAGAATCGAAAGATTGGGTGGCTCCTAGAGAACATGTCTGCTAGTATAGAGCGACAACGTCTTCGGGATGTAACCAGGTTTTCCCCGACTATGCAAGAGGAATTTGACACTCCAACAAGTTCATATTGCTCAACCCTCAGATAATTAATGCTCCTAGACAGAAAGCCCTTCTAGTATAGGGCCAGCAATTAATTATCTTAAATCGTCTGAATATCCAGCAATATTCTACGAGCCATCGTCTGAATATCCAGCAATATTATACGAGTCGTCAATTAATCGCATGAATATCCAGCAATACTCTACGATTCCTCGTTATATTTCGTTACTTCAATCTGTGGTTCTTCCCAACAGAATTCCACAGGTTAGTAATAAATATTCAACGAAACAGGCATCTGAGCATCGAATAAGCCCTGACAAAAATGGTGCAAGTGTAATTAGCAGATAATGCACAGACCAGCATTTTGAATGCACGAACGAGCATTTCAAAAATACGAACGAACGAGGAACCTATGCAAAATAGGAAGGGAAAATAATAATAATAAAATATTAAGCAAAAGCGCCAGGGGACTATGCTCACCAGCCGGCCAGTCATGCCGTGACTAGTCCCGCGCCCAATTCTATATTTTATCATATTTATACTATTTTCACAATCACATGAAAATCCTCTTGTTCGAGCAAATTTCCTTTATTTCAAAGAAATTATCTAAATCACATGATTTTATCAAAAATAATAAAATTAGGGAAAGGTGTTGCGGGACCGGTCCCACACCTCACGTCCCATTATTTTATTATTTCTTCTCAAATTATGAAAATTCCTTGATTTTATGAATTTTCCCTAAAATCATGAAAATTACCTAATTTCATGTATTTTCTCTAAAATCATGGAAAATATTAAAAAATTAGGCAAACTTGTGGGACCGGGCTCTAGCCGGCCGACCATGCCTTAGCCGGTCCCACACGCCCATTATTTTATTATTATTTGGTGTTTTGTTTCCTGATTTCATGAAAACTCCCTGATTTCAACAAAATATCTTGGTTTTCAACAAATCCCTTTGATTTTATGAAAATTATCTAAAATCATCAAAATTACATAAAATTGGGAAGAGTGCCTTGGGACCCGTGCCCATTGGCCGGCCGGCCATGCCACAACCATTTCCGGTCCCACACTCCCATTCCCTATTTTATATTTTAATTTATGTCTCTCATCTCATCGAAGTTCCCTAATTTCGCCAAACTCTCCAGTTTCATGGAATTTCCCTTAAATCAGAGAAAAATACATAAAATCACATAAAACTGGGAAAAGCAAGTGGGATCGCGTGTCAGCCGGCCGGCCATGCCCTAGCCGTGGCCGGTCCCACACCTTGTGATTCCTTGTATATTTATTATTTTCATCATCTCATGTATTTTTCCCAGTTTTAGCAAAACCATGGATTTTTCATATTTTCTCCAAATGTTGCTCAAACGTGCACAAGAAAATATCAAATTCTTAGGACTGAAGCACAGACATCATGGTGACACGGGCACATCCCCTTGACTGACCAAGGGTGACCTGAGGCTTGCAAACAGCTGGTCCCGCATGTTTTAATGATTTTAACCTAATTTTCTCACTTGCTCATATTAGGTTCGAACTATTTCCAAACAATTGGAAGTTCACTCAAACGACCATCTACTTGTCCCACGACCACAAGAGCCGGTCTCATGACCTCTTGGTCGGTCCCTCATATTTTCTACATCAGGTTTCATGATTTGTCGCTCACACGAGCATTATTTCAGTAAATGATTAAATCAACATTTAATCATTCTTTCACCAACTGGTCCTCAAGAGACTTTGGTATTTTTGCTCATTCGAGCATTTGGGCGTTATATTGTGAACCCGTCATCCCATGTAGACGGTCCTATGTGATTTGCAGTAAATCATCATCTCGGTAAAATTAGGGTTTTGAATCCAGAACTCTGCAGAAACTGATTCTGAGCAGATTCGAACACTCTGATAATTTTATGTTGATTCCATGATTAACATTCGTATTTATTTTTCTCGACTCAGCAGTCAGTAACTTAAATTAATATTTTATTTGGTCCAGCTACCAACAATTCATCAAAAGAACAATATTTGTTCAAACTAGCAATATTTGCTCAATTAGCAATATTCGCTCAGACTAGCAATATTTGCTCAAATCAAAGAATATTGGTTCAACTATCAATATTCAACAATTTAGCAACACAGTTTTTCTCGTCTTAGGTTATGATGATACCTCGTCTCAGCAGACACATTAAATTCATGAGTTTCGAAACATTTGCTAATCATGTTCAACTCAGCAATACATGGACTCATCGTCCCATAAAGTCAGCAACTGACTCCACAATCACGAGATTTCAATCGTGTCAATGGGGGGATACAAACAAGGGTTTTGGTCTGGCGGTCTACGACACGTGTGTTCACCCACGATGAGAATGTGAGCAAGTCGTGCAATCAGTTAGAAGAGTCAGCAAAGTAGTGGGTGGAAAGTTAACCAAGTCTCCGCACGATGAGTAATTGGTTTTAACACGATTTCCCCATTTCCCACTCTCTGATTCCAGCAACTGTCACACTTCATGGGATCATGGTGTTTTCAACTACGGCATTATAAAATGTCTCTGAATCCTGATTGAAAAGACAGAAGTTTTCGAACACTCGAACAACCTTCGCCAAGACGAGCAATTTCTCATCAAAGTTCATACAGACAATCTTTCGTCTACACGAACTCACAGAAATTACTCTCAATTGAGAAAAATTCGATCATTCAGAGCATTTTCACGCTGAATTCACAACACACCTACAATCTCAGATCACCATTGATCTCACGTATTTCTCAGCTTCCCTCCTACAGATCAACCCATCCTCTCTTGTGACCGAATTGACTCTGAAACGGCCATTGTTCTTGGTTTAGGCCGGCGTCTTACAGACTGATCTCTCGAACTTAAAGCACTCCCTTCTTGCAGTGCATCTGTGTAAGGTTCAACATTTCGCTCGGTTTCAAGGAGTCTCCACACGGCCGACTCTTCAATTCCGTAAAAGCCAGCAAATCGTTTTTCCCCACTCACAGATTGGCGACCACAGTGGGAAATTAATCTCTCGGTTGCAATCTCACGATTTCACAAGATGGCTGGTCTTAGGTATGGGTTAGTTACAGGTTCCAACACAAACGATGCTAGTATTAGCAACACCAACAATGACAATCAGAATATCCCGGAAACGATTCCGGCCTCCAACACTGACGGTGGTGACATTACTCCTCTTCACGCTGAAGGTGATCCCCTGTTCGGTCGACACCCTGAAGAAGTCAGAGGAAATCCACCACCTACCATTGCTGATCTTATCAAAGTGCAGGAGACTCTCGCAAAGAATCAGACGGACATGGCTGCTACACAGAAGGAGTTGTGTAATTATCTCAAAACTCTTACTGATAAGATAACAGAGAAGACTCAAGAAAAGGGAAAAGAGAAGGAGAAATCCTCAGATGTTGCTGATCCTGAAGTAATCCCAATCCATACAGTGGATGATGATGAAACTGGCAAAGCTGCAGATTCATCAGCAAAGGAACCATCAAATTTCATTACTCGGGAAGACGTGGAGCGCCTTATGGAGAACCGTGGAAAAGACAAGACATCACATGTACGTCTTCACCAACCTCCTTATCCTGCCGCTACGCAGAGGATTCCCCTTCCAAAAGGTTACATTTCTCCAACTTTCACTCTGTATGACAGAACTGGCAATGTTCGAGAACATGTCTCTCGTTTTCTCGAAGCCTTGGGAGAGCATGAACATAACCATGTTGTTCGTCTCAAAGAGTTTTCAAAATCCTTGAAAGGAAGAGCATACACCTGGTACAACAACATCGCACCGGGGACTATCAACAATTGGGGAGAAATGATCAACGCCTTCTACAGGAAGTACTTTTTCGTGTTAGAGCAAGTCACTCTCTCTGATCTTGGAAGAATGTTCCAGAGGGTCAGTGAGAATCCCAATAATTACGTGAAAATATTCAGAGTCCAGGCCCTGGACTGTCATGACCCAAATGTCACAGAGCAGCAGCTGGTAGATTTGTGTATCAACGGCATGCTCCCGGTCTACAGAGCTCTACTGGAGAATCTTCGATTCCATACTTTCTCAGAACTTCACGAAGCCGCGAAGAGATCAGCAACCACTGCACCTGCTCTGTTAGAAAGAGCAAAGTCCACAAAGACTGAGGAATTACGTGACACTCGAGGAAGTAGACACCTGATCAACAAGCAGTACAACCTGCAGTCCTCTACAAACGCTGCTGCAGAAGGGAACAAGCGCAAGGCTGAATCCCCAAACAAGCATGCTGCAGCTCCTCCAAAGACGCAAAAGAAGGACAAACCAGAGACACAGGCTCCTGGCCAACGCACAGATGCTCCTGATGATGCACCTGATTTTCCTCTCCCCATTGGAGAAGTGCTCGAACTATTAGGCGCCTGGATCCAAGATGGTGCAATCAAATTGCCATACGTCAGGAGAGACCCAACTGAGGAAGACATGGAAAATCCTCGTTACTGCCGATTCCACAGGTTCGTCAATCACCCCACAAGTAGCTGCAAAGTTTTGAAACGCATATTCAGAGAAAAGGTTGAGTCAGGAGAACTTAACCTTGGAGCCGAAGGAGTACACATAGATCCTCTTCCTGTCAGGACTTTCTCTATTTCTGAAGCACCAGTCAAGGAAGCAGTTCAGTCATTGATATATCATGTTTGCGAATTGCTCTATCTGTCAAAAGCACAAAGAGGAGACATGTTCACAGCTTTGAACCACATAGTGTCTGGGAAACGCCTACTGATTCCAGAATTACCTCCTGAACCATCAGCCACCGACAAAGAAATGTATGACTGGGGACTTCTCACCACCGTGCATATTAAAGGAAATGAATTCAAAAGAGCATTTGTTGATGTCGGCACCGCCGTCAACATCATCCCTTTGAAAACTCTCAGAGTTGCTGGCATTACTAGACAAGAGGCTACTCATGCTCCCATAGCAATCAGAGACCACGAAGGAATCTCCATAGATGCATACGGCTTCATCATTCTCAAAGTCACGGAGAATTTGGTCTGCATTGAGACCAAGTTTTACATAATTCGAGAAGATCCTGGATATGACATGATCCTTGGAAGAACTTGGATTCATGCTGGAAGGGTAACTTCAAAGCTTTTAACACACTCCGTCGCCGAGAAAGACTCCAAGTCAGAAGAAGAGTAGAGGACGCCCCACTGTTTGAGCATTTGGAGGAAGTAAAAACCTTAATGGGACTTACGCAAGAACCTGGGGAAAATCCACATACCTTTGTCAAGAGGTTTCGAGCTCAGGCAAGTCTTATTCCTCTTCATGCTCCAATATTACCAATGTTCAAATATGATACTTTGATTAAAGGACTTCTCCCTACAAACGATTTAGCAATTACCAAAAGTTATGAATGGATAACTTCACCTCCCCAATATTATACCCAATGGTTGGGTTCAGAGCTTCTCCAAGTCGGCCATTCTGTCAAGAGGTTTATTGCTGAGGACCTGGCTAAGTACGACATGAATGTCCATACGTTCCACAACCATGGAATCAACAAAAGATATTCAAGGCGCGAACTACTAAACCAAACAAATTCAAGGAAGGGGATTTGGTTTTCAAGGCGGCTAAACGAGATCTCTACTCTGCAAGGAGCTCCAATTGGGAAGGACCATTTATGGTTGCTAAGTACATAACTGGAGGATACTACAAATTGATCAACACAGATGGTAGAACCCTTCCAGTAATTCACGAGAATTGGCTTAAGGCATTTATATGAAATTATTAGGCATTTGAGGTACTGGGCGTTTGAGCACTCATGACGTCTGGATTTGGCATTTAGGATTTTCTTTAATTATATTTCAATCCATCCAAAACGTTTGCAATACTTGCAATCAGTATTTGAATTCAGCAATTTATCAGAAATTCAATTCACTTTACTTAAAGAAAATCTCTATCAAATCGAAAATCAAAGAAAATTCTCAGTCACTCGACACCTATCAAAGAATCAAAACCCAAATAAAATCTCACATCTATCACAGAGTTCAATGTTCTTGATATTATGGAAAGGAAACTAAAGAAAACCATCAAAGAAAGATTTCTGCTCTTCTGCCTCCTCCAAGACTTTGAAGGCTGCCTTTTCCGCCTCCAGCTTCCTGGTTAGTTCTGCAACTTCATTCATCTTCTTCAACACGGCATCACTGGTAGGGAAGGGAACATTACCCTTTACTGCTTTCCTGATAACTTCAAGTCTTTGACAGAGCCACTTCAGATTGAAGCCAAGATCTTCAGCATTCTTCAAGTTGTACTCCCAATCAAAGAGTACGTCTTGGGTAACATCATTTCTGGATGTAATCCGGATATCATTTATAACACGCAAGATGACTTCTACTTGTCTCGTCAAGAAATAACTGCGTCCTGGATCCTGAGTAACAACAATGTGTCCATACATTTCCCACAGTTCCTTGTACATAGCAGCATATCCGATGGGAACGCTAAATCCTCCAACAAGCTGGTGATATGGGAGTAACTCACCAAATTGAGGATCAAAGGAAATCCCTGCAGTAGGATACTCGTGCACTATCATCTGGTTCTCAGCTACTGGAGCAGCATCGATAATCATAGAGACGATTTCAGAGGAAGTAGCTTCTGCTATTTCGGGTTCGGGTTCCACCGTCTGAGGCACAATTGGAGTTTCTTCTACCTCCACGGCATCAACGACCACTTCATCATCTTGAGGCACATATGGAAGTATTGTCATCAACAACTCCTAGATTTCCCAAACCATCATTACTGGATTCATGATTCCCAACTTCGTTGTTAGGCACCTAATGCGAAGATTACATGGGATTAGAATGATTCAAGGGGAGAAATCCAATACAATCATAAAATTAAGGAGTAAGTGAACTAACATCATCTAAGTTCCTTATCATACATCTAAGATGTGTACAAGTAGCATCAAAGTCATGAAACACGTTTTCAAAGAAACTCAGCTGAAGAAATTTTACACTGCCCTGTGTTCAATGACGAACTGGGAGCAATTGGGTGGAGTAGAGTTGGGTTATATACCATTCTTTCGTAAAGTCCTCTACAACATGTCAAAATTTCATGGCAATTGGGCGAACGAGCTAGGAGGTGTGATCAAAACATCGGGCAACATACAATCTGAAAAAGTTCTGAAAGTCTCCTGGAAGTTTACTATTTCGTCTTTTTCAGGCCCTAAACGTGCTCAAAACTTAAAATTTTTGATAAAGCTTGGAAATTTTCCGGGCTTGAATATGCATATGCAGATCATGAAAATCCGACTCCATGAAGATTTTACGGCGTTTTTGGTAAAAAACTGGGTTCTGAATTTTCTGACGACGAAGTTCGACCAAGTTTTTCGTATATACACATGGATTCTCATTCATTCACAAATCAGCACTTTCATACTTCTATGAAGAGGATGCAGGGTATATACTCACTTTGGGGGTCTCCGAAGTACTCAAGGAATTATGATTGTCCGTATTAACGACAAGGGGCTCATTACTTCTATTTGGCTCCGAATCTTTGGAAGTGCCTTCGTCTATATTCTCAGAGGAAGATCGAACATCAGCACTTTCCATCTCCATGACGACATCCTCCTGGACATATTATCAAGTAGTTAGCATTTTCACATGAAACATTTATGTCTGATGGTAAAGGAAATTACTCACGGCGACTTCTTCTTCAACGTTCAAATCAGAAGTCGTCTGCCCAGCAGCAGAGAATCGAAGACCGTCAATACTAGACGGAGCAAAGTCTGTGACCAAATAACAAATATTGGTTTTGAGATCCTGATAATGCGGATGGAAGAAGTCACAGCGGAAAAATATCAACAACTCACCAAAAAGGCGACTGGGGACTTTATGGTGTTGGGCAACAACTTGCAATTCTTGCTCCTGCCTTCTCCACCGTGGGCAATTGCCTCCGCCTCTGAGAAATTCACTTCAATTCGAGGTCTCACAGCACGACCCTCCTGCAAAAGAAATTGATGTGATAATTAAAGACGATTATACGAGTTGTATGAGGAATATGCAAAAGAATACACTGGTGAACCTCCTGGAGATGTCTTTCGCTTGTCACCACCAGAAATATTCCTTAGTCTGGGACGAGAGGCACTCATCTCAGGAAGGAGGATCTTTCACTAAAGGTTGGACGGACGTCACATAATCATTAAGACGCTCAAGCTCTGATCCCAGAATTCCATGTAGCCTGGAGTCACATACGTAGTTCGATCAGCACAAGGGAACCAATAAGAGCTCCCTTCATCATGTGTGTGATCTAAGCAAGTCTTAAGTTGTTCCACTGATGGTCTTCTCCTTCTGAAGGTTGGAACACATTGGTCCATACCCATCTGACGGGCGGCTCTGTCAATGTTATACTCCTCCACCGAAAAATCTCCATACGTTGCTGATATTAGATGACCGGGAGTGCAACTCAGCATGAAAGATCTTTCGCCATCGCTCAAATCAGCACCAGATTTCAAATACTTACTTTCTCCAGCATTGAAAGTCGTCAATTGAGAAACGTGAGGAGGAACCACCACCCAAGGACGGAAGTTGAACTCAGACTCGTCATCTAATACGTCAATGAAGCGTGTCTTGGACTGAATTTGCTTCGTAGACCAGCGCATAATCCTAGCGTTGTCTTTCTCATGGAAGATACGTCGAGCATCAGCAGAGTTCAGACTTTGTAAGACACTACGGGGAATGGGTGCATAGTTTCCGAAACGCTCCCACATCAGAGCTTGGAGAAACATCGTGTTGGCGTAGCATTCAATCTTCATGAAGCCGTTCGAAACACTGGAGTCTACGACTAAAGAGTCCAGGTTAGAATATAAAGAGCCCAAGAATAAGCTACCTAGCGGAAGTTGTTCACCTTGAGCCAGCTTAATAGCGAAAGGAATTACAAACGGCTTCAACAAGGTACCAGCATCTTCAAACACATCCCTAGACAGCCATAAGCACAAGAAAGCAGCAATAGACAACATACCGTCGGGTTCATCAAGAGGGACGTCTCGTGGCCACCAATGTGTCAACCAATGAGCGTAACAACCTTTACCAAAAACCTTGTTGATTCTCTCCATCTCAGCTGTTAAAGTTTTGGAAACTGCTTTCTCTTCCGCTGTCCAAAGTTCTTCAGGAAAGTTACCTGTAATTGGAAGATGCAATAAAGCAACTACATCTTCCAAGGTAATAGTGAACTCTCCCCAGCTGCATATAAACGTGTGAGTTGGGATGCACCAGCGAGCAAGAAGAGCTACAATATGCGTCATGAAAGATATAAATCTCCAGATGTTTGAACGGCCCTGGTAATTTGTGCTCTATCCAGCATAGCTCTAACACGAGGAAATCCTAGCATGTGTCTAGACCATCCCGAGAACTTCTCTAAGGGGCGTCGAGAAAGCTTGAATTCAATCATTGAAGCCTGGAATAGTCCTCGTTCAAGACAGAACCGAATAGCAGCACGAGGAGTCACCAATTTCTTTTGAGTGACCGTCCTGGGATTGATCAGAAGGCGATATACCGGGGACTTGAGACGATTTTCGGGCTCCGGAACTTCAAAGAATGTGTCATCTATGTTTGGGACATTCTTGACTCCAGGTGTTTCGTCTTCCTCACCAACGGAAGTCTCATCCGTGCATGTTTCCTCTATGGAGATATCATCATCTGCACACCTTTCATCTCTGGAAGCATCATTGGCTGGAGAATCAGACATCCTCGCAAAGCCTGTGAAATCCACACAATGTTTCAGTCATCCGCGAATTCAATAAGATGATGGAATCATGCAAATTAAAACGCCGGTGTCTACAAATGGTAAATCTTGAACTCTTACCTCTTTAAATTTCACTAACAATAGTGATTGCAATACAAGAGTTAACACACGAAATTAGTTCGCTCCTTGAAACCTGCAGTAACGAACAAAACTTTATTAACCTTCAAAATTGATTTTCTCATAAAATCATATACATAATTTTCATAACGTGAACATTCACACAACTGAACTATGAAATTTACAATAAGACATGACTTCATCATAAATAAGTTGTCTAGTTTGAAGGTTACTCAAAGCCCATGTCTTGATTTTACAAATCAATAATTAATGCAATTTGTTCATATAAATTTTCAGAATTTATCTAATAAGAAGAAATCCATGTGAATAAAATATGTCATCATGTTTCACATAAAATATGTCACGGCTACATATATATCAAAAAAAGTGTATTAGCGTTTTATTAAAAAAACGAAGGTTTATGCTAGTTTTGTGAAAGCTCACACCTATTGTGATAAAATACTAATTCTCATGAAATCTCATAAATTTACATACATAAAAATATATATGTCTATTTTCCTCGAATGAGCATTATCCTTTTAAACGGAGTTTATTTCGGTTTTGTGAAAGCTCACATCTATTAAGGTAAAATCTTGGTTCACATGAAAGCTCATACACTAAGTTTTATCACTGGACCTAATTCCACATATATAAAGAAATCTCTCATAAATCAGGGATTTTTATTAGTTTTCAAAACTAACGATCGAACGAACATACGTTTGATAAAACAAGGGTTTTTCTACAAAACTCACATCAACATATACACACGTATAGAATTTTAACATGATGGAAGCATGAATACCTCATGAAATCAGCAAACTTTGAAAAAAAAAAATTAACGCACCTGACGGCGCCGGTCGGAAATTGACCGGGGATAATCGGACAGCGTCGATTCCCGGTGATTTCCGGCAGAATTTTTTTTCGCTCCTGCTGAGCTCGGATGTGAAGGATATGAAGAAGAGGTGGTGGACGTGTGGAGAGATAAAAAAAAGGATTAATTCCCTTTTATACCTAATTTTATTTCCAAAACCTAATTCCATAAGGATTTCCTTTTGGGCCCGGCCCGTGAATCCTAAACCAACCAAGGTTCCACCATCGAATCAGCGGTTCTACATCAATTTATGTTCACTGGATGATGTTCTATTATGCCACAGAGGTTTCCGCTCAAACCATGGTTTGCTCATTCAGTCGAAATCCGGTAATATCTTATCTTATGACTAAGTTCAATTACTTTTTGTCTGTACCTGGAAAATCACCATTCAATGCTGACTGAGGAACATGACTGTTCCTCAGTAAGCAGGGGACTTAATGTAGATGGTGGATTTTCGACAAAGGGTAGAATTGTAAAACTATACTCCAGATTCGGCAACCGGATGAGTATTGAGGCTCATGTCTCTCATCAAAGCATGAAAGCTCATGCCATAAAATCTCTGACTGAGAAGGCGTCTCTCAGAGTACATGTAGATGTGTAGTCTCTCAGCTGAGGCCACGACACATCTCATGAATACTGAGCAATTTCAGTAATTACTCCGGATCCGGCAATCGGATGAGTATCGAGACTCATGTCTCTATGCATGAAAGCTCATGCCACCTCTGATGGAGAAAGTCTCTCAGGAAGATGAGATGTGTAGTCTCTCAGCTGAGGCCACGACACATCTCATACTGTATAGAATCGAAAGATTGGGCGGCTCCTAGACAGCATGTCTGCTAGTATAGAGCGACAACGTCTTCGGGATGTAACCAGTTTTCCCCGACTATGCAAGAGGAATATGACACTCCAGCAAGTTCATATTGCTCAACCCTCAGATAATTAATGCTCCTAGACAGGAAGCCCTTCTAGTATAGAGCCACAATTAATTATCTTAAATCGTCTGAATATCCAGCAATATTCTACGAGCCATCGCTGAATATCCAGCAATATTCTACGAGTCGTCAATTAATCGCCTGAATATCCAGCAATATTCTACGATTCCTCGTTATATTTCGTTACTTCAATCTGTGGTTCTTCCCAGCAGAATTCCACAGGTTAGTAATAAATATTCAACGAAACAGGCATCTGAGCATCGAATAAGCCCTGACAAAAATGGTGCAAGTGTAATTAGCAGATAATGCAGACCAGCATTTTGAATGCACGAACGAGCATTTCAAAAATACGAACGAACGAGGAACCTATGCAAAATAGGAAGGGAAAATAATAAATAAAATATTAAGCAAAAGCGCCAGGGGACTAGGCTCACCAGCCGGCCAGTCATGCCGTGACTAGTCCCGCGCAATTTTATATTTTATCATATTTTTACTATTTTCACGATCTCATGAAAATCCTCTTGTTCGAGCAAATTTCCTTTATTTCAAAGAAATTATCTAAATCACATGATTTTATCAAAAATAATAAAATTAGGGAAAGGTGTCGCGGGACCGAGCACCAGCCGGCCATGTCTTGGCCGTGGCCGGTCCCACACCTCAGTCCCATTATTTTATTATTTCTTCTCAAATTATGAAAATTCCTTGATTTTATGAATTTTCCCTAAAATCATGAAAATTACCTAATTTCATGTATTTTTATCTAAATCACATGATTTTATCAAAAATAATAAAATTAGGGAAAGGTGCCGCGGGACCGCCGGCCGACCGGTCATGCCTTGGCCGTGGCCGGTCCCACACCTCACATCCCATTATTTTATTATTCCTTCTCAAATTATGAAAATTCCTTGATTTTATGAATTTTCCCTAAAATTACCTAATTTCATGTATTTTCTCTAAAATCATGGAAAATATTAAAAAATTAGGAAAACTTGTGGGACCGGGCTCTAGCCGGCCGACCATGCCCTAGCCGGTCCCACATGCCCATTATTTTATTATTATTTCTTGTTTTGTTTCCTGATTTCATGAAAACTCCATGATTTCAACAAAATATCTTGGTTTTCAACAAATCCCTTTGATTTTATGAAAATTATCTAAAATCATCAAAATTACATAAAATTGGGAAGAGTGCCTTGGGACCCGCGCCCATTGGCCGGACGGCCATGCCACAACCATTGCCGGTCCCACACTCCCATTCCCTATTTTATATTTTAGTTTATGTCTCTCATCTCATGGAAGTTCCCTAATTTCGCCAAACTCTCAAGTTTAATGGAATTTCCCTTAAATCAGAGAAAAATACATAAAATCACATAAAACTGGGAAAAGTCTCAGGACTGAAGCACGGACATCATGGTGACACGGGAACATCCCCTTGACCGACCAAGGGTGACCCTGAGGCTTGCAAACAGCTGGTCCCGCATGTTTTAATGATTTTAACCTAATTTGCTCAGTTGCTCATATTAGGTTCGAACTATTTCCAAACAATTGGAAGTTCACTCAAACGACCATCTACTGGTCCCACGACCACCAAGAGCCGGTCTAATGACCTCTTGGTCGGTCCCTCATATTTTCTACATCAGGTTTTATGATTTGTCGCTCACACGAGCATTATTTCTGTAAATGATTAAATCAACATTTAATCATTCTTTCACCAACTGGTCCTCAAGAGACTTTGGTATTTTTGCTCATTCGAGCATATGGGCGTTATATTGTGATCCCGTCATCCCATGTATCCGGTCCTATGTGATTTGCAGTAAATCATCATCTCGGTAAAATTAGGGTTTTGAATCCAGAACTCTGTAGAAACGTGATTCTGAGCAGATTCGAACACTCTGATAATTTTATGTTGATTCCATGATTAACATTCGTATTTATTTTGCTCGACTCAGCAGTCAGTAACTTAAATTAATACTTTATTTGGTCCAGCTACCAACAATTCATCAAAAGAACAATATTTGTTCAAACTAGCAATATTTGCTCAATTAGCAATATTCGCTCAGACTAGCAATATTTGCTCAAATCAAAGAATATTGGTTCAACTATCAATATTCCACAATTTAGCAACACAGTTTTGCTCGTCTTAGGTTATGATGATACCTCGTCTCAGCAAACACATTAAATTCATGAGTTTCGAAACATTTTCTAATCATGTTCAACTCAGCAATACATGGACTCATCGTCCCATAAAGTCAGCAACTGACTCCACAATCACGAGATTTCAATCGTGTCAATGGGGGGATACAAACAAGGGTTTTGGTCTGGCGGTCTACGACACGTGTGTTCACCCACGATGAGAATGTGAGCAAGTCGTGCAATCAGTTAGAAGAGTCAGCAAAGTAGTGGGTGGAAAGTTAACCAAGTCTCCGCACGATGAGTAATTGGTTTTAACACGATTTCCCCATTTCCCACTCTCTGATTCCAGCAACTGTCACACTTCATGGGATCATGGTGTTTTCAACTACGGCATTATAAAATGTCTCTGAATCCTGATTGAAAAGACAGAAGTTTTCGAACACTCGAACAACCTTCGCCAAGACGAGCAATTTCTCATCAAAGTTCATACAGACAATCTTTCGTCTACACGAACTCACAGAAATTACTCTCAATTGAGAAAAATTCGATCATTCAGAGCATTTTCACGCTGAATTCACAACACACCTACAATCTCAGATCACCATTGATCTCACGTATTTCTCAGCTTCCCTCCTACAGATCAACCCATCCTCTCTTGTGACCGAATTGACTCTGAAACGGCCATTGTTCTTGGTTTAGGCCGGCGTCTTACAGACTGATCTCTCGAACTTAAAGCACTCCCTTCTTGCAGTGCATCTGTGTAAGGTTCAACATTTCGCTCGGTTTCAAGGAGTCTCCACACGGCCGACTCTTCAATTCCGTAAAAGCCAGCAAATCGTTTTTCCCCACTCACAGATTGGCGACCACAGTGGGAAATTAATCTCTCGGTTGCAATCTCACGATTTCATAAGATGGCTGGTCTTAGGTCTGGAAGTCTATGACACGTGTGTTCACCCATGATGAGAATGTCAACAAGTCGTGCAGTCAGTTGGAAGAGTCAGCAAAGTAGTGGGTGGAAAGTTAACCAAGTCTCTGCACGATGAGTAATTGGTTTTAACACAATTTCCCCATTTCCCACTCTATGATTCCAGCAACTGTCACACTTCATGGGATCATGGTGTTTTCAACTATGGCATTATAAAATGTCTCTGAATCCTAATTGAAAAGACAGAAGTTTTCGAACACTCGAACAACATTCGCCAAGACGAGCAATTTCTCATCAAAGTTCATACAGACAATCTTTCGTCTACACGAACTCACAGAAATTACTCTCAATTGAGCAAAATTCAATCATTCAGAGCATTTTCACGCTGAAATCACAACACACATACAATCTCAGATCACCATTGATCTCACGCTTTTCTAAGCATCCCTCCTACAGATCAACCCATCCTCTCTTGTGACCGAATTGACTTTGGAACGGCCATTGTTCTTGGTGTAGGCCGGGGTCTTACATATTGATCTCTCGAACTTAAAGCACTCCCTTCTTGCAGTGCATCTGTGTAAGGTTCAACATTTCGCTCGGTTCAAGGAGTCTCCACACGGTCGAATCTTCAATTCTGTAAAATCCAGCAAATCGTTTTCCCCACTCACACAACCACACCCAATATTTTGCTTAGCAATCTGTATGGACAAACTCCAATATACTTTCTAGAGAATCAACTAGACAATCAGATTCAATCTAGATAAAAAGTATATCAAAGAGTTTATATCTTAATCTCTAGATTTGATATATACTCGAGAAAATAGAAATCTGCGAGTCTTTATCAAATACTAGAGAGATAACTGGGATGGTACCAAAGACCAATAACCAAGTATTAATCAATTTAAATCAACAACCAAAAGGTCGGATATCCTAATTGATTGAACAACGCACAACCTGTGATATTTCAATTATATAACAAAATATAATGCGGAAAAGAAATAACACAGACACCGGAATTTTGTTAACGACGAAACCACAAATGCAGAAAAACCCCGGGACCTAGTCCAGATTGAACACACACTATATTAAGCCGCTACAGACACTAGCCTACTCCAAATTAACTTCGGTCTGGACTGTAGTTGAACCCCAATCCATCTCACACTGATCCAAGGTACAATTATGCTCCTACGCCTCTAATCCCAGCAAGATGCTACGTACTTGATTCCCTTAGCTGATCTCACTCACAACTAAGAGTTGCTACGACCCAAAGTCGAAGACTTTAATAAACAAATCTGTATCACACAGAAAATTCTACGATAATAGATAAATCCGTCTCCCACGAATATACCTACGAGTTTTGTTCCGTCTTTTGATAAATAAAAGTCAACCAGAACCAATCAATAAACCGGTCTTATATTCCCGAAGAACAACCTAGTATTATTGATCACCTCACAATAATCTTAATCGACGCAGCGAAAAAAGATATTTTGGAATCACAAACGATGAGACAAAATGTTTGTGATTACTTTTCTATCTTGCCTATCGAAGATATTAAATCTCGAGCCAATTATTACAATCGTACTCGTAACGATAGAAGATGCATGATCATATCACACAACTACAAGAAAAGTAGTATCGTCCTGGCTTCACAATCCCAATGAAGTCTTTAAGTCGTTAACCTGGTTTAGAAGAAGAAACCAAAGGTTAAATGAGAATCGACTCTAGCCACGCAACTAGTATCACACGTAAGATGTGGGGATTAGGTTTCCCAGTTGCTAGAGTTCTCCGTTATGTAGTTTTCAAATCAGGGTTTGCAATCAATGTTAGCTTGGTAACAAAGCATACAATATTCATCGTTAGATGAAAACCTGATTAGATTGAAGCTAATATTTCTCAACCGTTGGATCGAAAACTTATCTTGTTACACACAAATGAAATGTCCAATTTTGGGTTTACGAACCGTTCCCAAACATTAACATTTTTTGGTTCAACAATAGTTAACCAAATGGTTAGCCATATGATTACTTTCATATCAACCATATTCTTCTTTACCATAACTAGTTCAAATGACTCAAATGAACTAGTTAGAGAGTTGTTCAATTGCTTAGATCTTATGTAAATACACAAGACACAATCGAAGCAAAAACGGTTTGATTCACTCGAATCGTTCATGAACTTTATATCCACGGTTTTCAAAAGAATTCCTTAGTTTAAATAAACATGAGTTCAAGAACAACCGGTTTTAGATATAACCTGCTCAAGTTCGCAGACTGGGTTCGCGGACTTAATCTCATGGAAGGAGTTCACAAACTCCAGCAGAAATTCTCAGGTCGAGAACTTCCGCCAGTTCGCGGACTGAGTTCGCGGACTTGGCTCATGCCACTTCCATTTCTCTTGATCAACAAAGTTCGCAAACTTTGGTTCAAGGAATAAGGAATTATACATATATGTGTTTCCACAAAAATGCTTATATCCTACCAATGGTTATGTAATCTAAACTCTCATTTCAATCATTGAAACATTCTCAGAGGACGGATATAGCCGCTATTCACAGACAATTTTATGTCAGAGCAATTTTCAAAGTGATTGAAACATAACATGACTTTCGTTACTAGGTAAAGATGAATTTGGCTAAATCAAAAGCTTACCAACACATATTTCGAGAAATAGATAGGCGAGATAAACTCGGCTCGAAATAACAAATGTGCGTAATGAAAGTCTATATATCAAAACGACTTTTATCTCAAGAGTAGGAGATAGAATAGATAGACTTTTGAGTGACAGATAAGTTCAAGTCTCCACATACCTTTTAGTCGATGAAGATCCACCAGTTCCTTGAGTAGTCCTTCGTCTTGAATCATGATTGCAATGGAGTTCTTGAGCTCAACTACACTTTCTATCCTAGTCCGAGACCTTTAGCTATGTAGGCTAGAAATCAATACTTATAGTTTTGATTACTAGCATTGACAAACATGCTTGAGATAGCAACGCATGCGAGTTCGACCGAGAAATGCTCTAACAATTCCAAACTCTATTTATTCTTCTAACAAAAACAAGAAAAATAGAAGATTTACTAGGCAATAAGACCTTTGAAGAATTCTTTATCTTCCCCGAACTCCTTGTCGTCAACAACCATTGGGACATAAGGTTCATTAAGGTAGGAGTTTATATCAATAAACCTTCTTGGCTGATGATGTCGAACCAGGGCCTTCTGAATCTCATGAGTCTTATACACAAAAGCCTTTATTTGTTGAATATCCTTTCACATCTCCTTCAACTCTTCAAGAACATCAGAAAACTTCTGAGAGTTAGAAGGAACGTCTCTTGGCTTCCTCACATTCCTTCTATTTCTTTTCAAGGTAGGAGATAACAGAGATTTCTCTTTTTCCTTCATGATTGATGGCTTAACAATCATATTAACATCTTTTCCATCAGAAGATATCACGCTTGGAGTATCCATACGTATGGGTTTGTGAGAGGAAATCACAAATTGAACTCAACAAGTAGTCTTGAGATAAAAAGAGGTTTTGAGGAAGGAAAAAGGAATGTAGGGTTTTGAAACCTTTAAACAGGTTCGTACACGTCAATCTCACAACCCTATAAAGAGTAGAATTATCGATAATAACCTTCCTTTGTTGATAGACAGGGAAGATCAAAACTAAGAACAAAAAATCTTAAAGCCTGAGAGGTACAAAATCATTGTCTCTTTTGATCAGGCACATGAGACAAGATTTCCAAAATAACACAATCAAGTTGCGTTGTGGTGAACAACAATTTGTCCACTATTTTCCTCTTGAGAGGAATCCACAGACCTCTGTCTATCAAAACGACTCGACCATACTTTCTTCTCTAATGGTCTTGGTTTATCCTTGGAAACTAACTTCTTAGACGAAGATAAAATCCTACATACCTCAACGGTCTTCCGAGCAAGTTTAATCTTATTTGCTAAGGGATTTGCTCTTCGTTGAAGTTTGTTGACGTGCCTCAATTGGTGTTTGTACTTATAACACCTTGAAAGTTCATGACCCTTTAGAGAACAATATGAGCACGTCAAACTGGGATAAAAGTCATACTTCTGAGATGTGCACGCAGCTAGACACATGGTGGAACCTGAAACATTACAAACAGAGTTTCCAAGAAATGAATCAATTTTTTCTTCCAGATTAGTTGGGTTTTCTTCTGGAAGAATATCGAAATTGATGTATGTATTGCTACAGTTATCAAAATCAATATTTTCACCAAGAAGTGCAACTCTTGATTTCTCGTCTTTATTAGAATCATAATTGTCAGACATTTCATCAAGAGTTGAAGCAAGACCTTTGTTCCCGATGTATTTTCTACGATTTGGGCACTCGTTTGAAAAATGACCAAATCATTTACACTTAAAGCACTGAGGCATATCCTCATCATCAGTTTCACCTGTTTCCCTGTTTTTAGGAGGAATACGATTATGAGGTTTAACTGATGCTTTAGGCTTATCTCTGGAGAACCGTTTACTTCTCTTCAACAGAAGATCCCTAAACTGTCTTGTGATCATCGAGACTGACTTGTCAAGATCTTCATCTGATGAATCTGTCTCAGAGTGATCATCTTCAGAGATATACACTTTTTTTTACTCTTATCAAGTAATTTAGTGTCCTTTTGTGCTTTGAACGCAACATCCTTAGTTTTGGATGAATGTTCGTGATCAAAGATCTTAAGATTCCCAACCAGCGTATTTCTGGAGAGATTATCTAGGTTATTTCCCTCAACGATGGCATGATTTTTAGAGTCGTATCTAGATGGCAGCGATCTGAGAATTTTCATCACAATGTCCTTTTCAGGAATAGTCTTACCCAATGCAAAAGATGCATTAACAATTTCAGACACTCTGTGATTAAACTCATCAAATGTATCTTCATATGCCATACGCAGGTTTTCCCAATCGGATTTAAGGTTTTGAAGCCTAGCTTCCTTTTCACTAGAGTTACCTTCGAATACGGTTTCTAAGATATCCCACGCATCTTTAGACCTCGTGTAGTTTGACATATGGTGCTGAAGATTTGGGGTAATGGCATGTATAATGGCATTCAAACCGTCGGAATTTTGCTTTGCAGCATTTATCTCGGTAGAGGTGTATTCACCAATATCCTTGGGAACGTTTAGATCTCCAACTGCCACGACGGGAGCATTATAGCCATTAACAACATATACCCATGATTGAAAATCACATGCTTGAAGAAAAGCTCTCATAGCAATTTTCTACCATAAGTAATTAGAGCCATCGAAGGCTGGTGGTACGTTAATTGAGATAACACCTCTGTCCATAGAGTCAGATCGCTACAAACACAGACTTGTAAGGTCTTAAACGTGTTTGCCTGCTCTGATACCAATTGAAAAAGTGGGGGTACAACAACCACACCCAATATTTCGCTTAGCACACTGTATGGACAAACTCCAATATACTTTCTAGAGAATCAACTAAACAGTCAGACTCAATCTAGATAAAAAGTATATCAAAGAGTTTATATCTCAATATCTCGATTTGATATATACTCAAGCAAATACAAATCTGCGAGTCTTTATCAAATACTAGAGAGATAACTTGGATGTTACCAAATACCAATATCCAAGTGTCAATCAATTTAAATCAACAACCAAAAGGTCGGATATTCTGATTGATTGAACAACGCACAACCTGTGATATTTCAATTATATAACAAAATATAATGCGGAAAAGAAATAACACAGACACCAGAATTTTGTTAATGAGGAAATCGCAAATGCAGAAAAACCCGGGACCTAGTCCAGATTGAACACACACTGTATTAAGCTGCTACATACACTAGCCTACTCCAAATTAACTTCGGTCTGGACTGTAGTTGAACCTCAATCAATCTCACACTAATCCAAGTTACAATTATGCTCCTACGTCTCTGATCCCATCAGGATGCTACGTACTTGATTCCCTTAGCTGATCCCACCCGCAACTAAGAGTTGCTACGACCCAAAGTCGAAGATTTTAATAAACAAATCTGTATCACACAGAAAAGTCTAGGGTAATAGATAAATCCGTCTCCCACGAATATACCTACGAGTTTTGTTTCGTCTTTTGATAAATCAAGGTGAACATGAACCAATTGATAAACCGGACTTGTATTCCCAAAGAACAGCCTAGTATTATCAATCTCCTCACAATAATCTTAATCGACGCATCGAAAAAAGATATTGCAGAATCACAAACGATGAGACGAAGTTTTTGTGATTACTTTTATATCTTTCTTATCGGAGATATCAATCTCAAGCCAATTATTACAATTGTACTCGTACGATAGAAACAACAAGATCAGATCACACAACTACAAGAAAGTAGTATCGGTCTGGCTTCACAATCCCAGTGAAGTCTTTAAGTCGTTAACCTGGTTTAGAAGAAGAAACCAAAGGTTAAAGGATAATCGACTCTAGCTTAGCACAACTAGTATCACACAGAAGGTGTGGGGATTAGGTTTCCCAGTTGCTAGAGTTCTTCCTTATATAGTCTTTCAAATCAGGGTTTGCAATCAATGTTAGCTTGGTAACAAAGCATTCAATACTCACCGTTAGATGAAAACCTGATTAGATTCAAGCTAATATCTTTCAACCGTTAGATCGAAAACTAGATTGTTACACACAAATGAAATGCACGTTTCTACGCTTGTGTAACCGTACCCAACCTTGTACATTTGTTGGTTCAACAATAGTCAACCAAATAGTTAGCCATATGATCACTTTTATATCAACCATATTCTTCTTCACCATAACTAGTTCAAGTGACTCAAATGAACTAGTTAGAGAGTTGTTCAATTGCAAGGAAATCTTATGTAACTACACAAGACACAATTGAAGCAAAAACGATTTGATTCACTCGAATCCGTTCATGAACTATATAGCCACGGTTTGCAATTTGCATTCCTTAGTTTATATCAGAATAAGTTCACAAACATCGTTTTTAGATATAACCTACTCAAGTTCGCGGACTTAAGTTCCCGGACGGAGTTCACAAACTCCAGCAGAATTTCTCGGGTCAAGAACTTCCGCCAGTTCGCGAACTCTTGGCTCATACCACCATTCCGGTTCTCTTGATCAACAAAGTTCGCAAACTTCGGTTCAAGGAATAAAGACTTATACATATATTTGTTTCCACAACAATGCTTATATCCTCCAATGGTTATTTATCTTAACTCTCATTTCAATCATTTGAAACATTCTTAGCGGACGTTGATATTCTACAGTTGTTATTCACAAACTATTTTTCGTCAAAGTAAGCAATTTTCAAAGTGGTTGAAACTTGTCATGACTTTCGTCACTAGGTAAAGATGAACTTGGATAAAGCGAAAGCTTACCAACACATATTTCGAGAAATAGATAGGCGAGATAAACTCGATTCGAAATAACAAATGTGTATAATCTAAGTCTATATAGAAAAACGACTTTTGTCTCAAGATAGGAAATAAATAGACTTTTGAGTGATAGATAAGTTCAAGTCTCCACATACCTTTTAGTCGATGAAGATCCACCGGTTCCTTGAGTAGTCCTTCGTCTTGTATGATGATTTCCATGGAGTTCTTGAGCTCAACTACACTTTCTATCCTAGTCCGAGACCTAAGCTATAGTAGACTAGAAATCAATACTTATAGTTTTGATCACTAACATTGAAAAACATGCTTGAGATAGAAACGCATGTGAGTTTGACCGAGCAATGCTCTAACAACGGGGTAATACCTACAAAGTACCACCTCATATCTTTTCCCAGTGGGCAAGGACACGAGTGTAGTATCATAGGTGAGTTGTGGGATCTGAGGTACTATAGTATAGCTGAAACGTAGCTACCGGGCATTTCGCAGGGATAGGTTCCTATAAAATGCGATAGGACAACTGAGATGTTGTCGCTTCCTGAAGTATCTCCTCCAATCTTGCGCATGCGTGACCGGTCTTCAATCCTTGGATTTTTTTCGCATTTTTTCCATTTGCTCCATGACAATCCCCACGTTGTGAGCGTCCCTAAACAATGTCTCATCATAATAATATTGAGAAGGCCTGTACGAGGGATCTGTCTCATCTGGATCGTGCCTTGTTCTCCTGGTTCTTCTTGGTAGGTTGAGACCACCCCTTCGGTTCCCTGAGATAGCTCCTTGGTCACGCCTTTTAAAGGGAGGGTGATTTTGGGAACCTTCAATATGTACCTCCAGCATATCTTTCAAGTTTTGGTTCTCCTGAGCCATCACGTGCATCGCATCCTCATGCTCCTTGTTGCGCAATAGCAGAGCTGCCACCTGCGCTGCCATTTGCTCTTCGTTGTTGATTCCACCACCCTGAGGAGTACTGTCAGCCGGGTCCTCAGAGTCCTCCACATCTTCTTCTACCACCGGAGCGTCAGGATTGATCTGCACTGGTGTTAGGTTTCCCAATCCTCTTCCGTTATGATCTAAGGTTCTGGGTAACCCTCGGTTAGCCGCAGGGGGTCGTGGAACATGAGCAGTCTCCGGTAACGGCATGCCGTAAGGTGGTTGTTCTTCAGAAGTTTTCCCCATTCCCTCAGCAGGAATAGGTGGTCGGTTGGATGTCGTTCTTCTTGCTATCTCGCTTGTCCGTCTTCTGTTTAGGTTCTTTGATTTGCACGTAACGGGTTTTGTGACCTCCCTTTGGTAACAACAGGTCTAGAACTTGATGGTACGTCACTTTATTTCTACATACCTTCGACTTTGTCGTGAAAACACATAGTAAGATGACAGGATTTGCTGTTTTGGGCCTCCGTTAAATTAGCAATTAATGCTCTGACACAGAAGACGGCTAAGCAACTTTGCATAAAATTATCCAAACGAGGTTTGAAAAGATGCGTATTTAATTTTTAAATAACAGATGTCGTGAAAAAACGACAATAAATGCTTACAAAAATCGAAAAGGCGTCAGATCCTTAAAGATTTGAAGCTAATAATGCTTTTTAAGGTTTGTTCTCCTTAAACTTTCAATGAGATTCCCTAGTGTTCAGAGATACTCAGATCCATAGGATACTTTGTCGAAAAAGGTTCTTTTTAGTATAAAACAAAAGTTTTAACGTTTTTTGAACACTTTTTTGAAGAAAACTTTGTAGATCTATAAGATTGCAAGTCTCTTGAGGTTAGGAACTCAAAGAACTTACGTAAACAAAAGATGAACGTATCACTAGGAAGTGAGATCCATCCTTTTTACACTAAGATCTCTTTTTGAAGAAAGACTTGTAAAAACGAAAATGATAATAACAATAACCCAGACTTACAGAGCATGTATTCTAGCGCCAAACTGTGACTACTATTGTTCCCACAGTCTACGTAATGTATACATCTCAAAGAATCCAATACTAAGTAGTAATGATATCTCAGTTGAACTGATAAGTCTAAGTTAATAAAAGGTACTCAAGATAAATACAATAATAACAAACAATACTGAGGTAAAGTAAGTGCTACTAAGTTATCAAGAGACACAAGAGATCACATGGTTCGAATTTCGTCTATGTCCACGGGGTAATGAGTGATTGTTTGTATTTAGTTGTGGTTACAAAGATCTTAAATGCTTCCCAAAGTAATAGAGAGAACTCAATCTATAGTAAATACTTAATTTCTAAACATTAAAGAGGTATAAGCTTAAGACTAGATCTTCTCTCCTAAGGGTATTGAATGCCCTTGTTTGTTGGTGGAGTTTGGTATTTATAGCCTTTTATGCTCCAGAAATATCTTTGTTGTCTTTGGGTCCATCGTATCCTGATGTATCTTCCGTACAAATGGTACCTTCGTTGGACACATTGAAAAAGCGGGGGTCTAACAACCAATCCAAGGTACAGTTGTACTCCTACGCCTCTGATCCCACCAGGATACTGCGCACTTGATTCCCTTAGTTGATCTCACCCACAACCAAGAGTTGCTGTAACCCAAAATCACAGACTTGATAATAAACAGATCTGTCTCACACAGAAAAGTCTATAAGAGGATAAATATGTCTCCCACAGATAAACCCTAGGTTTTGTTCCGTCTTTAGATATAAAATCACGGTAACAAGAACCAATTGATAATCCGGTCTTATATTCCCAAAGAACAGCTTAGATTAATGAGTCACCTCTCTACAATCCTTCCTGACTACACAAGCGGATTGTCGAGGAATCACAAACAGTGAGACGAAGATGTTTGTGACTTCTTTATCTTTCCTATCAGAGAACTCTCACGATCTCAAGCCAATCAATCGATTGTACTCGTACGATGGAAGATGCAAGATCAGATCACACAACTACAATAAAGTAGTATCGATCTGGCTTCACAATCCCAATGAAGTCTTTAAGTCGTTAACCTGATTTTAGAGAAGAAAATCAAAGGTTAATGGAGATCGACTCTAGCGGGCGCACTAGTAGCACACAGACGTGTGAGGATTAGTTTTGCACAATGCTAGATGTCTCCTTTATATAACCTTCAAATCAGGGTTTTTCCTTAGTTACAAAGAAATCCTTATTCACCGTTAGATGAAAACCTGATTTAGATTTAAGCTAATATTTCTCAACCGTTAGATCGAAAACTTAGCTTGTCACACACACTTGCGTAGACGTTTACTGGGTTCGTGAAAACAATGCCCAAACGTGTACGTGTATGTTGGTTCAACATAGTAACCCAAAAGGTTAACCATATGAGCATTTCATATTAACCTTGTTCTTCTTCACCATAACTAGTTCAATTGACTCAAATGAACTAGTTAAAGAGTTGTTCAATTGCTATGAGATCTTACGTAACTACACAAGACACAATTGAAACAAAGATGATTCGATTCAATTGAATCGGCTCATGAACATTATAGCCACGGTTTGCATAAATCATTCCTTAGTAATTTAATGATTTAAGTTCACAAACAAGTTCGCGGACTTAAGTTAATCGGTTGAGTTTTCCAAACTCAGCAGAAATTCTCGGAAAGAGAACTTCCGCCAGTTCGCGGAATGAGTTCGCGGACTTAACACAAAAACGAGTTCTGGAAAATCCCAGCGGAAATTCTCTGTCGAGAACTTCCGACAGTTCGCGGACTTGGCAATCCAATTCCACAATCCTCCCGATTTCTCTTGATCAACAAAGTTCGAAAACTTCGGTTCAAGGAATACATGGTTATGTAATCTAAACTCTCATTTAAATCATTGAGACATTCTTAGAGGACGTTATGTAGCCGTTATTCAAAGACCGATTCACATCAGACCAATTCTCAAAGTGATTGAAACTTTTCATGACTTTCGTCACTAAGTGAAGATAAACTTGATCAAAGCGAAACGCTTTACCAACACACGATTTCGAGATAAAAGATAAGCAATGAATGCTCAGCTCGAAATGTCAAATGTGTATGATCTAGTCTATATAGCATACGACTTTTGTCTCATAAGAAGTAGGAGATAGAAGAGATATACTTTTGAGTGATAGATAAGTTCAAGTCTCCACATACCTTTTTGATGATGAAGTTCCACGGTTCCTTGTATAGATCTTCGTCGTTGTATGATGAATCGCCATGAAATCCTTGAGCTCAACTACACTTTTCTATCCTAGTCCGAGACTTAGCTATGTAGGCTAGAAATAAAGACTTATAGTTTTGATCACTAACATTGAGAAACATGCTTGAGATAGCAACGCATGCGAGGTTGACCGAGCTATGCTCTAACAATCTTCCTCTTTGTCAATTTTAGTGACAAAACTATTAATACATATGGAATACAAAAAAGATAAACTTTAGTGGCTCCTATTCCATAGTCTAATCTTCAACGTTCCTTGAAATCTTCGTCCTTCCAAGTACTCCAATGATCCCAAAGGTTGTAAGTTTAGCACCATCGTTGTTGAAGATCCGTAGCTATAACAATGAGAGAAATCGAGATTCTCGATCATTATTATATAACATCAAAGTCCAATTGTATCACGACTTTAGCAATAATACTACGGTGATATCTATCACTCCCCCTTAGTCAATACTCCATCTCGATCACGGAAACCACTCCCCCTTACACAATGATTCGAAAACCATATCTAATTGTAGTGTGAACTACAATATTTCTCCCCCTTTTTGTCAATAAAATTGGCAAAGGTACAAGAATGGGATCATAATGAAATTTCCACAAAAGACATTTCATGACCAAAAGAAAAATACATACCAACTTAATTTAGATGTAATCTAATAGCCGAAGCTAACATCATTCATCAAGGAGTTTTAAGATACAAGATAACCCCTATAAAATTCCACAGCCGCACTCCCCGCAAGATATTACCATTAAGCACAAGTTCAAAAGAACTCTCCCCCATTTGATGTCATTCCCGAGAGAACAACAAGAGCGACCTTAATTTCGAAAGAAAAGAAGGATTTTTTATTGGACACCAAAAATCATAGGAATGATTTTCTATATCCAACGCTCAACCAAATTAACCACAAGTAAACCCATGATTAATTCAATTGGAATACGCAACTAAATCAAACCACAAAAGTGATCAATTTAATTGAAAGTGCTCAACATAAGTAAACTCACGGATCTACGACTAAGTCAATCACACGGAGATGACTAACTTAACGTTCAAATACTCAACATAAGGAAAATCTTACGGAATATATGACTACATTAACCAAAGAACATGATAGTGTAGCCTTTCATATACTCAACACAAGAACTTGTGGAATATATGAAAAATAAACTAGATTAATTACAAGAGAACCTATAATTAATCTAATTGGAATACAAATAACCAAACTAATCACCGAAGTAATCAATTTAATTATTTTGGGCTCAACAGAACAGAACTTATGGAACCCCGACTAAGTTCATCATAGAATATGACAACCTTAACCGTACATGTACTCGAAATAAGAAAGAAAACTTATGGAGTACAAACTAAATAACCAAACAGGTTGATTAATTTAGTTCTTAATGCTCGACATATAACATCTTATGGAACAACTAACAAATCCAAGGTAAATCGACTTAGTTTTAAGGTGCTCAACATAATACACACAATGGAGCCTTCACGGTAAAACATAATAAAATGGATCAATGAAGATCAATACCGTGGATAACATACAAGGATCTATTCTATTTTCCATCATAACGACATAATAGACTTTATCCTTGTTGAACAAAAGATTTTATCCTATTTTCCATCAAATTAATGATTACATAGTCTTAACTTTTGTATATTCCAAAAGTCCATTGTCCTTTCATCAATACGAATACCGATTCATGAACGATTTTACTTTTGACTGCAATATGGGACCTTCAAGTTCACGGACGTAAACAATACATATCCCATAAAAATATTTCAATATCACAAACCATTAAAATACTGCAATAAACATCATCCTCCAAATATTTTTAGAATTTAATACCAATAAACCTAAAAAATAACACAAGAAGATGAAAACAAAAATAGCTATGTATAGTCACAATCATGCTATTCAAAGCACTAGTTATTCTTCCAACTAATCCAAAAAGAAGACATCCTAGGCGACAATGCCTTTGAGAAATTCAGCATCATTCCCAAACTCCTTGTTGTCAACAGCCATTGGAACATAAGGTTCACGAAGATAGGAGTTTATATCAACGAACTGTCTTGGCTGATTATGTCGTACCAAGGCTCTCTGAATTTCTAAGGACTTTGACACAAAAGCCTTTATTTCACGAATCTCCTTTCTTACTTCCTTCGACTCATCAAGAACATCGGAAAACTTCTTAGAGTTAGAAGGTACAACCCTGGGATTTCTTGTATTCCTTCTTTTTCTTTTCAGGGACTTAGAAACAGGAGATTTTTCTTTTTCCTTGATTGAAGATTTAACAATCATGTTGACATCCTTATTTGGTGCTTGTACTTGTAACACCTTGATAGTTCGTGTCCCTTCATCGAAAAAAACGAGCACGTCAAACTTGGATAGTATTCAGGCATCTGAGATGTGCAAGCAGCTAGACATACAGTAGATCCTGAAACATTACTGACAGGGTTTCCAGTTGGAGAATCTTCCAGCTTGATTGTGTTTCCTTCTTCTCCGAACCCATTGAGGTTGATATATGTATCGCTACAAGTATCAAAATCGATGTTTTCACCAAGGAGCCCTACACTTGATTTCCTATCTTCATCGGAATCATAAGTTTCATACATTTCATCAAGTGTTACAGCTAGACCTTTGTTCCCAGTTTGTATTTTCTACGATTTGGGCGTTCGTTAGCAAAATGGCCAAAACCCTTACACTTAAAGCACTGAGGCATGTCCTCGTCATCAGCCTCGTCAGCATCCCTGTTTTTAGGAGGTACGCGACCGTGAGGTTTGTCTAATGACCTAGGTTTATCTCTTGAAAACCGTTTACTTCTCTTCAACAGAAGATCCCTAAACTGTCTTGTGATCAAGGAGACCGACTTGTCAAGGTCTTCATCTAAAAAATCATTCTCAGACTGATCATTCTCAGAGACATGAACACTTTTACTTTTGGCAAGTAATTTAGTGCTCTTTTGTGCTTTAAAGGCAACATCCTTACCGACTTTGGATATATGCTCATGGTCAAAGATCTTTAGCTTCCCAACCAAGGCGTTTCTTGAAAGATTATTGAGGTTTACCCTCAACGATGGCATGCTTCTTAGACTCATATCTAGATGGAAGCGATCTGAGAATTTTCATCACAATGTCCTTTTCAGGAATAGTCTTACCCAATGCAAAAGATGCATTAACAATTTCAGACACTTTGTGATTAAACTCATCAAATGTTTCTTCATCTGCCATACGAAGGTTCTCCCAATCGGAATTAAGGTTTTGAAGCTTAGATTCCTTTTCACTGGAGTTTCCTTCAAATATGGTTTCTAAGATATCCCAAACATCTTTAGACCTAGTGCAATTAGACACATGGTGTTGAAGAGTTGGGGCAATGGCATGTATGATAGCATTTAACCCTTCAGAGTTCTGCTTTGCAGAAAGAATCTCGGCAGCATTATATTCACCAATATTCTTGGGAACAGTTCTGTCTCCAGCTGCAACAACGGGCACATCATAACCATTCACCACATATACCCATGATTGAAAATCACGCGATTGAAAAAAAGCTCGCCTAATAATTTTCCACCTTAAGTAATTGGATCCATCAAAGACTGGTGGTACGTTAATAGAGATAGCACCTCTGTCCATAGAGTCAGATCGCTACAAACACGGACTTGTTAGGTCTTAAACGTGATTGCCTGCTCTGATACCAATTGAAAAAGCGGGGGTCTAACAACACCACTCAATATTTCGATTATTAATCTGTATGGACTAACTCCGAAATACTTTGCTAGAGAATCAACTAGACAGTCAGACTCAATATAGATAAAAGTATCTCAAGGAGTTAATATCTCTCTCTTGATTTGATTTTTACTCAAGCTAAAAATAATAGTGAGTCTTTATCAAATACAAGGAATACTTGGACGGTACCAAAGACCAATGTCCAAGGATCAATCAATATCAATCAACAACCAAAGGTTGGATTTCCAATTGATGATCACGAACGCACAACCTGTATTATTTCAATTATATAAAATATAATACGGAAAAGTAATAACATAGATACCAGAAATTTTGTTAACGAGAAAACCGCAAATGCAGAAAAACCCCGGGACCTAGTCCAGATTGAATACACACTGTATTAAGCCGCTACAGACACTAGCCTACTGCAAACTAACTTCGGACTGGACTATAGTTGAACCCAAATCAGTCTCCCACCAATCCAAGGTACAGTTGCACTCTTACGCCTCTGATCCCCGCAGGATACTGCGCACTTGATTCCCTTAGCTGATCTCACCCACAACCAAGAGTTGCTGTAACCCAAAATCACAGACTTGATAATAAACAGATCTGTCTCACACAGAAAAGTCTATAAGAGGATAAATCTGTCTCCCACGGATAAACCCTAGGTTTTGTTCCGTCTTCATATATAAAATCAAGGTAACAGGAACCAATTGATAATCCGGTCTTATATTCCCGAAGAACAACCTAGATTAATCAATCACCTCTCCACAATCCTTTCTGACTGCACAAGCGGATTGTCGAGGAATCACAAACAGACGAAGATGTTTGTGACTTTTTTATCTTGCCTATCGGAGAACTCCCACGATCTCAATCCAATCAATCGATTGTACTCGTACGATCGAAGATGCAAGATCAGATCACA
Source organism: Papaver somniferum (assembly GCF_003573695.1). Classification (NCBI taxonomy): domain Eukaryota; kingdom Viridiplantae; phylum Streptophyta; class Magnoliopsida; order Ranunculales; family Papaveraceae; genus Papaver; species Papaver somniferum. The sequence continues at coordinate 170,348,251 of NC_039358.1, forward strand.
CAACTACGATAAAGTAGTATCGGTCTGGCTTCACAATCCCAATGAAGTCTTTAAGTCGTTAACCTGATTTTAGAGAAGAAAATCAAAGGTTAATGGATATCGACTCTAGCGTGCGCACTAGTAGCACACAGACGTGTGGGGATTAGTTTTGCACAATGCTAGATGTCTCATTTATATAGCCTTCAAATCAGGGTTTTGCCTTAGTTACGAAGCAATCTTTATTCACCGTTATATGAAAACCTGATTTAGATTCAAGCTAATATTTCTGAACCGTTAGATCGAAAACTTAGCTTGTCAAACACACTTGGGTAGACGTTTACTGGGTTCGTGAAAACCATGCCCAAACGTGTACGTGTATGTTGGTTCAACATAGTAACCTAAAAGGTTAACCATATGAGCATTTCGCATTAACCTTGTTCTTCTTCACCATAACTAGTCAATTGACTCAGATGAACTAGTTAAAGAGTTGTTCAATTGCTATGAGATCTTATGTAACTACACAAGATACAATTGAAACAAATATGATTCGATTCGATTGAATCGTCTCATGAACATTATAGCCACGGTTTGCATAAAGCATTCCTTAGTAATTTAATGTTTCATGTTCAGAGCATATCTTTATATCATAACCTCTTAAGTTCACAAACAAGTTGGCGGACTTAAGTTAATCCGTTGAGTTTTCCAAACTCAGCAGAAATTCTCGGGATGAGAACTTCCGCCAGTTCACGGACTGAGTTCGCGGACTTAGCACACAAACGAGTTTTGGAAAATCCCAACAGAAATTCTCGATCGAGAACTTCCAACAGTTCGCTGACTGAGTCTGCAAACTAGGTTCGCGGACTTGGCAATCCAATTCCACAATCCTCCCGATTTCTCTTGATCAACAAAGTTCAAAAACTTCGGTTCAAGGAATACATGGTTATGTAATCTAAACTTTCATTTCAATCATTGAGACATTCTCAGAGGACGCTATGTAGCTGTTATTCACATACCGATTCACGTCAGAGCAATTCTCAAAGTGATTGAAACTTTTCATGACTTTCGTCACTAGGTGAAGATAAACTTGATCAAAGCGAAATGCTTTACCAACACACGATTTCGAGATAAAAGATAAGCAATGAATGCTCAGCTTAAAATGTCAAATGTGTATGATCTAGTCTATATAACATACGACTTTTGTCTCATAAGAAGTAGGATATAGAAGAGATAGACTTTTGAGTGATAGATAAGTTCAAGTCTCCACATACCTTTTTGATGATGAAGTTCCACGGTTCCTTGTATAGATCTTCGTCGTTGTATGATGAATCGCCATGAATTCCTTGAGCTCAACTACACTTTTCTATCCTAGTCCGAGACTTAGCTATGTAGGCTAGAAATCAAGACTTATAGTTTTGATCACTAACATTGAAAAACATGCTTGAGATAACAACGCATGCGAGTTTGACTGAGCTATGCTCTAACACACATGTTTTCTCCACTCGAACTCTGCCACCTCAGCTGACCCACATTTCCTCGTGAACTCCCCAAACTTAGTACAGGTTGTACCTGATGAGTGCCAAATATTGTATATATCTATCCCTTTTTGTTGGCATTTAACTCATCTTTTGTGCAGTAATTCTACATTTTATCCCATATTCTGTATTTTCATTGTTTTCAAGAAATAAATATTTTTATTAATTAATTTTGCATTTTTAGGTAATAAATAAAGTTCGGATGAGTCGCGGAGCGAAAAGAGCAGAAAAGTAGTGAAAAGCCGGGAGAAATTACGCAAGGAAGCCGCGAAGAATGGTGCGCACAACCTCATTTTCTACACACAAAAGCGCCTCCGTTCTCAGCCATCAGATCATTTCTCAGAAGCATCCGACGGTCGCTCCTTGCTGAGCATCAAAATCTGATGTCTCTGCCAAGCACCACAGCGCTGAAATTCCAAGCCTTCAGATTAGATGGTAGTTGAATCCAACGGTCGCTCCCTTGCTGTGCATCAAAGTTTGATATCTCCGCCTAACACTACAGTACCTAACTCCATCAAGTACCGTTTATTTTGTTGTATCATATAATCCAACGGTCGCTCATCGCTTACCTCCGAATCACCGTCCGATCTACCTACCATCTCCGAATCTCGCAGCTCAGAGTCACAGAACATCAAGACTCGATGCATTCGCCTTACACCCTAGTACCCGAGCCCATCCACCTAACCCAAACACACCCCCTACCCCAAACACAATCGAGCCATACCCTCTCCACCATCTTCTCCACAGAACCACCGTACACCACCACCTTCTCCACCTGCTCTGACTCCATCACCAACTCCTCTACCACCACCACACCTCCACCATCATCACCCCTACCTTCCTACAACTATTACCCATCTTTATAGCCCCCTAATTCGTCAATTTCTCTCCTGCCGAAACCCTAGGTGAATGGTTGACGAATTAGTGAAGCTAGAAAGAGAATTGAAGGCATGGGAAGGAGCAGAGAAGGGAGAAGAAGCATGGGTTGAAGACGGACTCGTCTTATCACGTTTGGTAAGCTCGAAAATCAAAACCCTAGTCTACTGTCAATTTGGGGATTTTTTGTGTAGAACCCTAATTGTGCTTGTAACTATAAATTGGGACTGTGGGTGTGATGTAAAGACTCATGTTGGGATTAGCCCACATCCAGGACTCTCATGTCCTGTTAACTGTTAATTTTAGTTCAACTTTTAATTTCAATTTCATGTTCAGTTCAATTTCCATGTTCTGTTAATGTTGATTTTTTTTTAGTTCAATTTGTTGCTTAGTTTCATGTTCATGTTAGACTTTTCATATCCTGTTTGTTTCCTGATTAATGTTAATGTGTTAGCCTGTATCATTTCTTGTTTTCAATTCCTGTTAGTGTTGTTTACTGTTAAATGTTCACTGTCAGTTAAATGTTCCTGTTGTGTTTAATGTATTGTTACATTTGAAGGAATGCTAGGCTAGGTATCTGTGAAGCAATGTGCTGATTGTGCAATGGCAAGAAATCAGTGCTCATAGCAAGCTGATGTTCTTGCCATTCTCCTTGTATGCTTAGGTTGTAGTGTTGATTGTGCATTGGGAGAAGCTAGTGCTTATAGCAAGCTAGTTTTCAACCCATTCTATAGGAATGCCTGTATTCTTGCCTTAGTATTGCTTCTTGTCAGTTTCTTTATCACCCCTGCCCTTGGCTTAGGCCTTGGTTCATCTTGCACTGTTTTATGCTTGTAGTTGCTTTGTTCTTTGTTTCTGTCACTGTTTTACTTCCATGTTTATTTGCTGATTTACTTCTAGTGCTGCAACTCTGTTGCATTTCTTTTCCCACTGCCTCTGCACTTGGCTGCTGCAACTCTGTTGCTGTTGCCTTCCTTGGCCTTGCTGTGTAGCTGCAGTACTGCTGCTGTGCTGATGCTGATGCCAAGCTGCTGCTGCCTTGTCTGTTGCTGCCAAGCCTGAGTTGCTGCTGCCAAGGTTGCTGTCAAGCTACTACCTGGTGCTGCCACTCCACTTCTCCTGCCAAGTCCAGCTCCTGCAGCCAACTGAGTCCAAAGTCCAACTGAGCCCAAGTTCAAATCAGTGAAGCCCAAAGGCCCAGATTCTTGACTAAAACAAAAGCCCAAGGTTTAGTTCACTGATGCCCATTTCATTAAAACCAAAGCCCATGTACACTTCAAAGAATAACTGAGCCCAAGGCTCAGTTCATTTCACAGGCCCAAGACCTAAAGCATTTTATTGTGAACAAACCCATTAGTACATTAAGCCCAATAGTTCCAAAGGGGTATTCTAAGCCCTAAGCAAATCTAGGAACCCAGATAGCTAAAACACTTCCGAAACACACCCGATCTCTGTGGATCGACCCGTACTTGCACGAGCTACAACCGACGACCGTGCACTTGCGGTATTACTGTAGGCCTCCGTTTTTATTGCGCTCATTTTTATACATATCTCCGGGCCCACCAAGTTTTTGGCCGGGGATAATTTTTAGATACCCTTTCAGGGCCTGCCAAGTTTTTGGCGCCGCTGCCGGGGACTGGTGTTGTGTTTTATCTGTGTTTTCTTAGCTATTTTGTATTTCACTGCATAGCATTTGCATCTGCATCTGCTTCATTTCATTTGCTGTTGGACCTGCTGATTCTGAACCTGTTTTTCCTCTGCTGGGACGCCACCAAGGAAAAGAACCAAAACCCAACTGGGTTTTTGCAACAATATCAGAGCAGCTGGGCTGTGCTAAAACGGTAAGCCTAAACCCATTCATTGAGAGAACCCAACCTGTGGGCTTCCAAATTTCTTTAATTGTGGGCTTGTAATAATTAACCCAATTTTTTGGGCTTTTTATTTTTCTATTTTGGGTTTGTAATAATTTAGTTGTGGGCTTGTATTTATTTTGTGTGGGCTTGTTTAAATTCTTTCATTGGACTTGTATTTTGGACTCTGGGTTTAAACCCAGCTGAGCTTGTAACCGATTGTGGACTTGAAAAGTGGACCGCGAAACCAAAGTTTTAAAACAAACGTCGGGCCTTAACCAACTGGGCCAAATTAAACTTTCAAAATTAAAACTTGGATTTTCGTAGGCCGCAGCCTTCATTCCATTCCATTAGAGGCTTGCACAGTGGGCGTGCTCCCAATTCAAAAACCAAATTTCATTTTCTTTTTCAAAAAAAAAAAAAAAAAAAAAAAAAAAAAAAAAAAAACTTTTGTTCCTTTTGTATATATTTTGCTAATCCAATTTGATCTCGGCTAAAATATGTTGGATTTTTGCCTTGAATAACGGAGTTTTAATTCTGCTTTCGCCGAAATCGGGTATTCTCTCTCCTTTTACTCTACTCAGCATGTCCCTTTCCATATGTTGCATTTTAATTCTTTCCATATTTTGAAACATTGAGGACAATGTTTAGTTTAGGTTTGGGGGTATAGAGTAGATACCATGATAATTTGCCATAATTGAAAACGAACTCCTTCTTTTTGAAAAAAATTGAAAAATTCCAAAAAAAAATTGAAAAATCAAAATTCTAAAAAAAATTAAAAAAATTGAAAAAAAATCATAAAAATGGAGCTCATTTACCTTGAAATGTTGACTCTTGTGCAAATATGTATTTTTATTAGTAGTCTTAGTCTAGATATTTAGGCACCCTGATTCTAGCACAATTCACATAGTGATAAGAAATTTGCACGCGCACGATCTACCAATACATGTATGGCCTCGATCTTCAAGGTGTTTGATAGGAAGTTACGATTGCCAATCACTTTAGAATACTGAACGAAACTTGACTAGCTTGTTCTTTGGTTGGTTGGGATAGAAGGTGGAGGTTACATTAAGAAAGACAACCATCGAATTTAACTGGGTGCATCAAAAAGGGCTACCTCTTGCAAAGTGTCATGTAATTTTTGTTTCTTTTTGTTATGTATCAAAAGTGTTTCCTTGTTCTAAAAAAAAAAAAAAAAAAAAAAAAAAAAAAAAAAAAAAAAAAACGATGTATATATTCAGAAAAAAAAAAGAGAAAAAAAAAAATATATATATCAGAAAAATACAAAAAAATCAAGTATTTATCAATTCCATCATCTCTTGTTCCAAAAATAAAAGAGAATAGTAAATGTAAATAAGAGTCATGTAATTTGTCATCTTTTGTTGTTTCTTTGTAATAAGCAAGGAGGGTGTATGCCATTGATGTACAACGCGAGAAATTGTGAAATACCTCCAACTCATTCACAATTCTCGTAAAGTCCGGACAGCTAGCTAGATTTCGACCTCAGTTCTTAGCCTGAGAAACTATCTCTTGGTGATTAGTAGTCATGACTTCAGATCTTTCTTTACACATGTGTAGATACACTTTACACTCTTATCACATGTCCTTATTTGTTATCAGTGCTAGGATTGTGCCTTCGATAGCTAGATTGACATCTCCATTTTGCTGTGAGCTTAAACTGTTTTGCACATGTCACGTTTGATGGAATCTGAGCTCATATTTTGTCCTTAGGTTTTGTAGGCACACCTCTGGTAAACCTTCACGAGACTTCAACTCGTCCACTAGGGACACTTAGTGGTTTAAAAGGCTTAGTGCATACGCTAAATGCATTCGAGAGACCAGCGACAGTGGTATAGTTAGGATTTCCTTAGTTTTGTTTTACTTGAGGACAAGTAAAATTCAGGTTTGGGGGTATTTGATGAGTGCCAAATATTGTATATATCTATCCCTTTTTGTTGGCATTTAACTCATCTTTTGTGCAGTAATTCTACATTTTATCCCATATTCTGTATTTTCATTGTTTTCAAGAAATAAATTTTTATTAATTAATTTTGCATTTTTAGGTAATAAATAAAGTTCGGATGAGTCGCGGAGCGAAAAGAGCAGAAAAGTAGTGAAAAGCCGGGAGAAATTACGCAAGGAAGCCGCGAAGAATGGTGCGCACAACCTCATTTTCTACACACAAAAGCGCCTCCGTTCTCAGCCATCAGATCATTTCTCAGAAGCATCCGACGGTCGCTCCTTGCTGAGCATCAAAATCTGATGTCTCTGCCAAGCACCACAGCGCTGAAATTCCAAGCCTTCAGATTAGATGGTAGTTGAATCCAACGGTCGCTCCCTTGCTGTGCATCAAAGTTTGATATCTCCGCCTAACACTACAGTACCTAACTCCATCAAGTACCGTTTATTTTGTTGTATCATATAATCCAACGGTCGCTCATCGCTTACCTCCGAATCACCGTCCGATCTACCTACCATCTCCGAATCTCGCAGCTCAGAGTCACAGAACATCAAGACTCGATGCATTCGCCTTACACCCTAGTACCCGAGCCCATCCACCTAACCCAAACACACCCCCTACCCCAAACACAGTCGAGCCATACCCTCTCCACCATCTTCTCCACAGAACCACCGTACACCACCACCTTCTCCACCTGCTCTGACTCCATCACCAACTCCTCTACCACCACCACACCTCCACCATCATCACCCCTACCTTCCTACAACTATTACCCATCTTTATAGCCCCCTAATTCGTCAATTTCTCCCCTGCCGAAACCCTAGGTGAATGGTTGACGAATTAGTGAAGCTAGAAAGAGAAATTGAAGGCATGGGAAGGAGCAGAGAAGGGAGAAGAAGCATGGGTTGAAGACGGACTCGTCTTATCACGTTTGGTAAGCTCGAAAATCAAAACCCTAGTCTACTGTCAATTTGGGGATTTTTTGTGTAGAACCCTAATTGTGCTTGTAACTATAAATTGGGACTGTGGGTGTGATGTAAAGACTCATGTTGGGATTAGCCCACATCCAGGACTCTCATGTCCTGTTAACTGTTAATTTTAGTTCAACTTTTAATTTCAATTTCATGTTCAGTTCAATTTCCATGTTCTGTTAATGTTGATTTTTTTTTAGTTCAATTTGTTGCTTAGTTTCATGTTCATGTTAGACTTTTCATATCCTGTTTGTTTCCTGATTAATGTTAATGTGTTAGCCTGTATCATTTCTTGTTTTCAATTCCTGTTAGTGTTGTTTACTGTTAAATGTTCACTGTCAGTTAAATGTTCCTGTTGTGTTTAATGTATTGTTACATTTGAAGGAATGCTAGGCTAGGTATCTGTGAAGCAATGTGCTGATTGTGCAATGGCAAGAAATCAGTGCTCATAGCAAGCTGATGTTCTTGCCATTCTCCTTGTATGCTTAGGTTGTAGTGTTGATTGTGCATTGGGAGAAGCTAGTGCTTATAGCAAGCTAGTTTTCAACCCATTCTATAGGAATGCCTGTATTCTTGCCTTAGTATTGCTTCTTGTCAGTTTCTTTATCACCCCTGCCCTTGGCTTAGGCCTTGGTTCATCTTGCACTGTTTTATGCTTGTAGTTGCTTTGTTCTTTGTTTCTGTCACTGTTTTACTTCCATGTTTATTTGCTGATTTACTTCTAGTGCTGCAACTCTGTTGCATTTCTTTTCCCACTGCCTCTGCACTTGGCTGCTGCAACTCTGTTGCTGTTGCCTTCCTTGGCCTTGCTGTGTAGCTGCAGTACTGCTGCTGCTGATGCTGATGCCAAGCTGCTGCTGCCTTGTCTGTTGCTGCCAAGCCTGAGTTGCTGCTGCCAAGGTTGCTGTCAAGCTACTACCTGGTGCTGCCACTCCACTTCTCCTGCCAAGTCCAGCTCCTGCAGCCAACTGAGTCCAAAGTCCAACTGAGCCCAAGTTCAAATCAGTGAAGCCCAAAGGCCCAGATTCTTGACTAAAACAAAAGCCCAAGGTTTAGTTCACTGATGCCCATTTCATTAAAACCAAAGCCCATGTACACTTCAAAGAATAACTGAGCCCAAGGCTCAGTTCATTTCACAGGCCCAAGACCTAAAGCATTTTATTGTGAACAAACCCATTAGTACATTAAGCCCAATAGTTCCAAAGGGGTATTCTAAGCCCTAAGCAAATCTAGGAACCCAGATAGCTAAAACACTTCCGAAACACACCCGATCTCTGTGGATCGACCCGTACTTGCACGAGCTACAACCGACGACCGTGCACTTGCGGTATTACTGTAGGCCCCCGTTTTTATCACGCTTAATTTCTATATCCTTTTCAAGGCCTGCCAAGTTTTTGGCGCCGTTGCCGGGGATAATTTTTAGGACCTTTTAGAAGCCTACCAGTACCTTCGTTCACCGCGTACCTTCGGCAGTCAGACAATTCCAACTCATTTTTCTTCCACGCGCTTTGACCAAACGTGTAGATAAGGCTTGCGACATTAAATGCTGATTGGATATGTCAGCAACCTATGTCCCTTCGACAGCTGCCACTTCCCTAAGCTAGGATCTACTTTACCATCTAAGTGGTCGAGGTATCCTTCCTCGAGATGGGGTAAAGTAGATCAGTAATGGCTCTGCTACTTCTCAGATACTCATGTATCGCCAGGGCTACTTTGTTAAGTTACGTACGACCGGCAGATACGTGACACGTTCCCATGAGAATATTTGTATTCACATCATGGTTTTTGGATATGTAACTACTGTATATATAATGTGAGAAGAATTGTAAATCAGCAGAGGAGAGATTGTAGAGATGTGATCTCATGTATTGGGAGAATAAGACATAACCAAGAGACTGATGGCTTGTTTAGTCCATTGGTTGGACAAAAGTTTTGTAGTCTTCCTTTGATGCAATAAAATGGGTTTGTTGTATTATGTCTTTGTGTTTATGATGTTGTTGATGTTATAAGTTTTGCTTAAGTACATGGCAAACCTCTTATGCTTATGGGCGCATAAAGAGATACAGAGAAAAGGAGAAAAAATTTCGTTGCATAAAGCTTTAAGAGTGAAGGCAAATGCATACTTTGATGAAAGTGTGCAAAGATTAGTACGTATGGGTGAAGTTGATTCACTGAACCACGGAGTATTGCCGGTCATGTCCCATGGAAAATTTTAGGCTGTAAAATGTTCATGTGACACTTGCAATGGTGTCATCATCTAGGTACCAAGCATGGAGGTCTAATGTACACTGAGAAACAATCTTTCTGCAAGAGGATGTAAAGCTAAGGGAAATAACAGGGGACCAAGTGGGTCACCCTGTTGAACACCTTGAGCAGATGAAAGTACAGAGTCATTGTAATATAATTTGGCTGGTTATGAGTAATAAAACTCAACCCATATTGAGAGGCTTGGGCAATGAGTTCTTACTTCACTAATTAGGGTACATTTGTCAACTAAGTTGAAAGCATTAGAAAAGTCTATTAGCAGCATGGTCATGGTGTCATCACTAACTTTCAACTCCAGTAATATGTTAGATGGATGCATTATACCCTCACCGCCAAAGGGTATACCTACACCAAATTAATGAGTACCCAAATATGCATTCACGTCCTTACATAACATTCTTCGGATTGTACCAACAACAATTGGAGCGGTAGGGTTAATGAAGCACTAGCAACAAATCACCTAGAATTGGGGGAAACTTACCAGCTAACCATATGTTTACAACCCAAGCAATGGATTGCAAAAGTCCTTTAGCAACAGCTGCGGCAACACATAGCATATAGCAGATGATGTGCTCTAAGGCCATCCCTCCCATATGAAGTTCCCTTGGGTAAGCTTTTCAGTGCAGTTAAAACAACAATAACATCGACATATAAAGTTGGTACTGAGATGTTCTCTGTAGGAATAGTGGGAGGTGGGCATGGGGGTGTTTTTGCTGAAGATCATGTAAAGTGTCTGGGTGGAGGGTGAAATACCATTAGAGGAAGGGATGTGAATGGCTACTGAGTAATGACCAGAAGTCATTTTATTTCTACAAGCTTGCATATTGGTGTCTTTCTTCTTGTTTTTGGATTGCATGTGTTTAGGCTTTTGCTTAGATAGATCAAGCAGTTTTTGAGTCATATTAATGTTGCCATTTGGTTCTTTCCAACTCATCAGTGCCTGATTTATAGCAACAATCTGAAGATTCTTTCTAGTACCAGAATGTTCCTCATTAGAGCATTTTGGTACATAGAGGTTCAAATTGCAAGAAATGAGTAAAAGGAGTTGCAGCCAAACATCCAAATCCATGGGTTTTGCAAGCACATTTTCCAAGGCAATTTTCAGGGTTCGTTAAAAAATTCTGCACGGGGGAGGGATACTTACAATTATGGTGATTTGTTTCTGAAAATAAGATTGAGCATCTCCACTGTGAGATTAACTGCATCATAACCATCCACATTGCTAGTTTCTGGGTTATCACCAGTCGCAGAAAATATCAGCATTGGTTTGTGGTTTCAGCGTACCATGAATAAGGAAATCAACCTCACTGCCATTAACTAGACCTGCAATAATGTCACCAGGGTGTGTATTTGATCGACATGGTTTTTTCCATGCATGGATGTGTAAGCATTTAATGCATAACCACATTTGCATGTCAAACAAAACCTTTTCCCAAGAAACAAAGCAATCAACATTGTTTTGTATCCTTTCTCTGCAAATCTTTGTCACTGTTTATAGGAAAATGTTTGTATGGAAAATACCGATAGAGCGAACTTCCGGCAAATCCTCTACCCCCAACTCCATCACGACATCCATCATAATTTTTGAAGGGACACTGAAACTTATTCCCATGTGATAATGATATGGATAAATCCTGAAAACATGAAGGGGATTTAGATGGTGAGTATGTATCAAGTACAAGGTAAGTCTGAGGAATAGATGAACTGGAAGATCGAGTTTTAGGCATTGTTTTTAAAAAACAAGAAACTGTAATTGCAAAAAACTGAAACAAAAATCTCGAGGAACGAAAAACAATGGTAAGAAAATTGCATCTCTGAATGCTGGAAACAATAATAAAGTGAAAGGAGAGGAGGGTGGTGGATTGATCAGGATGAAATCACCGAAGAAAGAGGATAAACAATCCCAGTTTTCAATACCAGAAAAGTCACCCTCTAATCTCCGGACACTTTCTCTGATCAAACTATTTTGTGGTTTTTCTACCAAATCATATCAATTTTTCTTTAAATACCAAAACAAGTACCCGCTACTAACCGATCTTTGCACTATTTAATATATTAAAATATTATTAGTTTATTATTTCCCGAACCTTGGTCTCACACCAAAATCCTACTTGGTCCTTATATCAAAATCTAGGACTTTTGGTCAAGATTAAACTCTTTTGAAATATTCAAAATAATGCCAGGAAGACCAACAAAAATAGAAAATAATTAGAGATGGTCCCGCTACTACCATAGACGGTCCCTTTTGCTTCATGCACGGTCCCTCTTTCCAAATGGTCGGTCCTCTTTACCACCAATGGTCAGTCCTCTTCACACTACCAATGGTCGGTCCCTCCTCTACCATTCTTTGGTTGGTCCTACCATATTAGGTTTTACTACCTAATGATCTAACAAGCATAATTCTACTTAGGTCTAAATACCAATTATTCTATATTGGTTTTGCTACGAATATTTAATTGGTATGTCTACCAATATTTAGTTGGTTCTGCTACCGGTACTCACTTGGTCAAGTTTTCAATATTTTGTATTAGTCTTGCTGCCGATAGTTTAACTAAATTGATTCACCAACCAATATTTTATATTTTTCTTGCCACCAATATTTAAAAGTCTTGCAACCAAAACCTTTGATTGGTCTTACTACAATAACTAACATTATATCTCTCTACTTTGCTGTTCGAACTATTCTCGACGTGGTAGATCGAGATTAAATGTTTTACAGTTATTGCTAACATTAGCATTTTTGATATTTACATGAATTCTGTCAAAATCTTGACATATCATCATATTGGTTTCTTCTCGATCCAGCAATCTCATCAGACCTATGTTTACCGATCATCCAAACATCATTGTCGCATTACCTGACACTATGATATGTCACAAATACCATAAAATACACATATTATTGCTGCCTCTGCTGGCACTTTAATATGCTAATACTATCAATACAAATTTCCATCAGTCTCTCTACGTCTACGGTATACAAAGCATTATTTCTTATCTCAACAACACTTTATGCCTCATTCACCAAAATAAAGAGTCTCTAAGAAGCACACCAGACTCGTTATTGGGAAACATGCTAACTTATCAATATGATAGAATTAACACCTAGCTAGGTCAACTAATTTGATCGAATAATTATATACAAGTCTTATCTAGACTTTTCTACGCTCACGACATCAATTATGTCACATGGGGGATATTCACTAGAGTTTTGGTCTGGGGGCCTATAACACGTGAGGTGTAGCAAGCAATGAACCCACGATGAGAATGTGAGTAAGTCGTGCTGGTTGTTGAAGAAGTAAATGGATGTTAGAGCATAGATCGGTTGAACTCACCAAGTGTTGTTATGCCAAGTTTGGTTGTCATATTTTAATGTGTCAAAACTCATCTAAAGTCGCTTGATTATACACTAGAGTCAACTTCGTTTAGGTTAGACTAGAAAATCTAGGAATGTTGAGACATACAAGTATTACTCCGAAGACCTGAAGAATGTGAAGAATTAGCGAACTACGACGAGGACATCATCCTTCCACTTGAGGTTAGTAATATTGACTTGAATTGTTTCATTCCTAACGTATCTTTCAAGTCGTGCTATATTGAGAGCATAACTGCGCAGCTGTATATATTGTACATATTGTATAATACTCCGTGATGTGACATGGTCATATTTGTATGATCATAGTATTAGGGAATTAGACTACGAAGTATAACACTTATCTTTTGAACTTCGTAGATATGACATCGACATAATCTTGTATATATTGTTACGATTATGTGAACAGGTTATGGTGAATATTTCATCCTAGGAAAGGAATTACATTCATGAACTTGTTTTACGAATCGAAAGGGAAATCATTAGGCTTATTGGTTCGGCTATTCATTGCAAATCTTTAGATTACCAATATGTGTGAGATGGCAGAACCGATCGTAACTATGTTATGTATCTTGGTATAACTAATCACAATGTCTGACTTATGATTTGATATGACTAGTTTTTATTAATTGGTGTAGCCAATCCTAAGTAATCACCATGAGATGGTATGATCGATATTTGTAATTGGTGTGACCGATCCTAGTAATTGGTGTAACCGATCCTAGTAGTTGGTGTGACCGATCACAGAGTGTTGTGTAATCGATCCTTGTAATTGGTAACTGGTCCTGGTAATTGGTGTAACCGATCCTGGTAACTGGTATGACTGATCACAAGCAATACCATGGGAATATGGTAACCGGTCCTGGTAACTGATGTAATCGGTCCTGGTAACTTGTGAGACCAATGACAAGTATTTCCATATTGAGGTATAACCGATCCTAGTGAGATGGTAGAACCGATTGAATCCATGTATGTGATTTGATTTTTGATCAATCACATAGTTATCTTGGAATACAGGTCAACCAATTCTAAACTTGTTTGGAAGTGTGGTATAACCGATTCCAAGAATGGAAATCCATGTAAATATGAATAAGGATTTACAGTAAAGATATTCCAACATACTTTGAATACGTACAGTAACTCTTATCATTTATTGTCCAAAGATATTCTTTAGTACTCAAGAAGATCCTGTGCCGAAATAAATTGGGAATCTTTTAATTAAGGTTTTTGATTTTATATGCTTTAATTACCAGCAGTTAATTGCATATCTCTAGAGAATAAAAATTAGTAATGTGCATTTACTAATTAGAGATTTTCTATTGAGAGATTTCAGAAATTTTGGACAAGCATTTATTGGAATTAGGAAAACCGAATTTTTCTATTCATTGCATATCTTGAGAATATTTTTGGTTTTGGAAATTCCGTAGTGTCCAAACATCCTTGGTCCATAAATACCTAAGTTTGCATTTCTATAAAACTATCATAAGAGCCAGGAAAACTTCATTTCTTATTATTTCTGGTGGATCCGTCTATTCGGAGAGGAAAGTATCCTAATTAGGTGAAATCTCTTACGATCGTTCATTTAAAGACTTCTGTGGGATCAAGAAGCTTTACGAGTAACGTTGGTGGAAACTAGACAATTGCAGTGTTATTAGTTTTCGACTGATTTGATTGACTAACGGTTGTTGAACTTTGATTGCACCTAGTTTGTTTATTCTTGAGAATCTTCTCTTCTGATATAAGATTCACTCAAACTAGATCGAAGTATCGAAGGGATCTTTAAAACTGTTTGTAGATCTAAAGACATCTTGTGACAATCCATTGTTAACAGACTTCGTTCTTTGTGTGATTGATAATAAGATATTCAAGTAGTGTTGTGCAGGTGTATGTTGAAGATTAAAGAAGATTTGACAACGAAGAATATTTCTTATTAGTTCTCATATATTTGTGTGTGCATAAACCTTGATCGACTGGGATCCAACTAGAATCAGATTTATTCGATTGATTAGTTGCATGAGATCGACATCACTTTATAGCTTGTCGTTGAGAACTATACTGATTGATTGCGAATCTAAACTTAACTGCTTTTGTAGTTATTGGATAGATTGATCTAACCAGGCAAAGAAATTTATTAGATTAAACGGAAAAGGCTTTGTGTATGACTTGTGATATCTTTATCTTGAAAGAATCAATAGAGTTGTTACCAAACAGATTTGTTGTTCCTTTACTGTTTGGAATACGATCCAAAGGAATTTTACCAGCGCGTGACCTTCGAAGTCGGAAGCGCAGGGATACTGAGGAAACTAAGTGAACTAGGGGTATTTGCTTGGTCTCAACTATACGAAGTTGGTGTAGATTTTGTATAGCGGCTTAATTATGAGAGTATTCAATTCTAGACTAGGTCCCGGGGGTTTTCTGCACTTGCAGTTTTCCTCGTTAACAAAATCTTGTTGTGTGATTTACTTTTATTTTCCGCAATTATATTTGTTTATATAATTTAAAGTAAATTATACAAACTTTAACTCCGATATACTTGATAGTGATCCTATAGAGTTTGGTTAAGTCCGAACTTGTTATCAAGTATCACACTTTGGTGGTCGTATTGTCTCGATATCGTATCCATAGACAATCACACAAAGTGTGATACCGATTTGTTGTTTTGTCTCAAATCTGTCCATAGACGATCACTTTCGGTAAGAGGACTTAAAGGTTGACACAAAAATATTGTGGTGTATTTGGGTACCCTCGTATTTTCAATGGAGTAGTAGTCTTACAACCTCCAAGTCCCCCTAACGAAGCGGACCGGTTTCACCATGATTATCACTTCTCTACTTTTTCACTTTTATGCAACTGCGACCACTTACACGAGATTAATGTGTTAACTACCACTCCTACAGATAGGTTCTTCAACCTATCATAATGATATAACATCCACGTCCCAAAAACACCACACAAAAGCTTTCTCTTAGTTCTTACACATAGAATTCATCTTTATATCAGTTAAACACATTCCATCATTAGCGTACAATTCTATCTTTGATCAACAACTTGTGGAATTATGTATCAATGGTACGATTACCGCCTATCGAGCATTATTGGAAAACCTACGTTTCCAAAACAACTTTGATCAAGTTATACATAAATATACTTCATATATTATGCTTTCAATTTAAAACGACTTGAAAGAAACGTAGATAAAAATGGAACAAGTCAAGTATGTGTTACTAACCTCGAACTGAATGATGTTGTATTCGTTGATGCCCGATACGTCTTTCAATTTCTTCAGAGTAACACGGGCGAGTCTCAACATCTCTAATGTTCCTAGTCTAACCTAACAGAGTTGAATTTAACTTTCTAATTAAGAACCTTCGAGTTTCTGAGCTAAAATATAACAACCAAACTTGAATACCTGATTTGGTAGGTTCAACCGAGCAATGCTCTAACAAGTGTTGATGATTTTGATTGAAATGAACGAAAATTTATGGAAATTTATTTGGTATTACAATAATAGAATATTGAGAGGAGGAAGATAGTATACACAAACAAGCAAATTATGTACGTTTTTTGAAGTTTTAGTATTCCGGATAATGATGTTACTTTTATATATCCATTGGAAATTATAAGATATCATATATCTGGATATTCTTATTGGGACCAACATGGTATTGGCCATATTGGTTTCGATAAGTATCGCTAACGCCCCTAACTATCCTTTACTTTCGGTTGTAAACTGATTTCTTTAATATATACTCCAAAACTTTATATCACAAAGTTGCATAATAACTGTTACAGCACTGCTCGGTCGAACTCGCAAGTGTTGCTATCTCAAGCTTGTTTGTCAATTTTAGTTGATCAAAACTATGTACTTGATTTCTAGTCTACTTATAGATATGTCTCGATTAGGGATAGAAGTGTGTAGTTGAGCATTAGACTTCACGACGTTCACCAATTCAAGAAGAAGATATACTTAAGACCTTGGAGGAACTTCGTCGACAAAAGGTATGTGGAGACTAAAACTTACCTATCACTCAGAAGTCTATTTAATTTTATCTTCTAATGAGACTAAGTCGTATAGCTATATAGACTTTGTGTTATACACATTTAAAATTTCGAGTCGAGTTTATCTCGTTTATATCTCGAAATACAAGTTTAAAGCTTAGAAAGCTTCATCATCTAGTTGACAAGTTTAGTTATAAACAATTCATTTATTGGAAACTAAATATTAAGTCAAGATGATAATGTGAA
Organism: Papaver somniferum; assembly: GCF_003573695.1. NCBI lineage: Eukaryota > Viridiplantae > Streptophyta > Magnoliopsida > Ranunculales > Papaveraceae > Papaver > Papaver somniferum. The sequence continues at coordinate 170,365,302 of NC_039358.1, forward strand.
AATTACCTTGAACATCTTACATGATTTGTGTGAGACCATCATTTGATGTTAACTTAGGATGTTTCGTATTGATCAATTAATCAATTAAAATTACTTGAAGCTAGTGGTATGTGTAAGGTTACCATTTTCGTCTTCCAAGGATGTTTCAATGATTGAATGAGAGTTTTGGAAGTACTACCAATGTCTAGATACAACACAGTATGCGTACCCAGTATGCGAACTGTGAAGTAATAGTTCAAGTCTGGAACTCTTGTTTGCGAACTGTGTTTGCGAACGGGTTTACCTGTGAAAGGTCCGGAACTCTGGTTTGCGAACAGTGTTTGCAAACGACAAGACTAGGAAAGGTCCAGAACTGTGGTTCACGTACTCAGTTTGCGAACTCAGTGGTTAGGTTTTAAAATCGGCAAGTATGACAACTCATACTCATGAACTCAGGTTCGTTTGCGAACTAATGTCCCTGGAACTTTAATGAATTAAGGTATGCGAACTTGTTTTGCAAACCGTGGCATTTTTCATGAATTGGTTCTTGTATAAGTACTTTGTACTATTACAAACCAAACCGAATATGTTTAAAATGGTTCATGAATATTTTTATGAGATAGTGAACATTTGAACAACTCTCTTGAAACACATTTAGATTCATTTTATTATCTATCATGATTGATTTATTGTCATATTTGTTCTAGAAGTGTTAAATGAATATGGCTAAGCTAAAATTATTCATATGGCTAACTTCGGTTAACTGTTATTGAGCCAACTTGTTATACACGTTTAGGTACGGTTCCCCCATATCTAAATATAGGTATATTTCATTTTTGTGTATCAAGCTAATATCATCTAACAGTGGAGATTGATTGCTTGTTTTCTAAGTAAACTTAGCTTGAATCTTAAATCAGGAGTTCATCTAACGGCGGATATTAATTGCTTTGTTACTGAGCTATCTTATCTTTGATTGTAAGCAACCATGATTTGAAAGACTATATAAGGAGGAACTCTAGCATCTGGGAAACCTAATCCCGACACTCTCGTGTGTCCTAGTTGCAAACTAGAGTCGATTATCCATTAACCTAGGTTTCCAGTTCTTCTGAAAACCGGTTTAACGACTTAAAGACTTCATTTAGGATTCGTGAAGCCAGGTCCAACTATTTTCTCTATAGTTGCATATCCTGATATTACTTTTTCTATTGTATTGAGTTTAATCTTCTTTAAGGTTTTCTCGAGATTTATCTTCGATATGTAAGATATAAAAAAATAATCACAACAGTTTCTTCGTATCAAACTCTTATGATTCCGCAATAACTTCTTCTGTTAATCATTTAGGTTATTGTGAGGGGACTAATATTTCTAGGATGCTCTTCGAGAGTATAAGACCGGATTATTAGTTGAGTTTCCTGCTCACCTTGATCTTTATCTTAACTCGGAAACAACAAATAGAATAAACTTATCTGTGGGAGACAGATTTGTTTATAAGTCTTCGACTTTGGGTCGTAGCAACTTCTAGGCTGTAAAGGACGTCAGCCAGGGGAATCAAGTGCGCAGAGTCTTGCGAGATTCAAGAGGCGTAAGGAACGCGACTGTACTTTAATTGGTGTGAGACTTGGTTAGATCTCAACTACATTCCAGTCTGAAGTTAACTTGTAGTAGGCTAGAGTCTGTAGTGGCTTAATACAGTGTGGTGTTCAATTCTGGACTAGGTCCCGGGGTTTTTCTGCATTTGCGGTTTCCTATTATTTGTTTTCCGCATTATATTTTTGTTATATAATTGAAATATCACAGGTTGTGCATAGTTCAATCACAGTTGATAAATCCGATCTGTTTGTTGGATATGACTTGATTGACACTCGGGCATTGGTCTTTGGTACCATCCGAGTCATTCTCATAACAATCAAGTTCACGGATTTCTATCTATTTGATTTACTGATTATGTTGAGAAAGATATAAAGCTCTTTAATATATTTCCTGATTGGGACTCTGTAACTTGGTGCTCTCAGAACTATATTGGAGTTTAGTCCATACAGATTTCCGAACGAAATAGTTGGATGTGGTTGTTGTACCCCGTGTTTTCAATAACAAAATTACTCTTTCATTGGGGGCGACTAGAAGGTGCCCTTTTTACTGTATGGGATAAATATGAGAGTTGATGTAATATCCTAAACTTTAGGGTTTACCTTAAATCATTATGTTGGTGCCAATTGGATGTGAGCCCAAGCTACCACAACTTGACACCTTCTGTAGGGAACATGTCGTGGTTCTGGCGAAATAAGACAGTTTAGAGAAGTCATACTTAAGTTACATTAAAATTAGATATTTAGAAGAAAAAAAAGGAATATTTGTTTTTATTTTTTAAGCATATACTTCCCCTCTTTCCACCAGCAAAACAAAATCAATTTGAATATAGGAATAGAGTTAAGAATACCTCTGCAAGGAGTGAATTAGAGCCCTTAATGGAGTTGAACATGATCATATCTTAGATATGAAGAACACTGATGTTCTTAATGAGTTAACGTGAAACCAAATTGCACCACTACTCCCTTGAAGACCACAACTGGTACACTACTGATATCAACAAAAGTACTACAACTCAAACTGTTTTCCATCGCTGAAAAAAGACAGATAAGAGAAATGAAGAAACGAAAAGAAAGTTGCAACTAAAATGAGAAAAAACTTCTAAAAAACAGATGAAAATTTGTAAACTAATATCATAATCATTCAAAAATGATCCTCCCAATACTTAATACACATGCTTAATCATGGAGATGCAAATAAATCAAGAGAAGAACAAAGATTTCTCACCGATTTTTCCAAACCGTTGACTCAAATTCGCCCGATCCTCAGAGCCTTTCTCCCATCAACCTCAGTTGTATTCCCTCAGTTGTTCAATTTAAGAGAAGAACAAAGATTTCCTCAGTTGTTCTATTTTTTAGAAACAGAGAGAGTATAAAATATTTTATGTTTATCTAGTCCTTAACAGTTTCTTGATATCTAATTGGTCGTATATGTTGGTGGCAGTTATACTGGTGTACCTTTTTTACTCTTTAAGCTTCTGTTTTAGTATCCCCTTCTGAAGTCTTTATTGATTGATCTAGTATTCTGTTTTCTCAGCTTCCTATAGATATGGTTCAATTTTGTCTCTTGGTGAACTAGTTGTGTTATGCTTCATTAGTCATTTCTCCTTCCCTTTCAGTACCCTTGAGTTTTCCAACTTAGTTTGTACTTTTGGAGTGTTTTGTCTCTGCCAAGATATGAAGTTATTATCTTGGAATGTGCAAGGGATGGGACCCCCTATTATAAAGGACCACCCTAACTACTTTTACCAATACCACAATCCAGACATCATATTTTTATCAGAAACTAAAGCCTCCTTCCATAATATGGAATTATTCTTAAAAGAATTCCAATTTCATGATTGGTTTATAATTTCGTCAGTGGGAAAAGCGAAGGGTTTAGTGATCGCTAGGCACAACAATATTAATTCAAATTTAGTCTCGTCTAATTTAAATGTGTGCCACTTTTGTACTACTATAAATAATATTGATGTTTTCCTGAGATGTGTTTATGGAGCTATAGAGGCAGATAAAAAAAAGATGAATGGAACTTTATTGCGCAATTAGGAGCAAGGAGGGAACAAGTCAAGTTCAAGTAGCAAGTCATTCATCCTACAAGTCATAGATACACTTGGTTTTCAAAGATGCTGGGTACGAGGGAGCCCCTTTCACTTGGTCTAATAATCGTAAAGGCGATGCAAACATTTGTGACGATCCCTTCTATCTTACAAGTGGATACATAATTTTCCAGATTCCAAGGTAATCCATCTAATCAGTGTCAGTTCAGATCACACGCCAATATTTTTTGATACAAACCCGAAAGTTAAAAGAACTCCATAAGCCTCTTATTAGGTCTTGGATTACTCGCCCCACTTTTTCCAGCGTGGTGTTGAAGTCTTGGAAATTTCATTCTAAAAATTCAGGGGATAAGAATTTAGCCTCAACTCTTCAACTTCTTTCTTCAGACCTAACCTGCTAGAATTCAGAAGTTTTTGGTAATATTAACAAGAATATTAGGAAACCAAACAATAAAAATTGAGAACTTATATAAGTGAGGAAATAAAAAACTTACAAGATGAGCTTGGAAAATGTTATGAAACTAGAGACGATTTCTACCACCAAATCGGAAAGGATAAATTTTTCACGGAATATGACCAAAATACGGAATATTTTCATGCGGTGGCTTCCAGTAGGAAAAAGATTAATGTGGTTCACGAACCTTCGGGTCTGTGGATCTCAGATAGAGATCAATTAAACTCTCTCTTAATCAACCACTTCTCTCAAATTTGAGCATCTTAGGTTCAAATTATGATATAGATTTATTTTTACTTATTGAGCCTTGTATCTCGGATTCAAAAAATTCTTATCTAACCCAAATTCCAACAAAGAGGAAATATGGCAAACTCTGTCAAATATGAATCATTGAGTTGAAACCACCCGAGATTTTTAAGACAAACTGGGAAATCCTTGGCCCTGACATAACTATAACTAATCATGATTTCTTTTCTTCTTGTATTTTAAACCCAGATTTCAACTCCACTTTCATAACCCTCATTCCAAAATTAGCTATGTCCCAAACCCCAGCATATTTTAGACCCATTAGCCTAAGTAACGCCAAATACAAACTTATTTCAAAAATTCTGGAAAATAGGCTAAAACCTCTTCTAAACAAGCTAATTTCTCAAAATCAGATCGCTTTTCTTTCGGGGAGACAAATAACAGACAATATGATCATTGTCCATGACCTCATTCACTCTATGAAAATTTCTAAAGCAAAAAAAGGATTCCTGGCCCTAAAATTAGATCTGTCAAAAGCTTTTGATAGAGTAGAGTGGCCTTTTGTTAAACAAGCTCCGATCTCCTTTGGATTTAGTGATTCATGGGTTAACCTTATAATGAAATGCATCTCTACAACTTCTTTCTCAATCCTTCTAAACGGCTTGTCGGGCCTATAATTCTCTACTTCGAGAGGAATCAGGCAAGGTGACCCCCTGTTTCCATACTTATTCCTTATATGTATGATAATTTAATCCAGACTCCAAAACAAGGCGATTTCGGATAAAAATATTCAGAAATTAAAATAAATACGGACGCTCTGAATATTTCCTATATATTCTTTGTCGAGGATTGTTTCCTTTTTACTATAGCGGATCTGGGAGAGGCAAAAAATCTTCGTAATATTCTATCTAATTTTGGAAACATTACGGGACAAATGGATAACCTGCAAAAGTCTGGGATCTACTTTAGTCCTAGGATTCATCCAAAACACGGAAAAATTATTAAAAGAATTCTAAAGATCCCTCCTATAACGAAAAAATAAATATTTTAGTAACCCACTATTTCTTGAAAACAGAAAAGAAAATTTTGAACTTTTCTACAAAAGTGTTATTACATTTAGAAAGGCTGGAAATTGAAGTTGTTGTCCTAAGTAGGACGCACAGTCCTCATCCAGTCATTACTTTAATCCTTCCCAAACTACCAAATGCAATGTCTTGATCTCCCAAAGACCACTTTAGACCAACTTAATCGAATTTAGCGGGATTTTTGGCTAAACAAAAACGGCTAAAAGGTAAAAGGGGATATATTATTGCCTGGAAAAGAGTTTGCCAGCCAAAATCAAAAGGAGCATTAGGATAAAAAAAACTCTCATCAGTTTAATATAGCTAGCTCTTGTAGCAAAATCAACAAGTAGACTAGTTTTGGAAAAAGACCAATTACGCGTCAAACTGATGGAAGCAAAATACTTTCCAAACAGTAACCCTTTGACTCTACAAGATCTTCAAATTTATCTTGAATTTGGACTAGTATCCGAAAAGGCTTAACCATAATAAAGGATAATCTTGTTTGGCAAATAAAAAATAGGGTGCCTACAAGAATTTGAAAAGATAATAACTGGATTCTCAATTTTGATTACATACCAACACCAACAGATATAGAAGAACCAATTATGCAAAGGGTCTAAGAGTTATTAAACTCAGGGGGAATATGGGATACTGCTAAGATCGATTATTTTTTGATCCCGTAAATAAAAAAGAAAATTTTAGCAATATTTTGGCAGATAAAAGGAGAAGAAAGAATCAGATGGAAACATCATCCTTCAGGACAATCAGAAAAATGTAAATTTCCCTTGGAATTTTTTTTTGGAAATTATCGATTATCCCGAGAATAAAACTCTTCGTATGGAAATTAATAAAAAAACTCTACTTACCTCAAGCAGGCTAGCGACCATAACCCATATCTCATTGGAGTGTCCTATGTGTAACCTTCAGACTCAGGAAACAGAAAATCACTTATTTCAGCAATGTCCTTTCGCGAAAGCTATTTGGTTTTGTATATCTCTAGACTAAATCAATGCACAATTTTCGTCAGATTCGATAAGCGGTTGGGTTATAGATTGGATTCCTTCAAAGCCTCTAGTTCATAAGTTGGACAAAATCGCAATAACCTTGTGATTCATTTGAAAATATAGATGTTCAGTGGTTTTTGAAGAAGTTACTCTGAACCCAAAGATTTTGGAGGAGCAAGTAAGGAAATTTTTAAACTCTATTCCCCAAAAGGATCAGAACATAATAGCTAGACAAAATAAGAGCACTTATTGTTTGCCCACCTGGTCGACAATAGAATCAGACTGGATAATATTTGTGGATGCATTTTTTCAAAGAAGAAAACTTATATATGGGATATGCTTTTATCCTTTTTTTGGTGGATTATGAATCGTTCATGCATATAGCAGCAGGTTCAGACAAAGCGAATTTTTCTTTACAAGCTGAAGCAACAACTTTACTTATGGCAGGTAAATGGCTAACGGAAAATATTTTATCTAACGTAACTATTGTAACAGATCGCAAACAACTCGCAGATATTGTCAATAAAGAAAACATGGAGATTTCGTGGAAAGCAGAGAACACTATTGAAGAGACAATAACTATTTTATAAAAGCTTTCACAGGCGCACGTCCAATTCACCAATAGAGATCATAACTCGGTAGCTGATTCCATGACAAAATAGGCACGCATCAAAAATCTCCAACATATGTCAGACTCATTTAGATTAAAGAGTTCAAAAAAATAGTATATCGCCTAACATGTTCAATACGCAAGAAATTGCTAATCTACTCTACTATATCTCTTGATTAATATATTTAACCTTCCTATCAAAAATAAAAAAGAAAAGAAAAAGAATAGGAAAGAAAACATCCAAATATTAATCACATTTAACTTAAAAAAACTACTTTTTCTTGACACCGTATAATAGAAAAATGGATAAATCAAAGGTATAAATAGTGCTAATATACATTAAGCATGGATTACTCTATATAATACCCCACATTAAGCAGCAGTTAGTTACTTCTGCGCTTTTAAATCCCTAATGATTTCTACACATCTTCTATGGCTATTCTTCATTTCGTCTTATGGAATCATTATTATTACATGCGCCCCGCATTCTTCCATGATCAGATAAAGCTAGTCTTCTACTTCTCCGTTGGGGAGGTAAAGCTCGTCTTTTACAGATAGCACAAACATTCTTCTCTAGTAACCATTGTGATATGCAATCACGGTGGTACTCATGTCCACAATCAAGAATTCCAACAATCTCTTGATTCTCATATTCAGTCTGTAATATCAACAACAAAGATAAGTCACCCCAATAAATATTCAGTCTCTAGTGACCATATGCATGGCTGTTCAAACAATATCCATGTTTTACCTGACATATACTGCAAATTTCAGAATCCTCATTTAAATCTTCAGACTTTGGAGATTCAGTATGTAATCGCGTCCTCAAATTACTTGACATAATTTCTTCAGACAGGCCAATATTTGCATCGCCATTTCGTTCCCCCAATTCTAACCGTTGCTGCGTCATGCAATTATAATATTAACATCTTAGTCTTTTATGTTTAGATGAGAACTACAAGTCTACACTAATCAAGTAAAGTTGTTATATATGTTAGAAAAAACGCTTTGTTATACCAAATTTGCATGGAATATGTTTTGATCTCTACACCTATTGCCCATACTACTTGTTTTTTCATTTGAATAGATAAAACAATAGTCCCACATAGACTAAAATCTAAAGAGTTTTAGACTTAAATATCATAGAATTGGCTAAAAAGGCATGGCCCTTGGGTCATTAGACTTTTGTGTGAGGGGGGAAGGCCTAAACTAGGGCAAGGTTGCCTTTCCCGTACGCGCGGTGCTTCGCACAGAAGCACGCACGTCGCCGTCGAGCTCGGGTGTGGGTGTGGGTTCATTAGATCCGATCTTTTTGCTAAAACCTTTGGTACGTGTTTTACACACATGTAGAAGAATCTTCTTCTTTGTCTGCACATGTTTTGTCCTGGCTTTCTTGTTTGTACATATTTGTTTTGGCTTTCTTGTCCGTACGTGTTTGGCTTGGCTTCTTAACAACACACTGCTCTAAGCCTGACAAAGGCAACACTGTTTTCAACCAAACATTACCAGTATTTCTGTCATACACATGGTTTTGTTGCATGCATTTTTCCTCTCGTTTGTAACGTCTTAAACACTATATAAGGGAGGAGTCTTGAGCTCATTGAACATACAACAGAGAAACATCTCTTCTTCTGCTCTCCCTCTGCTTTCAGAAAATAAGTTTTTATTTCTAGTTCTTTTGCTAACACTGCCAAGTTCTAAGGGTACTCTCTTTGTATGCTACATTGAGGGGTACTATCAGTAGTTGTATCCTGGAGGTGACTCGCCAACTGCTATAGCATCTCAGCGGAGTAGCAGGCGTATCGTATACGTGCCTCTACATTTTCTGTGCATCTCCAGCAACATCGGTTTGAGCTAAGTATCTTCTTCTCAGTTACATTATTAGTTCTATGTCCAACAATATACTCGACTACAAAACGAAAATGTGACCAAAAGAAAATATGTCAGACTGTTTTTACCTCATATGACATGTTATCAGTATCAGAGGACATGTTCAGATTTGACCCATATCCTACTTGTAATTCCGGAAGCATATGCCCATTCACCCCGGGCGGTCAAGACCTTGAGCCATATCCTACTTGTAATTCCGAAAGCATCACTCCGGGCGGCCAAGACCTAATAGCAGGTCGACGTCTTGCAATGCGACCAGAGTAGACACGTGTTGTCTGGCGACTTCTAGTAACTATAGTAGCAGGATTTTGTTGTCGTTGATGATGAAACATGTTCTGTGTTTGTCTCAAACTCCTACTGTTGTTGTTGTTGTTATGATTATTTGCAATCAACTCTTGTACTTCTTGTTCTCCATGAAGGGCTACCTTCGCTATATCCTGATGGCCGAATGGTCATACCAAGTTGACGACTTGTTTGCAGATTACTTTGAGAAGTATGACTAGTTACATGATTTCTTGTATATGTTTGATCAACTGATCTAGTGAGAACATGATTGTCAACAGCGCACTGGATTTGGGTCTCGGATGAAAAGCTTATTAAAAGACTATGGTTGATTTCAGCCGCAACCATTCTACTGACTTGGTTTGACAATGTAATGCATCATGCTGATTACCTTGTCTTCTTCTGTTTATTGTGCGTGCCATCTTCTATATCACGACCAAAACTAAAACAACATAAAAAAGAATGCGCCTTATTTTAAGTGAATTACAAAAGAAACAACAGAACCTATTCTACAAAAGAAAATTACCTTGAAAATATCCTGGAGAAAAGTGTCCAGAAGCCAGAGTTGGTAGTTGAGAGGAAGACTTGAGAGAGTACCTTTTTGAATAGGCAAAAGTTTGTTTGTAATGGAAATCGTGACTTTAAGAAAGATTCAAAAGACTCAAAACTTAAAAGGCTTGGATTTGGCAAAAAAAATAAAAATAAATCTGGGCATAAAAGAGTTAAATCTCTGGACGAATTTAGGAAAGCTACTTTGTCTCCCATGGGAAACTATTCCCGAGTCTCATCTCACCAAGCCTCTCTGCCTGGCGACCAAACCTGCCTCAACCTGGAGGTGGCAGTATTCGAGATGATGATGAAATCCAAGCAGGGAGGAAAGCTACTTTGTCTCCCATGGGAAACCATTCCCGAGTCTCATCTCACCAAGCCTCTCTGCCTGGCGATGACACCTGCCTCAACCTGGAGGTGGCAGTAGTTCAAGATGATGATGAAATCCGAGCAGGCTGAAGTAGTACCGCGTAGTTTAACCCCCTAAGAGCGTCCACAGTGGTGCGAGCATAACTAAAGACCAAAGACTAAAAAAAAAAGATCAAATTTGTGTTTAGTCCGTCCTGTGACGTAGCGGGTGAAGAGTAAATTTGGTCGCGCGTTGATATAAAGTCCGCTTCATCGTCCAGCGTAGATAAAGATTACGCCTGGCATGGGGCGTTGATAAAGATAACGCCTGGTATGAGGCGTTGATAAAGACAACGCCTGTATGGGGCGTGAACTATAGCAACGCCTGGTGTGTGGGACGGAGATTATACGTTCGCCCGGGTTCAAAAAAAAATAAAAAATGGGGCGTTGATAAAGACAACGCCCCAACCAAAGTTTTGTAAACTTTTTCAAATTTGGGTTCAAGACTTTATCAACGCCCCATGGCTTATGTGGTGTCCGGCGTTGATTATACCAACGCCCCATCCAGGCGGACATTATACCAACGCCCCATGCCAGGCGTTGATTATACCAACGCCCCATTCAGGCGGACATTATACCAACGCCCCATCCAGGCGGACATTATACCAACGCCCTGCATCAGGCGTTAACTTTACGAACGCGCGTCTACAGGCGGACATTATACCAACGCCCGTCGGGTAGGCGGACATTATATAAACGCCCGACTATATTTGGATTTGGTCTTAATCGCCGACCAAATTTGGTCCGAGTTTTACTCTTTGATCAAATTTTGATCGATGGTCCGTCCCATTACGCCAGCCCACTCGACACCAAATTTGGGTTTAGTCGTCCACTGCAGTTGCTCTAATAGCATGCTAGAAAGTAGGAAAATATTAGTGATCAGTGTATATATGATATTCCTTGATTGTATGTGAACAGCTGTCGTAAGTTTATTTTGAGAACGATGTTTGTTTCTTGTAATAAAGACCCTACCAGGATCCTGGTTAGAATTATTAATATCTAACCCGACGTTTAGTACCAGGTATAAGAGGGATGAAAGCCGAAAAATCCTAAAACTCTACTGCTGCATTGGTGCTGCTAAATATGAACTGAAGAACATGTTTAGACAAAGTGTGCAACTTACATCCATATGTATTTAAGTGCTAGTAATTCAAATTACCAGACTCAAAATGGAAGAAAAATCTTGGTTATTCATAAAAAAACGCCCAATGTGTACAGTACAGTGTACATGCTACATAATTACATACCAACAGAAAATTCACCAGTTTCACAACTAACAATATATTTTCCCTCTCTCTCTTTCCAACTGAATACAAAAGAACCGTCTTCTCCGCCTTCAAAACCGCAACTAGAGACTGCAAAACAGAAAATTTCAGCATTTGAAATTTCTCAAAAACACAATTAAAACCAAGATTAACAAGTATTTAACTGAATAATCAAATGTTGCAACAAAGTGAAAGCACATAAAAAGGTATGCAACTTAAATATAATGCACAGAAACACCTATAAACATGTATTCACATACCAGAGGGAGAAATCTGAACATAGATGTGAGTGGTTCAGGCTTCAGCTAACTACTTTTCTCAAAGTTAATAGTTCAATAACAACAAATGAATTTCATCGAATAACGTGTGGCAATTTCTCCTAAAGAGATACAGATACTAGTAAATCTTGGGCAATACTGTAGGCACACAGAAACCAACACAAACTCAAGCTAGAGCTTTTTCCTAATTTTCAAACATGCTGAAGCATGCAATGCTAGGATAGCAAAACAACTAGATGGAAATTTGAGACTATATCTTAAAGTCAATATTAACTCCCTCCCATTTCAAACCACTAACTTGTACTTCAGCAAAGAAACAACACTTTCTATGCTCTACCTTAATAACATGACACAGGAAAGAGTAATGTAAGGTATGGCATCAATTTCACTTCCACATATTTGCCAACCCACTGTGAAGTTAATGTGGTGTCACAAATTTGCATGATATCTTTTTGGGCGATAATGGTAGACTCCAACAGCAATTTGCAATTAACCCTTTAAGATAGAGGTAAGGTATTCCAACATAATCAAGGGCAAACTAGGACATGAGGCAATCTTCTGTGATCACAAACAACCTCAGAGATATCAAACTTTTTTTTTGTGGTTATCTCCTTATTGTTGTACCAAAACAACAAAATGTCATCAAACCAACAATTTTCATCGAAGGAGTTCTCCATATTTTAACAATTGAAACCAATTCATCAACCTCAAAGCCTCTTCTCCTCACATTGAAGATGTAATTCAGAGTATAGATTAGTCCAGGAATGATTCGGACAGTTCATAGCTTTAAGGTCTCACTCGTTATGCAAGGAATTCACTGCTCCAATTTAAAACCCTAGGAAACCCTAACACCAATTGAGATATATAAATAAATTGAACCTAAAAACAGTGATGACACAAGAGTAAAGGCAGGATAGAAAAATAGAGAAATCACCTTTGTAGGATCCAATTAATCAAGATTCATACACTATGAATCCTGATTTGGTTGACGCGAAGGACCTTCATCTTCTTTATGTCTAGAAGGAAGAGGATTTGAGCCCTTAATAAACCATCCAAGAGCAAAAAAGGAAGCACCAGCAAGAACTGCAGTACCCCAAGCATGTGAATACCATTTACTATATTGTCGAACAGCAAATCTCCACTGATCTCTTAATGTTGCAGAATCTGGAATTGTTGCATCAGGTGGATTCTTATAGTGATAAGTTTTTGCCCCTTTCGAGTATGATGAACCCGATTTGCTGGATTCGCCACGAACTTTAGAATCTAAAGATTTAGGGTTTTCTTCATCAGCCATTTTTGTCAGCCCAGCTCGGTCCTCTCTCTCGCTATGTTCTTATTTATAAGTCTGGTTCTGTCACCTGTGGAGAAGCACGACGTGTACTTCGCCTTGAGTTTTTAACATGTCACATTAGTAGTTTGCAGACGGAAATTGTTTCCGGTAGATAAGGCCAAGTCCTATGGTGTTCTTATCCGGCATCTAGATTGACAACTTATGATCATTCCAATCTAGCATTTAGATGCCTGCGAAATAGAACAACGAAAAATAGAATTAGGTTGCGCTGAACGGAACAGCGTAACCATCTCAGCCGTCGGATCAAAAAATAAATCAATCAACGCTGAACCATTCAGCGAAAAGGTGATTTTGGCTGCGCTGAACCATTCAGCGAAACTATCACGCTACTAGTTCACATGAGAGATATATCTAAGGAGAGAAGTAGTGTTAACAAATAGACAACATTTTTTTTTTAATCTGCAACGTTTTTTTGGCTAATTTAGCAGCCAAATCTAGCCCATAGGACTTAGTAGCAGCTGTTATCATGAGGGTTCGAACTATCAGCATATCTTGCGGAGAGGATATGTCTGATACATGCCAATATTGTTTGATAACATCACATATACAGACTACCTCTTTGCATATCATGTGCAGGCTACCAACCTTGGACATAAGTTTTGTCTATCGGGAGGCATCACAAAGCTTCCCATAAGTTAGTGGTGTCTCACCTTCGACTCTCAGCTCCGTGGGAACTGCACCCATCCAGTACATTCCCTGGCAGTAATCTACTTCGAGGCTGTTGTGAAGGCAATTCCTACTAAGTTCAATGTGTCAGACTGTGACGTTCTTTGGCAATGTAACAGAACCAAACACGCTTAAGAGTCAAGACTACCTTCATGCCATTCTGTATGGGCTATTGTAGGCTCAACAAATTAATAAATATATTTCCCACTAATTAATTGGTAATATAGCGGTAGTAAGAGATTGTTCCCACAGAGAGCTGTGTAATTGATAGATTATTTGAAATAGCAAAATAAAGTAAATAACAAGGGGGGGGTATTTGGTTTAAAGAGTATAAATTAAAAGACAATAAAGAAAAGAGATGATCAAGGAATCCTTCGTCGTTACCAAGCGATAACTGGATTAATATACTTATCTATTGTTCGTAAGAACCATTCATCACCAACCGTGGAATAACAGCTAGCTCAGTGTTATCCCCAAAACTCCTTGTACCACGGATACGGAAGCTCTCCAATATCAGATTCTATTCAACTGAACCACCAAGTAGTAGCTCATTCAAGGTGTAATCCAATGAATGCTTTAAGCTTTGTGAATTAGGTTAATCCCAGTAGTTAAACTCTTAGTTCAAGGTTTACTTGCTGGTGTTATTTTCACACACGATTCCTACACATAATCCCTATGTAAGGTTTCGTGATTTCTACTTGTGTAGAGAGTTAATCGACGATTACTTATCTCATAACTTCTACTAGCAATAGAACAATCAATAGACTAATCTGGTTGCGCACCCAAACCAATCTAATAATCACTCATAAACCCTAGATATAGTAAAGACAAACGATGATGATAAAAACTCTCAATATGTTTGTATTATTAATAAAGCTTCACGCTTAGAACATTGAATTCATCCTTAATCAACAAAGGATTTAGTTTCTCATATTACAAAGAAGATGAATAATGGTGGTTTCCCCCTAAAGGGGTAAACCCTAGGTTTTTGATGTAGAACTTGTGATATGAGATGATAGATATGTTTTACATAACCTAATACCTTTTTATAGGTTTACATTGCTTGGTCTCCAAGTATTTAGTTCGGTTCAAGAACCCGACCCGAAATAACGAAATAATGAATCCAAACGTGCCCTTAGGCCTTCCAAGGTGTGGATACACGTTTTCCATTTGATAAGTTCGCGTACCCAGTCCGCAAACTTCAAATTCCAGCAGAATTTTCGGAAATAAGTCTGCGGACTCGGTTTGCAAACCCAGTTCGCGGACTTCACTGTCTTCGGTATTCAATAAAAACTGTTTTGGCCACAACTTCTTCATCCGAACTCGGAATGACCTCATTCTTTTTGCATTATTTTTATCTTTAAATTATATTCAAGATGATGATGAGAAATACTTAATTTTAATGAGTTAAGATCGGTCTTTTGCCTGAGTCTTGATTATGAGCGTTTTGCTCCTTTTCGTCGCACTTCTTCCACTTCTCTTGGACTTGGGCACTTGGATATTTGGGATACTTCTATTCTTAGCTATTTTCAGCACTTTGTAGCTCATTTTTGGATGATTCACCTAATAGAGACAAATAAGAGAAAACAAGAGTAATAATACGAATACATGCAAGAATAATAGCTAAAACAAGTATGGAATGGACACTAAATCATATGAATTATGCACTTATCAAATTCTCCCACACTTAGATTTTTCTAGTCCTCGAGCAAACTAAATAAAACTAATCCTAAATACAACAACTCCATGTCGTGAGGATACAGTTACTCTTAGCATGAATAACATGCCTTTAAACCCCTAGGTGTCCCTAGTGGACGAGTTATAGTCTTGTGAGGGCTGACAAGAGGTATACCCACAAAACCTACTCCAATTTCTCGCCTTGGAAGAACCACTAAGGATAGACACAAAGTAGAAAGCCAAATAATTAGCTTGCATATGTTCTTTAGCTACAAACATCCCACATACATTCCAATCATCACACATAAGCAATTACTTAGTGTGACATTCAACCTGATTGCAAAACTCTACTAAGATAATCATCGTACTTGTTGCAACGTTTGTCACGACACTCGCATACGAAATAACATGGATAGATAAGAGAATGGAAATAGAAAAGTGAAGTGTGCAAATGTTGACTTAAGTGAAAGATGTTACCCACAATACTTGTATGAATGTCATCAAAGGATATATATTTATAGCGCACTAGTTGATAGAAGCACCCATTTAACTCGACCACATGATTAGATACTCTAAGTGCATGTTCCTTTTCAGAAAGTACATGATAGTTGCCTTGGATCCTGCACTCCATGCTTGCTTAGGCGACGGAGACAGGGACAACGTTTCACACATACTGTTATCCAAGTGTCAAGAACCTCATCAATAGTCTTTTTTGACTTGCTATATAATGATGATATGGTTTTTGTTTTTATCGACTATGATTAATCCGCAATTCCGGACCTATCATTTATTAGTGTTGATAAATGAAGGGAGCCTTATTTATTTATTTATTTATTTTTCTTTTTCTTTCTTTCTTTTTTTTTTCCGGCTCACTCTTTATGAGTGTTATACAATTATCTACGGGGCTTTCAAATACTCAACCAATGATTACCTTGCTACAACATCCACGGTAGTATCAGGATCCCACCAAATCACTTTAGAGAATATAACTGCAAAAATAAAAAGAAAGTGATTCAGTAATGATTAATCGCGAGGATAAATCTTCCAAATGACTACCATATCTTAGTTTCACATTCAATTATGAACGTATATATATTTAACGATTGAAATAAATGGAATTTAATCTATAGCCGTAAGAACTGTTTCAACCTAAAAAGGTTTAGAGTGTCATCCTAAATAGCTCATAATTAACTCCAAAATATGAAGTCTCAAGAATTCAAGAAATCAAAGAGTATTATTTTTTTATTTTGTACGCAAACCAAACATGCTTAACTACTCCCCCACACTGAAACTCAACATTGTCCTCAATGTTCAAAACCGAAAATTCTGATTTCTGACATAACAACCCTGAAAAACTCAAAAACTGTACAAATTAGTAGGGAACTAGGACAAACATCCTAAACGAAAGTTGTTCGCCTATGTTTTATAAATAACGTGTCAAAAGGGAACAGTGTTTCTATAAACGGTCTGACTTTTATGGTCTCCGGACTGAATGACATGCAATTTGAAAAAGTTCTGGAAAAATACCAAAACTCGAATGTCCAGGCCTATCTCTCCAACTTAACAGACTCCAAATTCAGATTTTATTTTTGGAAAAGAAACGTATGTCTGTCCTATTTAAAATTTGGGATCAACCACTCAAATCAGACTCCGTATGAAGTCTCGAGAGCTATTTTCATAACAACTGCGCAGTCAGAATTTTCTGACGAGAATTCGTCAAAACTTTCATTATAGATATAGGACTTTGTAAAATCTAAGAAGAGAATGCAAGATGTGGTATGAAAAACTAAGAAAATTAAAAACAAAATGGATAAAGATACAAAACCGATGGGTTGCCTCTCACAAAGCGCTTGGTTTAACGTCGTCACCCGACGTTATTTGTTATCGTCCGTACACCAACAATCTGAAAATTTGGTAATCCTTTCAAATAAAAATATGCAATTCAAATAATAGCTTCACAAAAACATTAGCACAAAATATAAATATTGAAGCTATCACTTTATTGAATTTTCCCCCACACTTAGTCCTTTCTACACTCGGAAGTGGATAAAGAACATAAAATTCGGGAACTTCAAAAGGTTCCTCATCTTGGTGAACCTGCACAATACTCGAATCAAACACATCAAATGGTGGATACTTAGAAGCAAAATAATCCGTTAAAACTTTGGAAGCACACAACTCCAATCCTAAATGAGGTATTTTCTTAAAATTTGAGTTAACAACTCTTTTGGAATCTACTTCGATTAGAGGAAAAGGATCAATAGATATCGAATTAAGCAAAGGATTAAACAAACCTTGTACCGGATCCACATTAATCATATCCAATGAATTATTTACCTCAAGTATATCGTGGTCCTCTATCGAACTATTATTATCTAGCTCAATTGGGTCTTCCACGACCTTAATCAATTTGGTTTCATTCTCAATCTCCATCTCTTCAACAGCCTCGTCATCGGAATCGGAATCCTCACCTAAAACGTCTAGTTCATTGATGCAACTCCTAATTTCTTCGTTTGAGTACGTTACACCATTTGTAACAATAGATATGTCATACCCAACCTCCTCCTTTTGAAAAGGCGAATGATCGTTATTATGATCTGGAGTTGGGATAATCGTATCATTGTTGAAAGGACTTTCAAAAGGGTGCTCATCTTCATCAGAATCTTCATCCTCCATAGGAATTTCAGAATTTTTTTGGTTTTGGAACCATACTCCTTCTTCATTCCTTGTCTTCTTGAGTTGAGAAATTTGTATTTTTAAGTTGTCCACATCCATTTGAATTTCCTGAAGTTGCTCGTAATGTTTCCGTCCAATTGTAAGGAACCTTTGTTGATGTTGATTTAATCCTTCATAATATTTTTCTATTTGCACATAAAGATCTTTCATTCTGGTACACCTTTGTTCTGTAACACTTGAAGAAATAGGATTAGAAGCATAACTATCCTCCCATCCTTGTGATTGTTCACTTACATGCCCGTCATAAAGTTGTTGACATGTATGAGAATATCCGTAAGGTTGCGTAGGATATTGATCATAGTCAAAAGATTGAGTTTGATTATACCCATAGGATGGTTGGTAGTTGTCATAACATTGAGATTGAAAATCATATGGATTAGCACAATTATATGTCTGATCTTGTGCTCCGTACATGTTATTTCCGTAAGGAAACATGACGACTCACAAGAAAAAAAAAATCAAAACAAAAACCTAAAAAAAAAACAAAAACAAGCTAAACAAATAACAAATAACAAATAAATTAGCGACTGCTTCCCGGCAGCGGCGCCAAAATTTGTATGGGATGTCGTAGGCTCAACAAATTAATAAATATATTTCCCACTAATTAACTGGTAATATAGCGGTAGTAAGAGATCGTTCCACAGAGAGCCGTGTAATTGATAGGTTATTTGAAATAGCAAAATAAAGTAAATAACAAAGGGTGGGGATTTGGTTTAAAGAGTATAAATTAAAAGACAATAAAGAAAAGAGATGATCAAGAAATCCTTCGTCGTTACCAAGCGATAACTGGATTAATATACTTATCCATTGTTCGTAAGAACCATTCATCACCAACCGTGGAATAACAGCTAGCTCAGTGTTATCCCCAAAACTCCTTGTACCACGGATACGGGAGCTCTCCAATATCAGATTCTATTTAACTGAACCACCAAGTAGTATCTCACTCAAGGTGTAATCCAATGAATGATTTAAGCTTTGTGAATTAGGTTAATCCCAGTAGTTAAACTATTAACTCAAGGTTTAGTTGCTGGTGTTGTTTTCACACACGATTCCTCCACAGAATCCCTCTGTAAGGTTTCGTGATTTCTACTTGTGTAGAGAGTTAATCGACGATTATTTATCTCATAACTTCTACTAGCAATAAAACAATCAATAGACTAATCTGGTTGCGCACCCAAACCAATCTAATAATCACTCATAAACCCTAGATATAGTAAAGACAAACGATGATGATAAAAACTCTCAATAGGTTTGTATTATTAATAAAGCTTCACGCTTATAACATTGAATTCATCCTTAATCAACAAAGGATTTAGTTTCTCATATTACAAAGAAGATGAATAATGGTGGTTTCCCCCTAAAGGGGTAAACCCTAGGGTTTTGATGTAGAACTTGTGATATGAGATGATAGATATCTTTTACATAACCTAATACCTTTTTATAGGTTTACATTGCTTGGTCTCCAAGTATTTAGTTCGGTTCAAGAACCCGACCCGAAATAACGAATCCAAACGTGCCATTAGGCCTTCCAAGGTGTGAATACACGTTTTACATTTGATAAGTTCGCGTACCCAGTCCGCAAAATTCAAATTCCAGCAGATATTTTCGGAAATAAGTTTGCGAACTCGGTTTGTAAACCCAGTTCGCGGACTTCATTGTCTTCGGTATTCAATAAAAACTGTTTTGCCCACAACTTCTTCATCCGAACTCGGAATGACTTCATTCTTTTTGCATTCTTTTTATATTTCAATTCTATTCAAGATGATTATGATAAATCCTTAATTTGAATGAGTTAAGATCGGTCTTTGGCCTGAGTCTTGATTATGAGCGTTTTGCTCCTTTTCGTCGCACTTCTTCCACTTCTCTTGGACTTGGGCACTTGGATACTTGGGATACTTCTCTTCTTAGATCTTTTCAACACTTTGTAGCTTCTTTTTGGATGATTCACCTAATAGATACAAATAAGAGAAAACAAGAGTAATAATACGAATACATACAAGAATAATAGCTAAAACAAGTATGGAATGGACACTAAAATCATATGAATTATGCACTTATCACATTCATATCCATGGGATTGGACTCAATATTGGGCCTAGAAATTTCTCAGCTATTCTTTGATGCCGTTTAGGCATTCCTCTTTTTGCCAAAAAATATTCTTGCCCAGGTTGCAATAAGATTATGGATATTTTCGGATATCACGCACTACATTGCGCTAGTGACGTAGATCTCAAATTCTGGCATGATTTAGTTAGGGACGTCTTCGCCGAAATTTGTTACAAAGCCGGTATGTCTGCTAGAAAAGAGGTTTTTTTGGGATTCACATCTGATAGTGCCACCGCATTGCGACCAGCGGATATCCTCGCCTACAACTGGGAGAATGATCAGGATGTTTGCTTCGGCGTGCCAGGTGTATCCCCTTTCACTAATGGCGATATATATAATTTCATTCCACGTCAAGCCATTTCCAATGCAGTCACTCGCAAGCATAACAAGTACCTAGAAAAATGCACTGCTCATGGTTATGGTTTCGATAATCTTGCCTTTACCACTTTGGGTGAGCTCGATGACGACACTATTTCCTTTTTGAATATATTAAGGAGCTTCTTAGCCTGTCAAAACACCAATTAGAGAGTGCATTGTTTTTTTCTTCCATATGATTCGTCTAACAATCTAAAAAGATACTGGAGCCCATCTTGTTGCCAGGCTCCCATCTAGCTTCTTGTAATAACCTATTTCCTTCAATAAATGATAGTAATTACAAAAATAAAATTAAAACGTTTGTCTAAGGAATGTAGGACTAGTGTCCATCCATTGCCCAACAACATTAAATCTTCTACAATATTTAACTTCTACACATGTTTTCGATTGCGAAATGAAGTTGCTACTAACATAATTAAAACATGGAAATTGAAAACTCTGCAGAAGAGTGCAGTCATCAATATGTACTGTTAAACCAACTAATTTGGGTACGTAGTACTTTTATTTGAACATGAAATAATATTTAGTATCACTTAGAAATCATGTCGAAATCAGTTTCTTGCTTTTAGTCCACTTGATTGCTTCCCATACCGCTAAACTTTTTTGTTCTTCGGGATTTCTAGCTACACCATTGAGTGTTCTGCACCCCATGAAGTTTCTTGCGATATTAGTCATGTATAAGCCAATACCCATTAGATTGGTATTATTGTCATATGAAGCATCACTAAAGATTTTAACAGAAATTTTAGGAAGCTCTGCACTGTGGTTGTCCATAATGTGATCAGAATATATAGTAGGATTATTACTGGTAGAATCTTGATGCAGATAGATGGAAGTTTTATTAGCCAATTTAATAGCAAAGTTTGCAGTAATCAGATGATGAGGATTTTTATTTTGAAATATCTTAAAATATCTATCACGCCAAATACTCCAAGCAGTAGTAAGTATCAGACAAATTAAATTTTACAAATGTCTGAAAGATAAGTCTTAATCCAATCTTTAATTGAAGTAACAAAATGGGAAGCATTAAGAACATAATGTCCAAAATGGGTATAATTAGAACAAACAGTTCTTGAAAATGGACAGTGAAGCAATAAGTATTCAGTAGTTTCACTAGAATTCTCATTACACATGTTACAACTTATATTCTGATCGGGGATATAAGAAAACCTAGCTAGCCCTAGTTGGTACGATATTTTCATAATATTTCCAAATAAACAGTTGGACCTTGGGTAAAACAGGACAATTTCATATCTCTTTATAAGTAAAGCTAGATAAATTGACAGGATTCATACTAGTTTGGTGCATGCTAGAAATGACTTTATATGCGTATTCAACTGTAACTAACCAGTTTTAGTATATGGTCATCCTTACCAGCAATAAGAATTTTGGTGCTAACAATCTTGTGGTTGTTATCTAGAGCAGAAAAAGCACTTACCAGGTCGATTTTTTATTGCTTGGTAGATTGATTAATGAGATCGAATACCAACAAGTTAGAGTTAGGATAAAAGGTGCATAAATGCTATGAAAGGTTCGGGAACCAATTATCATAAAAAGCATGAAAATAATCGTGATTTCTTAATTTCCAAAATGAGTTATTCTTAATAATTTCGAGGCCAGCGCAGATACTTCGCCAAACCCACCAAATATATTTCACTTTGAGTGATCGAGTGGGTGAAAATTCTTAAAATACTTGTATCTAAGAATTTTCACGCAAAGTGCATCAGAAGCATGGATTATTCTCTAAGCTAGAAGGAGATGATGGTAAGGACTGTGAGTGGATTTAGATGGTGTATTCAAAGCCTAACATCCAATGCCATTTATTATGTGCAAATATTTGCGTTCTCCGTCCGGTCCAATCTTACTTATCAAAAGACCATATGAGATTGATAATCAATAAATATTATTATCTTAAAATAGAGAGTATTAGTTTATATTTAATGCACATTAATAAATATCGCAATCTGTACACCATTAAATTAAGAGATTACTAAAAAATTTAAACTTTTAATTAAGATGGAAGGAGGTGATAATAAGGGTTGTATACTCAAATGGTAGATCCAAAGCTTAACGCCCAATGCCCCTAACATATGCAAATTCTTGCATTTTTTCGTCTGATATAATCTCACATATCAGAAGATCATATGAGACTAATAATTAATAGAGTGTATTAATTCGCATTAACACACATGTAAAAATCTTTACACAATGAAATTAAAATATTACTCAAGAAATACCACTAAAAAAACTATATAAATCAACCAGAGAAATATCTAGAATACATAGCACGGTTTGGCTAAATTTACCTGCGTAAGTGGTGGCTTAGATTTGTCCTTGTTGAACATAAATCTAAGGTTGTTAGATGATCCAATTAAGTTATTCTTCTCAATATATTCAATTAAGTCGTTCTTCTTCTAAATTCTTGATGAAGAAAACTGAAAAGACTTTTCAATTTCCAGGTACCACTCAACCTCTACCAATAATTGATATTTGAAAGTTCATTCGACACTCCTCTTTACAGGTTAACTAACTAACCCTAATCCTAAGTTATCTTTCGCATTAGTCAGACATGATTACAATTTCGATAAATTTTATATGAGTTTTTTGGTATGATTATGGTGATCTCGATTTATTTTTCGTTACGCATTTCAGTACTGATGTAGGTTTTTTTTTTTAATACGGCAGGAGATCTGATGCAGGTGTTGCAACTTTTGATTATATGCTCTCTCTTACTGATGAGCTTACCGAGGTATGACTTGAACTAAATTGGATCAATTTTACCAATTTTTTTGGGAATTCTTTTTTTTTTTTTTTGGTTTGAATGTTGTTAGTTAAATAGTTTGTGAAAAGGGCTTAATATAAAATAAGAAAACAGGTCGACAAGACTACAAAGATTTATGTCAATTGAAAATACTGGATGGTGAAATTATATTTTGATTAGTTTCTTCTTTGACGAAGAATAAGATCATTTATAATAGAACAATTTCTGAGAGTGAAAGACAAATGATGCATGGGATTATATTTACAGGGTCTGTGAGGTTTCTTTTGTTGTTTAGCGTCTAACTTGAACCTTCAAATGAGATAAGGTTTTATAACAGATATCAATTGATTTTTGAAAAACTGAATTATAGAAATGGTGGCATTTTGAATGTTCATTAGACATTGAATCCAAAGTTATTTTCAGATCTTAGCTTATTGAGATCTGCAGGGTAAAAAAACAAAAAATTTAGATTGTAGATGTATGGATGTCGACTTCAGGTTCAGAGGATACATATTAATAACAAAAATATTTTTACTCGATCAAATTTAAATAAAATATTTCGTGAAACTTCTTCTTATAGCGGTATTACATGCATAATGTAATAAAAATTGTTCTTGGTATAACATTGCACTTCATCATATGGTGGTATAAATCCATTAAAAGGAGACAACAAAGATTGAAAGGAGTTCAGTCTCATCAGATACTAAAATTATCCAAATTCATTCTTAGTTGATTGTTTTAAAATCTTCTTAAATAGGCATGGTAATTTTCTGGAGCTACCTAAATGGAGCATATAGCAGTTGCGACCCAAGCTAAGTTTTCCTTGAATAGTTGAAAACTACAGAGATGTCATTCTGTTCATGAAGGTTTTGTACAGTTTCACAGGTATGCTCTTACGGGCCGTGTGTTCATCAATTTTTATAGACCATTATTGTGATATCACGTCTGAATTTAAGTAACACGACATCAACCAGAAACGTAACAATATAAATGATGCTTCTTATTTTGAATATCCAGAGCTTAGCATGTCATCAACTCAGGATTATATTTTTAATAGGCGCTGATTGCTATACTTTTCTTAGATTTGTACAAATTTTCATGACTTTAGATCCAGATTCACTATGATGTTCTCGAGCACGGATGGGTGTTACCATGTCTCATTTGTTAGTAATTATTTGCAGATTGTTTTTTATTTTTAATACATATGATTTCCAGCGAATGTAGTTGCTTCCATTTTGTATTTTTGGGTGCTCGCTCCGTTTGTCGGTAAGTGTCACAGGTTTGTTTATAGACTTCTAAGTAGTATAGGTTTTTTATGTAAGCAGTTCAACTAGGAATCCATTCATCTGATTCATTGGAAGAAAGGGAAGGAAAGAGATATAGTTTATGGTCCCTTATCCATTATACTTCGCAATAGTCTTCAACAATCTAAATCAGCTCCAAATGCAGGATGCCTTGAAAATCTTTCTGGAAAATGTACTGTGGTAGCCGAACCTGAATCACATTAATCATTAAAGGATTTGATATATTGGCTTGAGGAACATTAAAGGTTTTAGTACTATATCTAAGTGTTACTTGTGTGGGAATGCACAACATAATGTGGAACACATAATATGGCACTGCAACTTTAGTGAAGCAATTTGGCACTGGCTATGTGGAAGATTTATATTCTCAATTCCTTCTAATTTTGAGGAACTTTTAAGCCTTGTGAAGCACAAGAGTCCATCTATTAAGCAGGTGTGGTTAATTAGTGCATTTACTGCCATGGTGGAAGTTTGGTTTAGTAGAAACATAAAAATGTATCAAGATCAATCTCCAAAATGTGTGCAAGTAAAAAGCAGAATACTGAGCTTCACTAATGAATGTAGCATCAGAATGAGGGGGGAAAGATGGAGTGATCTGTATGATTTTCAAGTTGTTAGAGCGTAGCTCGGTCGACCTCGCATGCGTTGCTATCTCAAGCATGTTTGTAAATGTTAGTGATCAAAACTATGAGTCTTGATTTCTAGCCTACATAGCTAAGTCTCGGACTCAGATAGAAAAGTGTAGTTGAGCTCAAGAACTTCATGGAGATTCATCATACAACGACGAAGATCTACTCAAGGAACCGTGGAACTTCATCAACAAAAAGATATGTGGAGACTTGAACTTATCTATCACTCAAAAGTCTATCTCTTCTATCTCCTACTTCTTATGAGATAAAAGTCGTATGCTATATAGACTGGATCATACACATTTGATATTTCGAGCCGAGTATATCTCGCTTATCTATATCTCGAAATCATGTGTTGGTAAAGCGTTTCGATTTGATCAAGTTTATCTTCACCTAGTGACGAAAGTCATGAAAAGTTTCAATTACTTTGAGAATTGCTCTGACGCGAAACGGTCTGTGAATAACGGCTATATAACGTTCTCTGAGAATGTCTCAATGATTGGAATGAGAGTTTAGATTACATAACCATGTATTCCTTAATCCGAAGTTTTCGAACTTTGTTGATTGAGAGAAACCGGAGGAATTGGCTTTGACAAATCCGCGAACCCAGTCCGCGAACTCAGTCCGCGAACTGACGGAAGTTCTTGTACCGAGAATTTCTGCTGGGATTTTCCAAAAACTCGTTTGCGTGTAAGTCCGCGAACTGGCGAAAGTCCCTTTGCCGAGATTTTCTGCTGAGTTTGGAAAACTCCACCGGTTGTCTTAAGTCCGCGAACTTGTTTGTGAGCTTAAGAGGTTATGATTTAAAGATGTGCTGTGAACATGAAACTTAAATTACTAAGGAATGTTTTATGCAAAACGTGGCTATAAAGTTCATGAGCCGATTCAATCAAATCGAATCATCTTTGTTTCAATTGTTTCTTGTGTAGTTACATAAGATCTCATAGCAATTGAACAACTCTCTAACTAGTTCATTTGAGTCAATTGAACTAGTTATGGTGAAGAAGAACAATGTTAATATGAAATTCTCATATGGTTAACCTTTTGGGTTACTATGTTGAACCAACATACACGTACACGTTTGGGCATGGTTTTCACAAACCCAGTAAATGTCTACCCAAGTGTGTGTGACACACTAAGTTTTCGATCTAACGGTTGAGAAATATTAGCTTGAATCTAAATCAGGTTTTCATCTAACGGTGAATATGGATTGCTTTGTAACTAAGGCAAAACCTTGATTTAAAGACTACACAAAGGAGACATCTAGCATTGTGCAAAACTAATCCCCACACGTTTGTGTGATACTAGTGCGCTCGCTAGAGTCTATTCTCCTTTAACCTTTGGTTTTCTTCTCTAAAACCAGGTTAACGACTTAAAGACTTCATTGGGATTGTGAAGCCAGACCGATACTACTTTTATCGTAGTTGTGTGATCTGATCTTGCATCTTCTGTCGTACGAGTACAATCTTTGATTGGCTTGAGATCGTGAGAGTTCTCTGATAGGCAAGATAAAGGAGTCACAAACATCTTCGTCTCATTGTTTGTGATTCCTCGACAAACCTCCTGTGTAGTCAGGAAGGATTGTAGAGAGGTGATTGATTAATCTAGGCTATTCTTCGGGAATATAAGACTGGATTATCAATTGGTTCCTGTTCACCTTGATTTCATATCTTAAGACGGAACAAAACCTAGGGTTTATCTGTGGGAGACAGATTTATCCTTTGATAGACTTTTCTGTGTGAGACAGATTTGTTTATTATCAAGTCTGCGATTTTGGGTTGTAGCAACTCTTGGTTGTGGGTGAGATCAGCCAACGGAATCAAGTGTGCAGTATCCTGCTGGGATCAGAGGCGTAGGAGTACAATTGTACCTTGGATCGGTGGGAGACTGATTGGGGTTCAACTATAGTCCAGTCCGAAGTTAGCTTGGATAAGGCTAGTGTATGTAGCGGCTTAATAAAGTGTGTATTCAATCTGGACTAGGTCCTGAGGTTTTTCTGCATTTGCGGTTTCCTCGTTAACAAAATTTCTGGTGTCTGTGTTATTTCTTTTCCGCATTATATTTTATATAATTGAAATAATACAGGTTGTGCGTCCGTGATCATCAATTGGAAATCCAACCTTTGGTTGTTGATTGATATTGATTGATCCTTGGACATTGGTCTTTGGTACCGTCCAAGTTATTCCTTGTATTTGATAAAGAATCTCTATTGATTTTAGCTTGAGTAAAAATCAAATCAAGAGAGAGATATTAACTCCTTGAGATACTTTTATCTAGATTGAGTCTGAATGTCTAGTTGATTCTTTAGCAAAGTATCTCGGAGTTAGTCCATACAGATTGCTAAGCGAAATATTGGGTGGTGTTGTTAGACCCCCGCTTTTCCACAAGTATTATCTGAATTTGGTATTAAAAATGTTCCAGTGAGAAACAGTGTGGTGAAAGAATGTGTGTTCAAATTCTCAGAGATGAACCAAATTTTAATCTGTTGTGATGGTGCTTCCAAAGAAAATCCAGGACAAGCTGGTGTGGGATGTATTGGCAGAGACAGTGAAGGAAGGTATATGGGTGCTATTTCAGGAGATATTGGAATTGCCACAAATTATATAGCTGAAGTAATAGCATTGATCATAGCTGGAGAATGAGCAGTGCAAAATGGTTTTATGAATGTCTGCTTCAGTTTAGATTCAAAGGCAGTTATAATGGCTTTCATGTCAGGTAAGATCCCTTGGATAGTGAGCATTAGATGGCAGAAAATAAAGAAAAATCTGAATAGAATAACATTCAGACACTCATATAGGGAAATAAATTTTTCAGCTGATAAAATGCCAAAGAAAGGGAGTTATGTTACACAGAGGAGAGTTTGTGTATTATGATAATAAACCAAACTTCTTAGGTGTGCTGGAATTAGAAGATATATCATACTTTAGATTTTGAAAATTAGCTCTTTGTAAAATGTCAAGTCCCTTATTGGGCTGAGTCATTGCTTTTGGGCCTGTCTTTTATTGTCCTTCTTTTATTTTGGTTTTTAGCTTATCCTGATCTGGGCATGTCAAGACAGAATTCTTGTTGTACATAACTCTTTAGTTCTGTTTTGGTAATAAAATTTCATATGATTAAGCAAAAAAAAGATACACTGGCTTGAGAAGCACTTGATTGAAAAGGTTAAATGATTGACTAGATGTATGTTATTGTTTACCCCCACTCAGCGGGGGATCAGGATCCGTAGCAAGGCATCCAATGAAGAATCGATCTCTAGCAAAGGTTTTAGCACCAGTCTATCCTACATGTACTCAAACTTATCGGAAGTCTCCCAATGGTGCCACTATATTAGCTCTTTATATCCCCATCATGCATATGAGTGTAAATAGGTGTTGCAACACAAATACAATTCTTTTTTCATACAACATAATAATAGAATATATACGAGCTAAGTACATCTACTGATAAAATTGTATGACAACAGAGGGATTAATCTCATCATTTTCAAAAAGAAAAAAACAAACTTCCAACTTTGGAGATTTTCTCTCCAATTGATTGACACAAAATCGATGAAGTCCAACAGCAAAATACACAACTCTTTGGACGTTATAGCCCCCTTCATTTTTAGAACTGGACAGGGAATGATATAAAAATGAACGAAAAAAGTGTTGCACACATGGTGATATAAAAAATGAACGAAAAAAACAGGTGATAGCTCAAAACAAAAATGATGATTTGGTGGAAAATTACTTACGTTTCATAGCACTACATTAAAAATAAATAAAGAAAGGAAAAAAAACCATTGTTGAAAAGGAATCCCGTGCCTGTTAAGCCCTAGTTTAACTCATATACTAGACTTAACACAATGAAGAACTTACAAGTTAGCTTTATTGTTTACTTTATCCTAATTTGTTTTCTTCTTATTTCGATAATGCACTATGTGGATGAAAAATGAAGCATATCAAAAGCAGAAAAAGATGATACGAAAATTGAAAGGCAACTAAGAGTTTTGAACAAAAATCCAATTAAAACCATTACGGTAAGAAATTTGCTTCCCTGGTTCATATTCAAGTGTTTACACATTTTAATTTTAGAAACTTATATTATAGACAAGTCTTTCAATTAATTCATATAAAAAAAATCTTTCTAATGTATTCTTTTTTCCTATAATTTTAATTTCAGACTAAGATTGGTGACATAATAAATTGCATAGACATTTATAAGCAACTAGCATTTGATAATCCATTGCTCAAAAATTATAAAATCCAGGTAATTTTTTTTCGAAGCATATATATTAAATAAGGAACTAAATAGAGATTACACGGGGAAATGTAATTCCCATAGAATAATTTAATAGAATCTGATTAAGAAAAGGCGGGCTTGCTTGATCCCATATCGTTGTCGAGTAGTTTCCTTCTTCGCTCCTATATGCTGCAAAGTTTGCGATACCATCAGCTGCTTGGTTGCCTTCTCTATAATTGTGTTGAATGTGGCAACAAGGTATTTGGCGCATTCTTTGTTTGATTTCTGCAATCATTTGTGAGATATACCAGGGAGGTTCCGTTGTTGTTTTGATAAAGCGCATGAGATTCTCAGAGTCCGTTTCAAATATCACTCTTGGCCATTGTCTTTCTGTCGCTATTCTGGTTGCTATTACGGTTGCCCATGTTTCTGTCGTCAGCGCAGTAGTTAAACCTAGAGGTTGTGCAAGAGCGCCGGGTAAGATTATATTATTACATGTACAAATATTTTTTTTATTTGTCTTTTTATGGGAATTAAACCTTAAATGGTGAAACGGTTGACGAAACAATTACATCAAGAAGAAATAAAATAAAAAAATGACCATGTTTATTGTTAAAAAGTAATTGTTACATAAAGGTTGGGGTTTTGGGATTTAATTCGTGGATTCAAACAGTCACATCCCTTTTTTATGTGTGAATCAGTAGACTAATGGAGTGGATGGGGGGTGTGGAGTTCACATCCTCTGAGTAATGAATAGTTATTCTATTTTTGTATGGTTATCTTGAATAGTTGATATTAGTTGTTTAGTTAAAGTACTAATAGATAAAATTCCTTACATTATTATATTAGATAAAATTAGAAATGTTATTATTAAATAAAATTGATGGGTTTATTTACTAGTAATTGATGGGTTTATTTACTAGTATTTGATGGGTGATTAAGGAAACTTTACATCTTAATTTTGTACTTCAATCGCATTAATTCTTATTTCTTACATGAATTTTGATCACCATTAATCCGTAAATTCTGACTTTACGGATTCGATTTGAGTTATTGCACCTCTTTTATGTTTTATACGAGAGTGAAAGAGATACATAGAGAGAGTGTAAAGTCTCATATGGAGAAGAATATGATAGTAGGCTTGAAATTTTAAAATATTTGGGGTTTTAGTATCACTTTTGAGAAATATGAGGTTTTTATGGATCTCAACTTATGGTTGGAGGTTTAATTTTTTGTATGGTCGTCTTTATGTTTTATACTACCATTTTATGTTTTGATAGTTTAAAGACTACCCTAGAATCATTAGATAGTTAAAATCTCTTTCATGAACGGGTGAGGGCCAAACTTGCGACCTTTCTTAACATCATCATTTCAGGATTCAAGATACACTAATGGTAACTTAAGGAACAAGATAATAGTGATTCAAATATGTTTGTTTCATTAATCTGTACCCATTAAGAAGTGAGAACAATTTTAAACCTCCTGTGTTTATTTTTGCATCATATATAAGTCTTGGACAGTTTCATTGTTGCAAGCATGTCTTTAAGATTAGTTATGCATGGAGATCTTCATGGTATAAGATGAGTTAGATTCGTGAAATATATGAATTATTACATCCACTTACACCAAGGTCCACATGTTACAGAATCAAAGATGCCTAAATAGGAGGGGCACAGGAAGAATGATACCCGAACTTAAATTATTATATTTATAGAATTAGTTTTAGGTGGCCACCAATTTAACATGGTATTAGAGTTAAACAATACAACATCTGAGGTGCAATTTCGCATTGCTTATTTGCTTATAGTTACAATATGAACAATATTGCAGTGAAAAATATAGAGAAAGTAAAGAGGCAAAGAGTGGTTTCTATTGATCGGGATAATAGGGTTACATGGATACAATTTACTTTAGATACATGTAAAGGTAAACTCTAGGTAACTAGATGGACCGCACATCCATGGTATGTAGGCCCTGTAACATTCCCCCTTGTGCGGTTCAATAAAAAAACATTATAAATAGTGCTTCACATATAGTGCTTTGAATGTAGTTATTCAAATGTCGTTCTCTACTTGATGACTTGTGTCGAAATCAATTACCTTATTAAAAATTTGATAAGGAAAAATCCAGTGGGATAAAACATTGGTACAACTCTTCACATGTGTCTCGTACTTTACATGTGGTTCATCACATGCAATACAATTTAGGAACGATGAGTCTAAGTTAATTGCCTCGTTAAAACTTCGTCAGGAAACCCAGAGGGACAAAACCTGAACTATAGAAAGAGAGTATAATATTAAGCAAACTTAGAACATAGTTGGACTCGAATATGTTGCCTCATTAAAACCTTAACAAAGAAAACCCAGTGGGATAAACCTTGACGAAGGGAAAAGAGTACAACATGACAGATGCAAGTAAAGGTGATCTGTTGCAGATGATCACTTTTTTCCATTGAAGTTGACTAGTTTCTTCACAACTCTGAAGGCAGAAAATCCTCGTGGTAAAGACAATAGCCTTAACTGGGAAATTACATTCTCGGTGTTTGTTGTTGTCTCATTAAAAACCTTGCCGAGTAACAAAACCCTGTGGGAAAAAGCAACCTCGGTGAAGAAAAATATTTCAACACACCATTAGATGCTCCCCCTGATGTCAGATAATTTTCATTAGTTTAATGCAGTCAAAAGAAGTTTATCACACTTTTGGTGACTTGAATGTTTATAAGACCATGTTGTTGATTCTGGAAGTTACGTTGCTTAACAGAATATCGCGTTTCATTTCTTTGATCCATATATTTTCAGTAATATCAACGGCGATCTTTATGTCTTCAACGTTCAACATACTTGATGTTTTTAGTGTTGTCTCGCTAAAAACCTATGTTGAGTAACAAAACCCTTTGGGAAAAACTATTCTCGATCAAAGGGAAAAAGAATACAACACAACTTCAATTTTGAAATAAAATATGTCGACATCATATCCTTGGATCCTCCCCCTGATGTCGGCATCTCCCCCTGATTACTTTCAGAGTTGTTCCAGACAGTTCCTTTAGTCATGTACTTTTCGAAACTGAATATTGGTAATGACCTAGAAAATAGTCTACCATATCTCCCCTGATTACTTTCATTGGAGAAGATATTATGTTCCTTCATAATCAACAACTTTTGGATTGCACTTTCATTAGCATTTGTTTTTATGTCTTTGCAGGGATAAAAAAATTTTATGCCAATGGTTACTTTTAAGTACATGATTACATTTACTATAGCATTCCAATGACGTTGCATTGGCGCTGAGCTATATCTAGCTAACAAGTTCCCTGAGGATGTAAAATTTAATCGAGTCCATTATTATACTAAGTACAAAAATGTGTCTATTGTACTTAGATATGGGAATTTCATCTCCCAACACATCTTCTTCATATTCCTTTAGACGAAATGGTCACTTACTTACATTTGAACCTCGACTAATCATGGGAGTGCTATCAGGATGATGTCTTTGTCAAATTGCCTGACAATTTTAGACATATGCAAACTGGTGGAATAATATACCACAAGCTCGGTATTTGGTCGAGATTTTCCCAGATTTTTCATCTCAAATACGGATTTCAAATAGCTTTTAAGGTCTCATATTACATCAAGAGTACCCATCATGTCTGTACCATCGACATAGATAGCTACAATTCCAAATCAGGAACTTTCTTGTGAATGCGCAAGTACAAATAACTTACTTGTCTATCCCATCCAAATTAAATAGTCACTTAGACGGGTATACCACATCTGCCTGCTTCAATCTATAAGTGAGCGTTCTATCTAACTATTAACGCTCTCTGTGGTTTAAAGTCACTTGATTTGGGCAACAAAAGGCTATCAAGTACTTTTTTAAAATATCTTCTATCTCTTGATTCTTTCAGAGATACGTAATAACCACATACATATGTTGCATTTCAAGTCCTTTTGAAATTACCAAACTAACTAAGTAGTGGAACGCTATAATTTTCATCACAAGAGGATAATTCCAGGGCTTTGTAAGAAACCTCGCGCCACTAGGTGAGTCTTGATACTTTGAGACTTTATTCTTCCCACCGTGCTTTATGAAAAATAATTATGTATGTCCCATAGGCTTTACAATTGGTTGGTTAGCACTATCACACCAAATACCTGTATATTTGTCAAAGAACCAAGTTCTACCTGGATTGTGTAGGAAAAATATGCTCTTTGTTGACATTAAAAATAAGAAGCTTTGGTTCGATCTCGTCGTGCTCTATTTTCTTGAGCAACTATATATAAAAACAATCATTAATATACTCGCACGATTTTTCCATGGATTCGTGTGTGTTCTCATAACCCTTTAGGATTTCATTGTTCTCTGGAATCATTAAACTTCGGAGCGTCCTCCATTATTGATTGATGGACATAGTCAGAGACAACCAAATGAGGTGATTTCATTAATGATACAAATTAGGTTGTGCCTTACTCATCTACTTCCTTTCTAGGTGATCATTGATCGAACCTGGTGGTCTCTCCATCTTCCTTTATGGATCCACGACCTCAACCACACTTCCACTAAGTGTAATTGCAACACCTTAGTCTATGGTGTATATCCCTTATTGAGGACTCATAACCTTGCAGGTAGGTTTGCAGCTGGTATTTTTGATCTCATCACTTCAGCGACATCGGTGTATATTCTGAAAATCGATTATTTTTTGTCACTTCACATTTACATTTTTGGAGTACAAGAATCAATATGAGACATAGTGGAAACACACCACGATAATTCCTGTCGTTCCCTTAGAAAATACTTTTTCTTATCTCCACTAACGACGGGAAGACTGTCTCATTAAAATGACAACCCGCAAATCTAGCGATAAGAGATCTCCTGCCAAAGGTTTTAAAACGCGGATAATTTTTGGAAGTAAATATCCAATATAACTACTTAATTGTTTTCATGACCCATCATAGTACGTTGTGGACTTATAATGGCACATATATAGTGCAACCAAAAATGCGTAAGAATACGAATGTCAGGCTTATATCCAGTTACCAACTGATACGCAGAGAAGGTTGACTAATATTGGGTTCTAAAACAAATTTAAGTAAAGGTGTGTTTAATATTGCGTATCCCCCAAGCAGTTAAAGGTAGGTTTGTACGCATAACCATGTGAAAAACCGGGGGTCTAACAACCACACCCAATATTTCGCTTAGCAATCTGTATGGACTAACTCTAATATACTTTCAAGAGAATCAACTAGACATTCATACTCAATCTTAAGAAAAGTATATCAAAGAGTTATATCTCCATTTCTCAATTCAATCCGCAATTAAACAAATACGAATTTACGAGCCCGATTGAATATAAGAAATAACTTGGACGGTATCAAAAACCAATATCCAAGTGTCAATCAATTTAATCAACAACCAAAGGTTGGATTCACAATTGATTGAACTTACGCACAACCTGTGATATTACAATTATATAAACAAATATAATGCGGAAAAGAAATAACACAGACACCAGAAGTTTTGTTAACGAGGAAACCGCAAATGCAGAAAAACCCCAAGACCTAGTCCATATTTGAACACCACACTGTATTAAGCCGTTACAGACACTAGCATACTCCAAGTTAACTTTAGACTGGAATGTAGTTGAGCCCTAACCAGTCTCACACTGATCAAGGTACTGTCGCACACATAAAAGTCTATTGAATAGATAAATATGTCTCCCACAGATATACCTATGAGTTTTGTTTCGTCTTTTGATAAATCAAGGTGAACAAGAACCAATTGATATACCGGACTTATATTCCCGAAGAACAACCTAGAAATATCAATCATCTCACAATAATCTTAATCTTATGGTAGCGAAACAAGATATTGTGGAATCACAAACGATGAGACGAAGATGTTTGTGACTACTTTTTATCTTGCCTATTGGAGATTAAGAGGGGTTTACTCAATAAATACTTTTATTGATTTCCAAAGAGTTTAACGGATTTACAAAGTATTGTGTTATTGGTTGTATACTTTTAAAATCTCTTTCAAAGTTTACGTTACTGGTTGTAGATTGTCAAAATGTCTCCTAAAGTTTGTGTTACTCGTTGTAAACTTGAAAATTCAAAGAATTTGCATACTTAGCTATTTTCAAGACTTTGAGTGACTTTTGTGTATAAATTTGCCTTGATAAAAGTCTTGCAAAATATGTAAGATTTTGGATAACTTCCAAAAAGTTTATACAAAATATTTTTTATTCTCTTTAATTTTATTTCATAAATACACAATCTATAAGACCCCTATTATAGATGCATATAAATT
The DNA here is from genome assembly GCF_003573695.1 of Papaver somniferum. Taxonomy (NCBI): domain Eukaryota; kingdom Viridiplantae; phylum Streptophyta; class Magnoliopsida; order Ranunculales; family Papaveraceae; genus Papaver; species Papaver somniferum. The sequence goes on from NC_039358.1 coordinate 170,401,103, forward strand.
ATATGATATGATTAAAAAAATTTATTTGCATTATTATGTACAAATTTACAATAATAATTATTTTAATTTATTATTAGAATTTATTGTATTTTATTGAACAAAAGAAAGAAGATATATATTAAGAAAACTTTAATTATAAAGAACAAACAAAATAAAGTATTTACAAGAAGCCGGTTGGGAGTCTCGCAACAAGCTGAGCTCCAAAGCCTTTAAAATAATAATTATTTATTTTAATAAATAAGCTACAATAAATTTTGTATTTATGTTTATCATGCATATTTCTATATAAAATTTGTTTTTACAACTTTTCAGGACTCTACAAAACTTTGCAAGACATTAGAAAACTCTGCATAACTCCGCACAATTTTGCTCAATTCTGTATAACTCTCGGAAAGTTATTAATTTTCGTGACTCTTTTTAAATCTCTACAAATCTATAAAAGTATTTATTGAGTAAACCGCTGTAAATCTCAAGCAAATCTTAGAGAAGATAGTACTCAATAACGATAGAAAACAGCAAAATCAGAACACGCAACTACAGATAAAATAGTTAGGTCTGGCTTGACAATCCCAACGAAGTCTTTAAGTAATTAACCTATTGGGTTTTCGAAAAACCTAAGGTTAAAGGAGAATCGACTCTAGTCGCAACTAGTATCACAGAGGAGGTGTCGGGATTAGGTTTCCCAGTTGCTAGAGTTCTCCCTTATATAGTCTTCAAATCAGGGTTTGTAATCAATGTTGAAAAATCGGGGGTCTAACAACCTCACCCAATATTTCGCTTAGCAATATGTATGGACTAACTCCAATATACTTTAAAGAGAATCAACCATACAGTCAGATTCAATCTTAAGAAAAAGTATATCAAAGAGTTATATCTCAATTTCTTAATTCAATCCGCAATCAAACAAATAGGAATTTGCGAGCCTGATTGAATACAAGAGAAATAACTTGAACGGTACCAAAGACCAATGTTCAAGGATCAATCAATTTTAATCAACAACCAAAGGTTGAATTTACGAATTGATCGATTCAACACACAACCTGTGATATTTCAATTATATAACAAAATATAATACAGAAAAGAAATAACACAGACACCAGAAGTTTTGTTAATGAGGAAACCACAAATGCAGAAAAAACCCCAGACCTAGTCCATATTTGAAAACCACAATGTATTAAGCCGCTACAAACACTAGCCTACTCCAAGTTAACTTCGGACTGGAATGTAGTTGAGCCCTAATCAATCTCACACTGATCAAGGTACAGTTGCATTCCTTACTGTTTTGGGGTAAAAACCGATTTTGCTGGTTTTGGTAAATTTGGGTGTGTTGATGAGAAACGAATTCACTGCACGGGAGTACTTTAGATTCGAGAGATCAATCTGTACAATCCTGGCCTAAACCAAGAAATGGACGTTCCAGTCTTGCTTCGGTCACAAAATGAAGGAGAAGGGTTGATCTTAGGGAGGGAAGCGAAGAAGGTGTTGAGATCAGAATGTTAACTCTGAAGGTGTGGTTGTTTTATGACTTGTATCAGAATATGGAACTGGATTGCGGAATGTAAGCTATCAGTTTTTAGTGTTTTTCTGGATACTGTGTTAATAACCAAATCTCTGTCGTTGGTTGAAATAGGTTGAAACCTATTTATACAAGTCATAGTTGAACGCACCTTGATCTCATAGGTAATGGAAATAGTGGAGTGATGGAGAAGTGGGGTTGTTGAAAACCGCGTCCCTACAGGTCGGTTTGCATCCACTACTTCTCTGCTGTCACTAACTGTCCGCTTTCCTGACACTTTCTCATAATGGGAGGCACGCTGTAAACCGCCAGACCAATACCCTGATGAACATCCCCCAATTTGTGACATGTTTGATGTATCGAGCATTTACGTGGAAAATATGCAGCAAGTAGCTGAATGGGTCTTATTTGTAATACCTAGTTATTATGACCAATCACGCGCAAGCTAGGTGGCGGGTGGTCATGTGTGGCGAGCCAAGTCATGAGACTTGCCGCAAAGAATAACATGTGGCGCTATTATGTTAAATAACTAAGTTATTTGTGAAACCGATACTCATAGTATGTACTCGATGCATGTAAAACATCTCTTTTAAGCAAGCAACTCAAAATAATCGATGCATGTGAAGCATCGTTGTACAGAGATTTTCTTGGTTGGTCGCGGAACCTAGCGTCTTAAAAGGAGCGTGACCGACCACTTTCAGGGAACTGCTGGGAGCTATTTATGCATGCCAAAGGTAGTCCGGTCAATCCCTATACGAGAGTGATGGCTGGTAGACATTTTGATATCCTATTGGTCGGTCCAAGTTAAATCTAGACCGATTAAATTGGCTAGCCAAATTGGATGGTTGAGATGATTTGCAACAGTTATTGGTTGTTGCTAATTTATTTAAGACTTTTATAAGAAGCACGGCTAGCCATCTTCAGGCAACCGTTTAGGAGCCACATGGGTAGGCTGCGGCGCGGCCGATTGTTACTTATGGAAGAGGAGCGGCCGATGGTCACGGCGACATTTTGTTGAATGCTTAGAATAGGAGTTTGGCCGGCCGATTCGTCTGGCGAAGTTGGGCGGTCGAGATGATTTGTGGCAGTTAATGGCTGTCGTTGATTTATTTAGGTTTTAAAAAAAACTGTGTGGACAACCTATTTTGGGCTAACGTTTTTTGGTGTTGTTAGAGCATAGCTCGGTTGAACCCACTAAGCGTTGGTATGTCAAGTTTGGTTGTCATATTTTAGTGAATCAAAACTCATTTTAAGAGTCGCTTAATTATGTACTAGAGTCAACTTCGTATAGGTTAGCTTGAAAGTATTAGGATATGAGACATTACAAGTATTGCGAAGACTTGAAGATGTGAAGAACTAAGAAGCTACAACGACAACATCATCCTTCCACTTGAGGTTAGTGATATTTGACTTGAACTGTTTCATTCCCTAACATATCTTTCAAGTCGTGCATATTGAAAACAAAACTGCGAAGCATGAACACTCTAGATAGACATAGTATTAAGGAATACAATACAAGGTTTATTGCTTAACCATTAAACTTTGTAGATAAGACATCAACATAATCTTTTAAATGCTATTTTTATTATGTATGGGTATGAGGTGAGGATTTCATCCTAGGAAACAATGTTTTTCATGTGTTTTAAGGAAGTAAGTTTATGAATCGAAAAGGAAATCGCCAGGCGTTATTGGTATTGTTATTCATTGCATAACTTGTGAACAACCAATATGTGTGATTTAGTATAACCGATCATGACTTGTTTTTGCTCTTGGTAAAACTATTCACAAAGGCCTGACTTATGTATTGGTATGACTTTTATTAGTGAAACCGATCTTAAGCAATCACCTGAAATTGTATGATCGAGTTTGTGATTCGTATGACCGAATCTGGGTAAAGGGGAACAGATCCTAGTAAGAGGTGCAACACATCACAAAGGGGAATCGATCCTTGTATGAGGTGCAGCAAGTTTTTAGCAGAAAGGGGAACCGATCCTATGGACATGTGCAACACGTTTTTAGGCAAAGGGGAACCGATCCTATGGACATGTGCAACACATATAAGTAAGATACCATATATTCGTGGGGAACCGATCCTAGTACCTAGTCAACCGAATTTTGGAAAGCTAGTGTGACTATGCACAGTACTCACATGGAGGTAGAACCGAAACTTGTTTTGGTAGAACCGTTAAACCCATGATTTGTGATTGAGTGTTCTTGATGAATCACATAGTTTTTAAAAGTTAGATCAATCAATTCTAAACTTGTATGGAAGTGTGGAAAATCGGTTTGAAGGTTGTAAGTATGAAAGAGGACTTACAAATTAAGGATGTCGACATACTTTGAACATGTGCTGTAATGTTTATCTTTTATTGTTCAAAGTTATTCCTTAATAGCTAAAGGAAGAAAATCCTAGGTGAAAAAGAGGGGATACAACAACCACACCCAATATTTCGCTTAGCAATCTGTATGTACAAACTCCAATATACTTTCTAGAGAATCAACTAGACAGTCAGACTCAATCTATATAAAAAGTATATCAAAGAGTTTATATCTCAATTTCTCGATTTGATATATACTCAAGCAAATAGAAATCTGCGAGTCTTTATCAAATACTAGAGAGATAACTTGGATGGTACCAAAGACCAATATCCAAGTGTCAATCAATTTAAATCAACAAACTAAGTGCAATCAAAGTTTCAACAACCGTTAGTCAATCAAATCAATCGAAAACTGTAAGGATTCACAAGCTCGTCAACGCTATTTGACTGGTCAAGAGACGATTTAGTCACTAATGACTTGAGTAATAAAATATCAACCTTAATTAATAAAAATGAATCAAACAATTATATTGAGATGAAACTAGTACCATCAGAGAGATCTTAAAAAAATGCGAAGTAGACTACTAGAATGCGCAAAACGGATATCGGACGAGGGAGATGCACATTCGGAAAATAGCAACTACTCCTGCTTGACCAAGTCAACCTAGTTTGACCAGGCTTCTATTTTCTAATTATGTACCCCATAACTAGTTCAAGTAGTTTGGTATAGTAAAATCACTTAAATTAAAATGAAGGTGTAATCGAAGTGTAATTAAATAATTAAAAAATGTTCCAAAAGGGATAATTCCTTTGTTTTCACTTTTGCATGGAAGACTTATTCATTATTTTTCTGTTGCTTACACTGAGCAACTTAGTTTGAGGAGCTGTGTCGATAAGGTTTGGAAACAAGAGAGAGTTACATTTTGTATGCTTAGTTGAGATTTTCAGTAGAAAGGAAAAATAGAGGGATAGTTAACTATAAAGAGGAACTATGTGAAAGAGAAGGATAGTGCTAGAGAAGTAATGAAAGTTGTTAATGATGTGGAGGAGTAACTGACGAGTTAGAGGTTTGAGAATAAAATCAGTAGTAATTGTGAAGGTTATTAGTGAAAGAACCTTATGAAAGTAACATGATGATGGTAGTGAGCATATAACACCAAGAGTGATAGATAAAGATTAGGATTGATGTTGGTGATCATGATGGAGATGATGGGAATTAGTCTAAACAACCAAGGTAATCTCTTTAATCTACTTTAATATGTCTTTTTAAATGGTTGGGTAGTAGTTGGACATGAGAATAGTATGAGAACAATTAAGTTCATAGTTTTCATAATCATGGTTTTATGTGAATTATATGTGTCTCTGACCTAAGTTTGAGTTCGATTATAACCGTCCTAAAGAATGGTTCAGTTCTTGTATAAACATGAAAGTTGTCGATAAGTCTCTCATCTTTTTATAGAACTTGAGTTTGCTCGATTCAGATTGATAGATAATTAGTTATGAATTTTCAAAGTTTACCCGTTGCGACTGAATTCTGGAAACAACAATGACTAAGGAACTAAAATGACATTTTTAGGGATGTTCCGGTCGGATTTAGCTTTAGTCCATAACTAAAAAGTTGTAGTAGAGACAGTCATCTTTCTAAGGAGTTATTACGAGCTTTGATAGAGTCAGAATTGAGAAACTTAGAGACCACTAAAGTTAGGTGTTCGTGAAGTATGAAATTTGGAAAGGATACTGAAAACGTCCGTCGACTGTTTGTAAAAATGACTGACTCAGCTCAGTGAGTTGACCGTGTCGGACCGATTCAGAGAGTCAAACCTAGAAAGATAAGTTTAGGTCTGAACGATATTAACGGGCCGGGTCAACCCGTGGGTAAGGGTTGGGCCAGAAATCTTAATTAGAGTTTTCAGACCACTTCTGGTCCGAATTAGCTTCCAATTCCTTCTGTAAAGTTATTGCATTTTTCGAGGGCTTTCCGATGATACCTAATTTGACTCTATTTGGAAGGGTATATATTGTTTTATGCCAATAAAACTTAATACCATATTATAGAACCATTGATAGAAATAGAACCATTAGTTATTTGACCTAGCCTATAACTGGAAACTTGTATGAAATTATGTTATGAACCTTATATGAGCCTTTGGGATAAATTCTTAGAGTGGTTGTGTTATTAACAGTTAGTCTTTATTAACAACGATCGATTCAAAGGATGAACCAGTGGATCGTGGATCTCGAAGTAGGCTTGGCTTGTCATCAAATCAGGTGGGAACTCTGTAACCTTCTTGTAATCATTAAGTGTACTTTATCTTCGAGCATGATGAGTCTTTAATTTATGTAAGCATATTGTTTGTAATTCAATGAGTATGTTGTGTAATATGCGTTGGGTGGTTTCCCCGCGAAGAGTGTCTGCGTTTCCCCATAGCTCTTGGCTAAGTTTTAGTAGGGCAATGCTACGTTGTTCGAATATTACCTAGTAGTCCGGCTTTACCCCGGTTGATTATTATTACGTTTTATTGTCTTAAGATAGTAGTCCGGCTTTACCCCGGTTCATTATTACCTCGTAGTCCAGCTTTACCCCGGTTGATTATTATATATACTATTTTATTTGGGGAAACCACTCATGTGCATATTATACGTGATTGTGCAGTCTTAGTAGTATGACTGGGTTACTATGACCTTGACTTAGGAAGAAATTCTAGGTTCATGACTGGATATGGTCATTATTTGGATACTTCGGCCTACGAATAATGATTGGGCCTTTGTGAACCTGTTATGCGGGATCGTATCATAGTAATCAAAATCTTATTATATTCTAGACTTAGATGGTGGCATTGGGTTTTATGAGGTGTACGCATTCCACGATAATATCTTACAATACCTGGATTCATGCTATCATTTGAGACTGGAGTTATTCCTAACATCTTCTCCTCCATTGAGTGAGACGAGGTTGGGATAACATATGTTTAGGTTGTTTAATTCCTTTCTCGTAGATCTATCCGGAGGTGGATCTTTCACGGATATTACCACTATGTACGTAATATATGGGGAAAAGAGTTGAAGCAATCTTCTGCTTCGTGTTGTGTGTAAAACGTGTTATATGTTTTCTTATATTATTCTGTTTTAATTTCACTTTATTTTAGAACTGTGAAGCATGTTAGTGATTACTTCTAGGTTATATGTTTTAATTGTGCACCTCTTTGGGAAGATGTGCTCACTCGTTCCCACTTCAGTTTCAGTAATCAGAAGAAATGGTGCACGTGAAGATGTCCGTTATCATAGTTTAAAGCTTTTTGCGATGTTAGAGATGTTACGAATCTTTTATATATCTTTATTCCTTATTTTTTCCTGTAAAACAACACATTAATATACTCAAATCACAAGAGAGTTCTTTATTTATACAATATCAGAGTGTATGAGTTTGTTTTTGGAATTAGCTTATGTAACTGAGTTTCTTAAGATCAGTAATATAGGTTTGATGCTTCAATTATGTGGTAATCGTATTAGCTAAGCAGATGGTAAGGTTGGGGCGTCACAAGTTGGTATCAGAGCTCACTATTAGATCTTACATGGGAAATAAAAGATAATAACTAGTGTCAGTTAGTTTATTAGTTTAGTTTAGAACTGTGAAAGGTTGTGAGATAAATCTTAATCACTAAAAGCTATCAATAACTAAAATATTCTTTTGATTGATTGTTCTTTTCCTTGTGGTGTGTGTATGCTATGAAGTAAAAAAATTGTAGGTCAAACCAATTGAATTATGGTTTAGAAGCTCATTGAAGTTAGAGAACAATTAGTTAAAATTATGAGCACATAGTTAATCCAACACTGGAGGAATAGTGAGGCTAGTAATTTTATGAGATCCCGAAATTCATCTAGAAATTTACTGAGTACTTTTACATATACGTAAAATCAATCTATTGAAAGAAAGAAAAAAAGTGCGAAGAACATAGACTTTTTTTCTATTTGTTAGAACTTAAAGATCAACACAGTTGAATCTAGAGTTAAAGATTATAGAAGTCGAAAAAACACATAGTAGCTCCATCTTAGTAGAATATAGTAATAACCAACAAAGTAGACAATTGCAAATTTCAAGTTTTGACCGTAATGGATAATATAATTATCCATAAATTGTTCATTTATCCTACTAGATTAACTTCTGAAGTGAAATTGCACTTCATTTGTGAAATGAAGCTAGGTGTTGCTATAATAAGTTGTGTTTCAGATGTATGAACAACATGATTGTTCTGTGTTTAAAAATTGTAAGAGTAATTAGAATCATAGTTCGGCCATCAATGATATAATAATAATAATAATAATAATAATAATAACATGGAAGGTAGTGTTAGTTTGCCCCTTAGCTCAGCTGGTCATCCCCGTTTCCCAAAGTTTAATGCGTTCCAAGAGGTCACAGGTTCGAGTCCCAATGACGTAATATTGCAGGAATTAACATGGAAGGTAGTTTTAGTTTGCCCCCCTTGTGACACAATCTCAGCCCCCACTCTCGCTGTTTCGGCTCCCTTGGCTAGGTTACCAATGAGGCTCGCTGGTATGTTAGCACATCAACCTGTTCAATTAATGTAATAGTATGTCGTTGGAGCTTACCTAGTTAGGCTTCCAACTAATTTCATGTAATAATATCCATCCAATAGTAATAATAATAATAATAATAATAGTAACAATAGTAAAAATCATAATACAAACATTGTTAGCACTTATCAATTGGCATCATACTGAGCTTAACTTAATTAAAACCTCATTAATAGATATGTAACAATAGAAGTAATAATGAGTATCAATAGTTATGGAAAATTATTAATAATTATTTATAGTTAAGTTGTATCAATTAAACTAATGATGAACTAGAAATATATTTAACGTTTAAACCCAATAGTTAGTATTAGGGTCAGATATAATTTTCTTACATGAAATAACCGAAAAGTTATAATTGATCTGACTTTACATTTCAATCGAAAGTTTAATTTCATGTTTCTTTGGTCTCATCTGAATCTAGTTTGAATTTGCAATTTACTATAAGCAAATTTTATTTTAGTCAATAATCAACATGGTTCACTATAAATGCACATTAGAGTTACCAATAAAGTTTTCAATAATGATAACTTTAGGAAAATATAGTTCAATAAACATAAATATCAATAGTTATGGAAAATATAGTTCAATAATGAGTATCAATAGTTACGAAAAATTATTAATAATTATCTATAGTTAAGTTGTATCAATTAAACTAATGATGAACTAGAAATATATTTAACGTTTAAACCCAATAGTTAGTATTAGGGTCAGATATAATTTCCTTACATGAAATAACCGAAAAGTTATAATTGATCTGACTTTACATTTCCATCGAAAGTTTAATTACATGTTTCTTCGGTCTCATCTGAATCTAGTTTCGCCATGATGTTGGATATTGGATATAAGTTTCGCCATGATATTGTTGGTGATGTTGTTTTTGACATTTGTTACAAAGCCAATGTGTCTGTGCGTAAGGAGGCTTCTCTCGGTCTTCAGACAGATGATGACAAAGACCTAAAGCCCGCTGACATCCTTTTTCTTAACTGGGAAAATGGGAGGGATGTTTGTATGGATGTTACAGGTGTCTCTCTATTCACTGGTGATGGTGTCCACTCCTTTGTCCCTGGTAAGGCTATTTCTGGTGCAGTTTCACGTAAGCGCATCAAGTACTCGGACAAGTGTGCTGCACATGGATATGGATTGAGTGTTCTAGCTTTTTCTACCTTAGGGGAACTTGGTGAGGATACCCTGGCTTTTTTCAAGTGTCTTCAAAATTGTTTATTTAGCAATGACACTAGTAGTGGTGTAGGTAGTTTCATTTTTTATAGATTAGGTATTGCTATTCAAAGAGGAGTTGGAGCCCAGCTTGTCGCTAGGTTACCAACCAAAAGTTTTGTATGATTTTTCATATTACTCAATTAATTTTATTAAAATATGCAATATTCATCATAAATATATGTTTATATTTTTAATGAACTAGTAATTGGATTACTAATAATAATAATATTTCTAACTCGTACGTAAATAATAACATAAGAATTATCAGATTGCCTACAATTACCCTAATTAATAATGCGCCCTGATTGTCTATTAGTTAGGTCAATAACTTAATAATTTAACTAGTTAAAGAAATAAATCTATAATTCATAATATCAGTTTTTCATTATAATGATGGATGATAAAGTCAAAATAAATAATCAAATTTAAAGATTGATTATAATAGGAAAGAGTATATACATATTAAAATACAAATATCAGTGATAAAGTATCTTGTGAAAGTTACTACTCAAAAATAGCAATAATGAGAAGGATAATAAAGATTAAAACAAACTTAACTATAAAACTTATTTAGTAATTTATTATGATTATATTTTATCCAGTGAAGTCGATTGAAAATTACTTAGCTAATTAAAATAACATTAGCGTGGTGCTAAATACTTAATAATAGTAGTATTTGAACAACTAATATAATATTTAATTATTTTTAAGTAATATTTAAGTAATTAGTGATGATATTGTTTGTTTAGGTATGCTAGCCTTTACCACATTAGGAGAACTTAGTGATGATACTGTTTGTTTTTTCAAACGTTTGAAAAATTGTTTAGTTAGTCATGACGCTGATAGTGGTTTTGGTAGTTTTATTTTTGATAGATTAGGTGTTGTTATTCAAAAAGGGGTTGGTGCTCAGTTTGTTGCTCGGCTACCAACTAAAACCTCTTCTGTCAAATGTTAATTTTAAAATTACTTTAAAAGAAAATTAAGTAATTAGTACAAAATAATAATAAATAGAACGTAACTTACGGTGTTAAAAAAAATTGAGTTGTACAGCGAAATCAATTATTAGATATTTAAGACAATACAACGTGAACAAATTCGACTAAATTACGTAACATTTCTAATTTTTAATTTTCAAACTCATCTATCGGACCAGAAAGTTAGATTCCCCTATTTGTTAGAATTTAAAACAGCATAGTAGGACTTAAAGCTTTAAATTTTAAAATTTTAGTTGTAAAAAGACATATAGGTTTGTATTTCATTTCATGTTGTCCCAAACTCATTTGAAATGTTAAATTTTGCGCGAATGTACGTACGAGCAATACTTACATTGAGAGATAGATCGATCGAAATTTTCCCGGACGAAAATTCTTATAAGATGGATAGAATGTAAGGATTCACAAGCTCGTCAATGCTATTTGACTGGTCAAGAGACAATTTAGTCACTAATGACTTGTAATAAAATATCAACCTTAATTAATAGAAACGAATCAAACAATTATATTGATATGAAACTAGTACCATCATAGAGATCTTAAAAAAATGCCAAGTAGACTACTGGAATGCGCAAAACGGATATCGGACGAGGGAGATGCACATTCGGAAAATAGCAACTACTCCTGCTTTACCAAGTCAACTTAGTTTGACCAGACTTCTATTTTCTAATTTTGTACCCCATAGCTAGTTCAAGTAGTTTGGTATAGTAAAATTACTTAAATTAAAATGAAGGTGTAATCGAAGTGTAATTAAATAATTAAAAAATGTTCCAAAAGGGATAATTCCTTTGTTTTCACTTTTGCATGGAAGACTTATTCATTATTTTTCTGTTGCTTACACTGAGCAACTTAGTTTGAGGAGCTGTGTCGATAAGGTTTGGAAACAAGAGAGAGTTACATTTTGTATGCTTAGTTGAGATTTTCAGTAGAAAGGAAAAATAGAGGGATAGTTAACTATAAAGAGGAACTATGTGAAAGAGAAGGATAGTGCTAGAGAAGTAATGAAAGTTGTTAATGATGTGGAGGAGTAACTGACGAGTTAGAGGTTTGAGAATAAAATCAGTAATAATTGTGAAGGTTATTAGTGAAAGAACCTTATGAAAGTAAGATGATGATGGTAGTGAGCATATAACACCAAGAGTGATAGATAAAGATTAGAATTGATGTTGGTGATCATGATGGAGATGATGGGAATCAGTCTAAACAACCAAGGTAATCTCTTTAATCTACTTTAGTATGTTTTATAAATGATTGGGTAGTTGTTGGACTTGAGAATAGTATGAGAACAATTAAGTTCATAGTTTTCATAATCATGGTTTCATGTGAATTATATGTGTCTCTGACCTAAGTTTGAGTTCAATTATAATCGTCCTAAAGAATGGTTCAGTTCTTGTATAAACATGAAAATTGTAGATAAGTCTCTCATCTTTTTATAGAACTTGAGTTTGCTCGATTCAGATTGATAGATAATTAGTTATGAATTTTCAAAGTTTACCCGTTGCGACTGAATTCTGGAAACAACAATGACTAAGGAACTAAAATGACATTTTTAGGGATGTTCCGGTCGGATTTAGCTTTAGGCCATAACTACAAAGTTGTATTAGAGACAGTCACCTTTCTAACGAGTTATTACGAGCTTCTATAGAGTCATAATTGAGAAACTTAGAGACCACTAAAGTTAGGTGTTTGTGCAGTATGAAATTTGGAAAGAATACTGAAAACGTCCGTCACCTGTTTGTAAAAAGGACTGAGTCAGCTCAGTGAGTTGACCGTGTCGGACTGATTCAGAGAGTCAAACCTAGAAAGATAAGTTTAGGTCTGAACGGTATTACGGGCCGGGTCAACCCGTGGGTAAGGGTTGGGCCAAAAATCTTAATTAGAGTTTTCGGGCCACTTCTGGTCCGAATTAGCTTCCAGTTCCTTCTGCGAAGTTATTGCATTTTTCAAGGGCTTTCCGATGATACCTAATTTGACCCTATTTGGATGGGTAGATATTGTTTTATGCCAATAACACTTAATACCATGTTATAGAACCATTGATAGAAATAAAACCATTAGTTATTTGACCTAGCCTATAACTGGAAACTTGTATGAAATTATGTTATAAACCTTATATGAGCCTTTGGGATAAATTCTTAGAGTGGTTGTGTGATTAACAGTTAGTCTTTATTAACAACGATCGATTCAAAGGATGAACCAGTGGATCGTGGATCTCGAAGTAGGCTTGGCTTGTCATCAAATCAGGTGGGAACTCTGTAACCTTCTTGTAATCATTAAGTGTACTTTATCTTCGAGCATGATGAGTCTTTAATTTATGTAAGCATATTGTTTGTAATTCAATGGGTATGTTGTGTAATATGCGTTGGGTGGTTTTCCCGCGAAGAGTGTCTGTGTTTCCCTATAGCTCTTGGCTAAGTTTTAGTAGGGCAATGCCACGTTGTTCGAATATTACCTAGTAGTACGGCTTTACCCCGGTTGATTATTATTACATTTTATTGTCTTAAGATAGTAGTCCCGCTTTACCCCGGTTGATTATTACCTAGTAGTCCATCTTTACCCCGGTTGACTATTATATATATTATTTTATATGGGGAAACCACTCGTGTGCATATTATACGTGATTGTGCAGTCTTAATAGTATGACTCGGTTACTATGACCTTGACCGAGGAAGAAATTCTTGGTTCATGACTGGATATGGTCATTATTTGGAGACTTCGGCCTACGAATAATGATTGGGCCTTTTGTGAACCTGTTGTGTGGGGTCGGATCATAGTAATCAAAATATTATTATATTTTAGACTTAGATGGTGGCATTGGGTTTTATGAGGTGTACGCATTCCACGATAATATCTTACGATACCTGGATTCATGCTATTATTTGAGACTGGAGTTATTCCTAGCATCTTCTCCTCCATTGAGTGAGACGAGGTTGGGATAACATATGTTTAGGTTGTTTAATTATTTTCTCGTAGATCCATCCGGAGGTGGATTCTTCACGGATATTACCACTATGTACGTAATATCTGGGGAAAAGAGTTGAAGCAATCTTCTGCTTCGTGTTGTGTGTAAAAGGTGTTATATGTTTTCTTATATTATTCTGTTTTAATTTCATTATCTTTTAGAACTGTGAAGCATGTTAGTGATTACTTCTAAGTTATATGTTTTCATTGGGCACCCCTTTGGGATGATGTGCTCACTCGTTCCCACTTCAGTTTCAGTAATCAGAAGAAATGGTGCACGTGAAGATGTTTGTTATCGTAGTTTAAAGTTTTTTGCGATGTTAGAGATGTTATGAATCTTTTATATATCTTTATTCCTTATTTTTTCTGTAAAACAACACATTAATATACTCATATCACAAGAGAGTTCTTTATTTATACAATATCAGAGTGTATGGGTTTGTTTTTGGAATTAGCTTATGTAACTGAGTTTCTTAAGATCGGTAATATAGGTTTGATGCTTCAATTATGTGGTAATCGTAATAGCTAACCAGGTGGTAAGGTTGGGGCGTCACAAAAACTAATAACACTGCAATTATCTAATTTCCCACCAACGGTACTTGTAGAGCTTCTTGATCCAACAAAAGTCTTTAAACGAGCGGTCGTAAGAGATTTCACTTAATTATGATACTTTCCTCTCCGAGTAGACGGCTCCACCAGAAACAAGAAGAATGAAGCTTGCCTGGCTCTTAGGATAGTTTGCTAGAAATGTAAACTTAGGTATTTATAGACCAAGGATGTTTAAACACCAAGGAATTTCCAAAACCGAAAATATTCTCAAGATATGCAATGAATATCAAAATTAGGTTTTCCTAATTCCAATAAATGCTTGTCCAAAATTTCCGAAATCTCTCAATAGAAAATCTCCAATTAGTAAATGCACATTGCAAATTTTTATTCTCTAGAGATATGCATTTAATTGCTGGAAATTAAAGCATATAAAACCAAAAACTTAATTAAAAGATCTCAATTTATTTCGGCACAGGATCTCCTTGAGTACTAAGGAATATCTTTGAACAATAAATGATAAGAGTTATTCTACGTGTTCAGAGTATGTTGACATATTTTCACTGTAAATCCTTATTCATATTTACATGGATTAACATTCTTGGAATCGATACACTTCCAAACAAGTTTAGAATTGATTCACCTGTATTCCAAGATTACTATGTGATTGATCAAATATCAAATCACATACATGGGTTCAATCGGTTCTACCAATCACTAGGATCGATTATACCTCAATATGGAAATACTTCTGATCGGCACACAAGTTACCAGGACCGGTTACATCAGCTACCAAGATCAATTACCGGGATCGGTTACCATATTCTCATGGTATTGCTTGTGATCGGTCACACCAGTTACCAGGATCGGTTACACCAATTACCAGGACCGGTTACAAATTATAAGGATCGATTACACAACACTCTATAATCGGTCACACCAATTACTATGATCGGTCATACTAATTACAAATATCGATCATACCATCTCATGGTGATTACTTAGGATCAGTTACACCAATTAATAAAAACTAGTCATACCAAATCATAAGTCGGGCATTGTGATTAGTTATACCAAGATACATAACAAAGTTACGATCGGTTCTACAATCTCACAGATATTGGTAATCCAAAGATTTGAAATGAATAGACATACCAATAAGCGTAATGATTTCCCTTTCGATTCATAAAACAAGTTCATGAATATACCTACTTTAAACAAATGTGAAACATTGTTTCCTAGGATGAAATCTTCACCATAACCCATTCACATAATCATAACAGTATATACAAGATTATGTCGATGTCATATCTACGAAGTTCAAAAGATAAGCGTTATACTTCGTAGTCTAATTCCCTAATACTATGATCATACAAATATGACCATGTCACATCACTAGAATATTATACAATATGTACAGTATATACAACTTCACAGTTATGTTTTCAATATAGCACGACTTGAAAGATACGTTAGGAATGAAACAGTTCAAGTCAAGTGTACTAACCTCAAGAGGAAGGATGATGTTGTCGTTGTAGTTCACTTCTTCTTCACATTCTTCAGGTCTTCGGAGTAATACTTGTATGTCTCAAAACTCCTAGACTTTCTAGTTTAACCTAAACAAAGTTGACTCTAGTATATAATCAAGCGACTTTAGATGAGTTTTGACACACTAAAATATGACAACCAAACTTGACATCGCTTGGTGAGTTCAACCGAGCTATGGTTAACAATCTCTCCATTTTTCAATTTTAGTGACAAAACTCTTATTACCTATGTTGCACAGACACTCCAAGAAAGATGTCGTAACCGTGTCGGGCGCGCGAACAGACATGACACGGTTACGACACTTCCCGACACTCGATGGACACGCCACATCACGTGTCGCGTAAAATTTGATATTGGACACTTTGTGGACACCAATTGGACACTTCCAGACACGTCATAAATGATTTATTTTGGTTTGGAAAATAAAAATAAACTAAATGTGACGCTAATTTATTCTTGTGTCAGTCATATTCAAGCATTAATCATGAAAAACTTTACCATTTTTACATTATTATTAAAATTATATAATTAGTAATCAAATATTTTAAAAATAAGAGTAATTATTTTGTTGTGTAGATTGTAGTAATATTTGATTTTAATGATGTGAGTAATATACATAACGTGTCCCCGTAACTCGTTTTTTTTAGATTTGACGTGTCCCCGTAACCGTGTCGTGTCGTAACTGTGTCCCGTGTCCGTGTCCATGCAACATAGCTTATTACATATGGATAAAAAAATTACATAAGAATTCATTTTACATACGCTTGATTCCAAGTTTCAACAGCACAATAACCTGCATATATTCAATCAATCAATGCCGATGTTGACATTTGAATAACAAAAACTTATGCTGATGTTAACAAAAACCTAAAGGTGAGAGCTTTTTATTACCTAGCTCACATATTTGTTATTCCCTTTTTGTAGTCACAATTGATACACAACAATATGATATGTTTCTCCCCCTTAGTCAATGTTTTACTCTTTCGTTAGATATAACGTTTAAGCACAATTGTCCTTTCATTAGTGATTGCAAATCACTTGTTTACTCCATATATTTCTCCCCCTTTTCGTTACAAAATGACAAAGGTTCGAGCAAATAAAGGACAAACCGAGAGGATCTTACAAATCTAAAAGACTTGTGAACAACTTATAAGAGTTAAGCACGAACGTTTCACATACCACTCTAGACAACCAATATTAAAACCGAAACTAGAAGTAATTTAGTTTTAATATGTTATCAAGGAAATAATTGCACGAAGAAATTTTCCCTAATAGTTTAACAAATCGACTGAGAAACTTAGTTCCCTTGTTAAATTGATTGCAAACACACAATCGCTTATTTCGATAAGACCAAAACAAAGATCAGAATTAACTTTATTTCTCTCATCAGGCTCTTAATTATTCAGACACTAACTTAGACCTTTCTCTTTAGACAAGACAAACACTAGGTTAGTTAACTAGTTTTTTCTTGTCAAGGCATTCGGTTAGACTTGAAAAACCGAATCCTTCAATTTGATAAGTCTAACTAAGATCAGAATTAACTTAGTTTCTCTTATCCGAAATCGATATGGACTAAACAAATGATCCCGTATTTCGTTAAGCCATAAAAAATAGATATAAACCAAAATAAATTGACTTGCACAAATATTTTCTTAACCGGAAGCAATTGAAACAAACATAGACATTATAACACCGCAATTGCACCGAATTTCGTTAAGCAAAAACACTTGATACCCAATAATAAAGAAGATACCAAACAATAAGTCAAATAAATTGGCACGGTTTTTCTTAACCGGAAACAATTGAATCATACACACACACATCCATACACAATAATGAAATATATCAATTGTACCGAAATTTTGTTAAGAAAAAGAAAAATATATACAATATAAATAGACTTTTCTTAAACAGGAAAACGATTAACTAACAAATTTGTTACCTCAAATTCCGCAGCCTCTTCTCCCCTGAAAGATATATCATTAAGCGAAAGTTCAAGTAAGAACTCTCCCCCAGTAGGTTGTCATCCTCTCGTAAGAACAAAAGAACAACAACAAAAAAAACCTTTACTAGAGAAAGGTTGAAACGGTTTTAACTAATGCGTGCCAATAGCAAAAGTTGAAAAACCCGAAACACATGTGTTATGCTAAACATAACTCATGTAAACATAAATTGATTCAACATCTTGTGATTTTTCACATATGAGTTTCAAATGGAACACCTTATGATCCTTTGATAAATCCTACCAATATAGGCTAGAACTTAATCCCGTTAAATCAAAAGCCACACAAACCATAAGGGTTACATCATATGAGATCGAATATTAAGGTTAATGAAAACCGAAATCAGACATTCCATAAACCGAATACACATAGCAAATATAAACATTCATTCACAGGCTATGTAATCGGTAAATATCACAAGAAAAATTATAAAAAATAATTTTATTCATAACTAATGATAGTTTTATTCAAAATAGACCTTATACAATAATTGAAGCAAATCAAACATTGATGTCTATTTTCTGGATCAAGTATTACATCATATAACTTAATCCCTAGTGGTGCTCTGATTGTTCACTGAGGTTTCTTTAGTGTTCAAACTCTTGAAGCATGTCTCGAGAGATTTGTCAGCAACCACCCAAGCTTTTCAACTTGTTTCTTCATGTCTGCAAGATCAGCTTTTGTTTCATCAATTATATCCTTCAGCCAATTTTGATTTCGAACCGTTATTATGAGATTGGCTCTTAGTTCTTCAAAACCATGGATATAGTTAATCATACTATCAGAAGGAATCCACTTGGTTTTTGTTGGATCTTGAAGGTTGTAAGCCATCATACATGACTCATCTTGGGATCCAGTAGAACTATCAGATTCATAATCAGACATGATTTTTGATATGATCTTCTTTTTCCTTTCTGTATTGATTCCTTGACAATCCTTAACTCTTTGAGACTCCTCCTTATTTACCTTTGTAATACTGCAAGTTATTGGAGGCATGCTCAAGGATGTAAATAAGAATTAATCAGGGTTTTACAATACAAGCAAGAGAAAGTTTCTCTTAAGAAGAGACAACTTTCGGACAGAAAAATACAATGGAATTTCCGAAAATATATTAAGAATATATTTTGTATCATGTGTCCGAAATTCTACAACTAGAAGGTTTATTAAAATTCAAAAATTTCAAATAAACCTAACTATGGAAGATCATGATAAACATGAAGAATATTTCTTTATAGACAAGATGGATTCGCAGCTTATCCAAGAATTGTCACAATTTTTTCTGATAAAACCACAATAACACGTGCTCTCGTTTTATGTGCTTCCTCATCCCAAAAATGTGAGCACGAATTTGGATGAGGGTACACATTCTCCATACAACTAGGTTGCATCGGAGTAAGCCTTATCTAGCTTACAACGAGTATCAGAAACATAGTTCATGTTTCTCTTTGGAAGTTTCTGCCCAAAGTATTTTCTCCCAAGAAGATGATCCTTCCTTGATCTAAAGGTATGATCATGAGGAGAAACCGTACTGATGTGAGAATTTTCAGAGATGGATAAATCTCTCTTAATCTGTTAACGAGATTTTCATAAGATTTTCTCATTCTAAGGATTTCCTTATTATGCACATCAGTTTGATTGTCTGAAACAATTATTGGAAATATTCTCTGATTGCTTCTTTTGGCAGAAATTATTTTCTTCCCTTTCTTCTGAAAATATTATTCATGTAAACAAAGATTGTTTTGACAATAGTGAGGAGGAACCTTTTTCCAGAAGTGATTATCAACTATTTCTTTTGATTTTTTTGAGTTGATTTTATCAGTTTGGGGTATATTCTGTCTTTTTAATGAGGAATGATCTTTCAGTTTTTTAAGACAAGAAACTTCTTTTAATACTTTTACCACAGTATTTTGAAGAAGTATAAGTTTCATGTCAAGTGACTGAAAGTTGTATTCCTTAAGATCTTTTTCATGGAATCGGTTCAAAGTTTCCTTTGGACTAGATTTCGTTTGATCATCATTAGTTGTATAAGATGGTTCTTCATTCTCTTCTAACTTGATGTAATTAGGCAAACTCCCATCATTATGACATTTTTCAAACGTGATCAAGTAAGTCTTGTTATTACAGCAAAAGTCGATCAAGGACTTTTATTTTCCTCATCAGAAGAAATTATAACAGAATCATTAGTCAGAGTCATAGGATGAATCTCTTGTTCTTGAGTAGGAGATTTACCAAGAGTTTCTACTTTGACAGTGATATCCATATTCTCTCTGGATAGAATATTTAGTTGAATGTCTTTTTCTCTGATCTCTTGATTAAGAAAATTAGATTCTATCTTTAATATTAACATCCTTGTAGACAAAGATCTTATAGGCTTTAGGATTTTTACAAGCTCTTTATCATCATCTTCTTTTCCATCAGAGATAGACTCAGATGTACCTTTAATTTTCGCAACTCGTGGATCATGAGTTAACGAATGAGTGACATTTTCAACTTTTGAGTATTAGTACTCTTGCATAACGTTAACTGAATCAGACGTAGATTCAACTCTTATAGGTTGGATCGCACCAAACACTGATTGTTAGATCTTTTCCAATTTGCCTGGTATGATACCAATTGAAAAGACGAGGGTACCCAAATACACCACAATCTTTTATTTATCCACTATAAGTCCTCTACCGAAAGTGATTGTCTAAGAACTGAGTCGAGACAACACAACAAATCGGTTCACACTTCGTGTGATCGTCTATGGATACGAGATCGAGACAATACGACAACAAGATAACTTGTGTAATTGACTATGGATACAATATCGAGACAATACAACAACGAAGTATGATACTTGATAATAGGTTCAGACTTAACCAAACTCAATAGGATCACTATCAAGTATATGCGGAGTTAAGGTTTGTGTATTTTAATTTTAATTATAAAAAGCAATTATAATTGCGGAAATAGAAAACTAAAAGACACAACAAGATTTTGTTAAAGAGGAAAACTGCAAATGCAGAAAAACCCCGAGACCTAGTCCAGAATTGAATACTTACAGAATTAAGCCGCTATACAAAACCTACACCAACTTCGTATAGTTGAGACCAAGAAACTACCTCTAGTTCACTTAGTTTCCTCAGTATCCCTGCGCTTCCGACTTCAATGAATGCACGCACTGGAACAATTCCTTTGGATCATATTTCAACCAGTAAAGGAACAACAAATCTGTTTGGTAACAACTCTTTCGATTCTTTCAAGATAAAGATATCACAAGTCATACGCAAAGGCTCTTCCGTTTAATCTAATAAACTCCTTTTCCTGGTTGGATCAATCTATCCAATAACTACCAAAGTAGTCAAGTTTAGATTCGCAATCAATTAGTATAGATCTCAACGAGAAACTATAAAGTGATGTTGATCTCACGCAACTAATCAATCAAATAAATTTGATTCTATTGGATCCCAACCGATCAAGGTTTCTGCACACCAAAGATATAAGAACTAAATAAGAAATCTTTTTCGTCTTCAAATCTTCTTTGATCTTCAATAAACACCTGCACAACACCAGTTGAATATCTTGTGATCAATTACAGACAGAACGGAGTCTGTTAAAAGTGGATTATCACAAGATGTTTTTAGATCTACAAACAGTTTAAAAGATCTCGTCGATACTTCGATCTAGTTTGAGTGAATCTTATATCAGAAGAGAAGATTCTCAAGAATAAACAAACTAGGTGCAATCAAAGTTTCAACAACCGTTAGTCAATCAAATCAGTCAAAAACTAATAACACTGCAATTATCCAGTTTCCCACCAACGGTACTCGTAGAGCTTCTTGATCCCACAAAAGTCTTTAAACGAGAGGTCGTAAGAGATTTCACCGAATTAGGATACTTTCTTCTCTGAGTAGACGGCTTCACCAGAAACAACAATAAAGAAGCTTGTCTGGCTCTTAGGATAGTTTGCTAGAAATGCAAACTTAGGTATTTATAGACCAAGGATATTTGGACACCAAGGAATTTCCAAAATCGAAAATATTCTCAAGATATGCAATGAATAGCTAAATTTGTTTTTCCTAATTCCAATAAATGCTTGTTCAAAATTTCCGAAAACTCTCAATAGAAATCTCCAATTAGTAAATGCACATTAGTAATTTTTATTCTCTAGAGATATGCATTTAATTGCTGGTAATTAAAAGATTCTCAATTTATTTCGGCACAAGATCTACTTGAGTACTAAGGAATATATTTGAACAATAAATGATAAGAGTTATTATACGTGTTCAAAGTATGTTGACATATTTTCACTGTAAATCCTTATTCATATGTACATGGATTTACATTTTTGGAATCTGTTATTGGTAGAGAATTGCCCGGTCGAACTCGCATGCGTTGCTATCTCAAGCATGTTTGTCCATGTTAGTGATCAAAACTATAAGTCTTGATTTCTACTCTGCTATAGCTAAGGTCTCGGACTAGGATAGAAAGTGTAGTTGAGCTCAAGAACTCCATGGAAATCATCATACAAGACGAATGAATACTCAAGGAACCGGTGGATCTTCATCGACTAAAAGGTATGTGGAGACTTGAACTTATCTATCACTCAAAAGTCTATTTATCTCCTATCTTGAGACAAAAATCATTTTGCTATATAGACTTAGATTATACACATTTGCTATTTCGAGCCGAGTTTATCTCGCCTATCTATTTCTAGAAATATGTCTTGGTAAGCTTTCGCTTTAGCCAAGTTCATATTTACCTAGTGACGAAAGTCATGACAAGTTTCAATCACTTTGAAAATTGCTTACTTTGACGAAAAATAGTTTGTGAATAACAACTATAGAATATCAACGTCCTCTAAGAATGTTTCAATGATTGAAATGAGAGTTTAGATTATATAACCATTGGAGGATATAAGCATTTTTGTGGAAACACATATATGTATAAGTCCTTATTCCTTGAACCGAAGTTTGCGAACTTTGTTGATCAAGAGAACCGATATAGTGGCGTGAGACAAGTCCACGAACTCAGTCCGCGAACTGGCGGAAGTTCTCGAGAAATTTTGTTGGAGTTTGTGAACTCTGTCCGGGAACTTAAGTCCGCGAACCCAGTTCGCGAACTTGAGTAGGTTATATCTAAAAACGATGTTTGTGAACTTATTCTTATATAAACTAAGGAATGCAAATTGCAAACCGTGGATATATAACATGAAACGATTCGAGTGAATCAAATCGTTTTTGCTTCAATTGTGTCTTGTGTAGTTACATAAGATTTACTTGAAATTGAACAACTCTCTAACTAGTTCATTTGAGTCACTTGAACTAGTTATGGTGAAGAAGAATATGGTTGATATGAAAGTGATCATATGGCTAACCATTTGGTTGAATATTGTTGAACCAACAAATGTACAAGTTTGGGTACGGTTACACAATCCTAGAAACATGCATTTCATTTTTGTGTAACAAGCTAGTTTTCGATCTAACGGTTGAAAGATATTAGTTTGAATCTAATTAGGTTTTCATCTAATGGTGAATATTGAATGCTTTGTTACCAATCTAAGATTGCAAACCCTGATTTGAAAGACTATATAAGGGAGAACTCTAGCAACTGGGAAACCTAATCCCCACACCTTCTGTGTGATACTAGATGTGTTAAGCTAGAGTCGGTTCTCCTTTAACCTTTGGTTTCTTCTTCTAAACCAGGTTAACAACTTAAAGACTTCATTGGTATTGTGTTAGAGCATTGCTCGGTCGAACTCGCATGCGTTGCTATCTCAAGCATGTTTGTCAATGTTAGTGATCAAAACTATAAGTCTTGATTTCTAGCCTACATAGCTAAAGGTCTCGGACTAGGATAGAAAGTGTAGTTGAGATCAAGAACTCCATGTCAATCATCATACAAGATGAAGGACTACTCAAGGAACTGGTGGATCTTCATCGACTAAAAGGTATGTGGAGACTTGAACTTATCTGTCACTCAAAAGTCTATCTATTCTATCTCCTACTCTTGAGACAAAAGTCGTTTTGATATATAAACTTTCATTATGCACATTTGCTATTTCGAGCCGAGTTTATCTCACCTATATATTTCTCGAAATATGTGTTGGTAAGCTTTCGCTTTAGCCGAATTCATCTTTACCTAGTGACGAAAGTCATGTTATGTTTCAATCACTTTGAAAATTGCTCTGATGAAAAATGGTCTGTGAATAACGGCTATATCCGTCCTCGGAGAATGTTTCAATAATTGAAATGAGAGTTTAGATTACATAACTATTGATAGGATATAAGCATTATTGTGGAAACACATATATGTATAAGTCCTTATTCCTTGAACCAAAGTTTGCGAACTTTGTTGATCAAGAGAAATCGAAGTGGCGTGAGCCAAGTCCGCGAACTCAGTCCGCGAACTGGCGGAAGTTCTCGACCCGAGAATTTTCTGCTGGAGTTGGTGAACTCCTTCCATGAGCTTAAGTCCGCGAACTTGACAGGTGTAGATGGGGAAAAACGATTTGCTGGTTTTTAAGGAATTGAGGAGACGACCGTATAGAGGAGACTCCTCGAACCGAGTGAAATGTTAAACCTCACAAAGATGCACCGCTGCAAAGGGGGTGCTTTAGATTCGAGAGATCAATCTGTAGTACTCCGGCCTAAATCAAGACAATGACCGTTCCAGAGTAAATTCGGTCACAAGAGAGGATGAGTTGATCTATAGGAGGGAAGCTGAGAAATGCGTGGAATCAATGGTAATCAAAGATTATGGGTGTGTGAATTCTGAATATGATAATCTCTGAATGATTGAAATTGCTCAATTGAGAGTAGTTGCTCAATTGATGATCTCGCGTTGTCGATGAGACGTGAGATTGATGATACTGATGATTCAATCATGATTCAGAGACTTATTTATATTGCTGGAATATTAGACACCATGATTCCATGAAGTGTGACAGTTGATGGAATCAAGGAGTGGGGAAGTGGAGATCGTGTTTGAAACCAGTTGCTCAACGTGTGGAGATTTGGTCGATTTTCCTCCCACTACCTCGTGAATTCCTTCAACTGATTGCACGACTTGCTCACATTCTATCGTGTGTTTGAACACACGTGCCGTAGACCACCAGACCAAAAGCCTAAGTGATATCCCCCAAGTGACACGCTTGACGTCTCGTTGTTTGTTAGTTAATTGATGAATTCGTGGTTTGATGGGACGTTGAGTCCATGTAGTTGTTGAGTTGAACATGATGTTCTAAAACTCATGAATTGAATATGTCATGAGACATAGGTATAGTTCTTACGATGAAGTGATCAAGTATTGCTCATTCGATGGATCGTTGAATATTGATTGTTGAACCAATATTCCTTGGTTTGAGCAAATATTTATCATCTGAGCAAGTGTTGCTCATGTGATGAATTGTTGAATATTTGATCGTCTGAGCATGTGTTGCTGGCTTATTGGCAGCGTACCAAAAATATTAATTACAACGTTGGTGTAGAACCGAGCATAATTAATAAAATTAATGTCCATGAGGCCGTCGTAAAATTATTAAGGTTGGAATCTGGAATGATGATCCTTGGATTCAGAAACCCTAATTTGATCAATTGATGATCAATTCATGGTTCGTCAGAAGTTTAACCATGGGACAAAGGAGGGAGTGACTACATGGGACCATGGATCAACCATGTAGTGTCCATATGCTCACGTGAGCAAATACGAAGAACTCCTGAAGAGTTGACGATGTGTTGGTGGAAGAATGATTAAATGCTAGCTTAATCATTTATTCAAAAATGCTCGTCTGAGCCTTAGGTGAGAAAACCTAATTAATTATGACGAGGCGAGGGACCGACCATGGAGTCATGAAACCGGCCCTGGGTTTTCACGTGACCGCCTGACGATCACTTCATGAAAATCCAAAGTGTTTGGAAGAGTTTTGGACCTAATACGAGCAATTGTGCAAATTAGGTCAAAACTGTGAAAATTGTTGGGACCGGCTTCCGTGAGCCAAAGATCCAATATTGGTCGGTCAAGATAGCGTGCCCGTGTCCCCAAGGCATCCGCGTCTCAGTCCTGAGAATTTTGATATTTTCTGGCGTGCAATTGAGCATCCATTCGAGAAAATATGCCAAAATTAGGGTTTCGACGAAACTGAGGAAAACACCATGAGATGATGAAAAATAATTATAAAATAAGGAATGAGGAGGCGTGGGACCGCCGTGGTCAAGGCATGGTCGTCCGGTCGTGACCACAGTCCCATGGTGCCTTTTCCTTAATTTTATAATATTTTGATGATTTTATGAAAAATTCATGAATTTTGAGAAATTTGATGAATTTAGGGAGTGTCCATGAATTGAAGGAGTTTTCATGAGTTCATGGAAGCAAAATATTAAAATAATAAAAACACGGGCGTGTGGGACCATGGAGGCATGGCTGGCCGGCTATGGACCGGTCCCACGAGTTTTTCATAATTTTTTAATATTTTTAGGTATTTTTGATGATTTGAGGGAATTTTTCCTAATTTGAGAGAAATACCATAAAATCAAGGAATTTGATGAATTCAAGGAAAAATAGGATAAATAATAATAAAATAATAAAGCAAAGGGCGTGTGGGACCGGCTAAGGCATGGCCGGCCGGCTAGTGGCTCGGTCCCACAAGTTTTCATAATTTTATTTTATTTTATTATTGTATGATGATTTGTGCAAAAAATACCATGAAATCAAGGAGTTTTTTCATGAAATTAGAAAAATAATAATAATAATAAAAAAATAATAATAATAAGGAACCGTGGGGTGTGGGGCCGGCTGGGACCAAGGCATGGCCGGTTGGATAATGGTCACGCCCCACACTCCTTTCCTTAATTTTATATTATTTTTTACGAATTTATGAAAATACCATGAAACCGAGGAGTTTCCTCGAGACGAAGGAGATTTGATAAAATGAGAGAATTTTCATCAAATCATGGAAAATAATAAAAATGCATTAAAAATATAAAACTGGCGTGGGATTGACCACGACACGGTCGGTCGGTCGTGTGTCCGTGCTCCCAGCACCCTGGTCAATATTTTTAATTATTTATTATTTTCTTCCCTATTTTGCATAGGTTCATCGTGTCGTTGTATTTTGAAATACTCGTTCGTGCGGTGACTGTTAGTGTATCGTCGTTGAATACACCTTCACCATTTGAATCGAGGCTTACTTAGAGGTAGCTCAGACGCCCGGTTGTTGATTATTTATTACTAATTGTGGAATTCGGTGGAGAATAATTCACAAAACTGAGTAGTAAGATGTTTATTATTAATTCATAAGATCAGCTGAGGATTCGCCTACGAATTCAGAATAATAAAGTGAGCATTACCATTCCATGGGATCGTAGATTCGACTATAGAATCGGAGTAATTAAGATTTATCTATTACCATTTATGAGACCAGTTGTGGATTCGATCATGAAATTGGAGTAATGAGATAATATAGTTATTGTTATTCTATGAGATCAAGTCGTGGATTCGATCATAGAATCAGAACAAATGTTTATTGACATTCTGTGGGACCAGTCGCAGATTCGACCATGGAATAGGAGCAATTGTTATTGCCATTCCATGGGACCAGTCGTGGATTCGACCATGGAATAGGAGCAATTGTTATTGACATTCCATGGGACCAGTCGTGGATTCGACCATGGAATAGGAGCAATTGTTATTGCCATTCCATGGGACCAGTCGTGGATTCGACCATGGAATAGGAGCAATTTTTATTGCCATTCCATGGGACAATCGTGGATTCGACCATGGAATAGGAGCAATTGTAATTAGGAATAATTAACTTTGTGGGTCTATACTAGCAGAGCAAGCTGTCTAGGAGCATTAATTATCCCGATATGAGCTTGTCGGTAAGTCATATCCTTTATATAGTCAGGGTAAACTCGCTGTTTGTTCCTGAAGATGTTATCGCTCTATACTAGCAGAGCAAGCTGTCTAGTGGCAGTCCATCTCGTGATACTATATAGAAATAATCACTGAAAGTATTCAGTATTCATGAGATATGTTGTTGTCCAGTAGTGAGACTACATATCTACATGTACTCTGAGAGAAAGTACTCTCCGTTGAGAATTCGATGAGAGACCCCTGTCTCGATACTCAAGTCTGATTGCTGGATCAGAGCTTCGTATAATTATGAGTTTACTATTTTATCCCTTGTCGAAAATCCACCATCTACATTAAGTCCCCTTCTTACTGAGGAAAGCTGTGTTCCTCAGTCAGCATTAAATGGTGATTTTCCGGCCATAAATAATAATACCAGTAATTGAACTTAGTCGTAAGTTGAGACGTTACCGGATTTAGAAATCATGAGAAAACCACGACTTGATGAAGGCTTCAATGTCATGATTGGAGCGTCGTTTGATGAGCATAAATTGGTGTTGAACCGCTGGTTTGGACGATGGGACCTTGGTCGTTTAGGATTCGCGGGACGGGCCCAAGAAAGGAATCCGTTTTAGCGCAGACGCTCGTTCGTTCGTTAGTTTAAGAAACAACAAAATATACCTGAGTCTAATGATAAAAATTTGTCTATGAGCTTTCACGAAAAACAAAATTTTATTTTTAAAATATGTGAGATCTCACAAAGTGGAATAAACTCCCGTTTCAAAGGTGGATGCTCGCGTGAAGGAGAAAAATATATATATTTTTCAAATTCATGTGAGTTTCACGTTAAAATATATTTTGTAAAATCAATGTTTTGATTTTGAACAACTGTTGAAAGTAGACAACCATACATGGTGAAAGAATGTCTATATGTGAGTTTTCACAATCGTAGAATGGACGTTTGTCCAGATTTTGAGAAACCAGTGAATGTTCACATTGTAAAATTTACGTGGGTTGTTCATGGTTTTGTGAAAATCATGTCAGAATTTTGCTCGTCTTAGCAGGTTTGAAGGAACGAGAAAGATTTGAAGTATTAACTCATGTACTGTTAGTGGAATCGTAAACAGTTAAGAGTTGAAAGTTACCATTTTTGCAGACGCTGATGTGAGCATCTTTATTCCATGATTCGTTGTTTTGCTGAATCATGCGCTTTGTATAAATGATGCGCTGAATGTTATGCATCTGTCACAGCCACTTTGCAAGAATGACTGACTCCCTTGATGACACTTTCAAAGACGATGTTTCCAGGCATGACATCTCAGCGGGGGTAACTTCAAGAAATGGTACTTCTGGGACCTCTGAGTGATGGTGAGAGATCCTTCATACTGAGTTGTACTCCTGGTTATTTCATCAACTATACCACAGGATGATCATGTATTGAGGTTTCAGATCAATGTAGACTCCTCGGAAATGGCAGAAAGTCTTCGGGGCGGAGCACCCAGAAGTAAGGACTACAGGGTGTTAGCAAATGACGTGCAGTCCCCAGCCGTTTCTTTGGTGAGTTGTTAGCGCTCCTTGTGTCATGACTTTTTCCTGCCCGTGCAATTAGGATCACGAGACCAAGGTTTTGTTATTTTTTTCAGACCTTTTCTCCATCGATTGACGGTCTTCAACTTGTTCCCAGGCGAACAATTCAGGAATCCAGTACTGATGAAGAAGTCGATGTAAATATCTCTTTCGTGCAGGTGATCGCGGCATCTCCTTGAATGAAATAATAATAATTTTTGTTGATGAATCCAGGAATAAATCATTGTAGATAAGAATCATGTTGATGAAGCGCACTCTTCTTTGGGAGATGGGAATATGGAGAATTCCCGAAATCCTGAACCGAATGGAGATAGCTGTGTTGTCAACGGAGATTCTGGCATCGTTTAGCCTTCAAATGATTTAGAGACTCCCTTAGTAAGTATATCTCCTGTAATTTCTTCAAAGAAGTATGATATCGCTGATTCGTGAATGAATGAATGAAAATACATGTGAATTTATGGATAACTTTGCCGAAATACGTCACCGGAAAATTTCAGACTTCAGATTTTACTAGAAACGCTGTAGAATCTTCTTACGAAGTCGGATTTTCTCGGTTTGCATATGTATATTCAATCCCAGGAAATTTCCAAGCTTTTCCAAAGCAGCTATTTGAAGTTTGAGCATGTTTAGGGCCTGAAAAAGGCGAAATAGTGAACTTCTATGAGACCTTCAGAACTTTTTCAGATGGCATGTTGCTCCATGTTTTAGCCACATCTCTTTGCTCGTTCATCGGATTGTCATGAAATTTTGAGAAGTTGTAGAGGACATCCATACAAAGAGAATGGTATACAACCAATCTTCAGATTCCTCTTAGATTGCTCCCAGTTCGTCTTTTAGTACAGGACAGAGTACAATTTCTTCAGACGAGGTTACCGTAAAACGTATTTTCATGACTTTCATGCTATTTGCTCGTGCCTTGAGTGTATAATGATTAATATTGATAATGTTGGATTTCTTGTATGATTTATTTTATGATCTCATTTGGTTTCAAGCTTAAATGACTCTAACCTCATGTAATCTTCGTATTAGGTGCCAAATACCGAAGTTGAGGATATTGAAACCAATGAGGATAACTCAAACTGCCCTGGAGTTATTGATGAAGAGACAACCATCTATGCACTTCAAGGCCATGAGAAGGTTGTCATTGAAGTCTTGGAAACTCAGATTGTTGTTGCTTCAGTGATAGAAGAAATCGAAACACCAGCAGAGAATACTGAAGAAACTGTTGCCCTGGAGGCTGCTCCAGTAATTGAGAACCATATAGTGGTGCATGAATATCCAAGTGCAGGAGTTGCTTTTGATCCTCTGTTCGATGCTTCACTCCCATATCATGAACTAGTTGGAGGATTCAGCGTTCCCATTGGATATGCAGGCTTGTACGAGAAACCGTGGAAGATGTATGGGCACATCGTCGTTACCAAGGATCCGGAGCATAGTTATTTCTTGACGAGGCAAGTAGAAGCCATATTGCGTGTTATAAATGATATCCGCATCACAACTGGAAATACTGTCACCCGGGATGTACTCTTTGATTGGGAATACAACTTGAAGAAAGCTGAAGAACTTGGCTTCAATTTGAAGTGGCTTCGTCAAAATATTGATGCTATAAGGAAAGCAGTGGAAGGTGACACTTCTTTCACCACCAGTGATGTCGTGTTGAAGAAGATGGATGAAGAAAGCAGAAATCTTATTTTGATGACTTTCTTTAGTTTTCCATGACTTGAACCTTGGACTTCTGAGAGATGTGAGGTTTTATTCTGGTCTTGATCTCTTGATCGGTTTTGGATTGTGAAATCGATCGTCTTGACAAGTGGACCGTCAGTCCCCAGTATTTTGTTAAGTCTCTCCCTTTTGTTTTCCCTTCTTCTGGTGAGACCTAGATAGAGCGTGGTCGAAGTTGGAGGTACCTTGATGAAGGACTTAGCGAAGAGACCTGGTGGACACCGATCGACTGTGGAAGTCATGAATCCCGTCTAAGAATTCTTGCTTGCATGTTGTACGCTCTAGAAGCTGTAGGGACCTCATACAAGGTCGGAATTCGATGCTTGACCCCAAATTTCGAAGCTAAGAGGCTGAGTTATCACATGAGAAAAGAATCACTCAATTTGGAGTTGTATAGGTCATACAAAGAAGCGTGCGCATTTGCAATTTGTAATCCCGTACAAATTTTTCAGATTCCGTAGACCTGACGATAAAGGCCATATCTTTCATCTCATATGTCCGATTGATGCACCCTTTTGGTATGTTGTAGAAGAAACATAGACGAACATCTTTCGTTGACGAAGTATTGTCCCATTACTCACCCGTTGGTACGTTTCTGTAAACCCATGGCCCGGAGCATGTCGTATCTCATTTGTAGAGGCGATGAGAACATCTTGGAGGAGACTTTGGATTATGCCCACCAATCGTGCCAGCTTTGGGAAGACTTTCATGTGAGCATGTTATCAGGTCTACACATCTTGATATAAATCATTAGTTCTTGGAGAAGTCTGCTTCATGTGTAACACTTAAGAAAATGATTAGTTGATGAAGCCCTGAGGATGTTGCTCCTGAGACCATTGTTGGTGCTGATACCATGAATGATTACGCTCCAGAGATCCTTGTCGATGCTAAGATCATGGATAGTGTTCCTTTAGAGATTATTTGATGCTGATGCCATGTTTGGAATTGCTCCAAAGACCGAAAAAGGCTAGAACCATGATTATAGATATAATCTTTGCTCCTCCATCCATCTAGTGAGCCTTTTACATTCACGAACTAGTTGATGAGTTGAGCGTCCGTAAGATGAAGGTGTACTGAGAGTTCAACCTGAATGCTCTTGAAAGCATAACTTTACCACGAACTGGCTTTGTCAGTGAGTCGACATTGTTGCGGAAGATGGCATCAAGAGTTTTCATACTGGATGTGATTGATGAAGAGAGAAACTTCCTTAATCATGCAGGGGATTGTGATGTAGAGAAAACCCGTTGATGAAGTTTCACGAAATCACCTCAGGTTTCCCAGTGTTGAAGGAGTTAGTGTCATCCATGTATGAATGATGTTGCATATGCTTCAGAAGTCTTATCATGGGATAATGAAGACTTATCGTTTAGTTACACTTTGATGTGCTGGTGTTGAATCAATGTGTCATCGTCGAGATATTTGTGCTGAAGCTGTACTCTTTGATTGGGAGTACAATTTGATGGCTTCTTATATGCTTGAGTGTTGAAGCGTATATTCCTTAAGCATCGAATGTTTGATCATCTCGGCCCTGGAGTATCTTCCATTGATTCATCATCCCTTTCGTTGCGGTAGTGGGATTCAACACTTGTGCAGACATCATAGCTTTCGGATTTTTTGGAACACATGGACTTGCAGGAGAAACACCAAAAGTGTTCTTTTCCATGTTTGGACATCATCTCGGTAATGAATGTTTTAGTGATTGATTCGGAGGAGCGTCAGATTCAACCACTTGGTAAAATACTAATGTGGTGAAGCTACCATTCATAACGTATTGCAGAGTTTCTAGCAGAATTGAGTCCCCATGATAGGATAGCATGTGAGGAAATAAATGACATAGACGTGGGATGAGACTTTCCTGAGTGCGGAACCTCTTGATGGATGTATATGCATCTTTTGCAGGTTCTTTCTTCAACCTCGTCAAAGTTTGAAATTCCTCCAAGTACTCTGATGATGGAATGTCCGTCAAATCTTCTGTATCAGAACTTTATTCGTTGGAGAGACGTGTAACCAAAGGCGTTTTGTAAGTACCCATCTTTTCAGCGTGGATCCACGCTCGTCTGAAGGACATGTCATATCCTTGATCTTCCTGATTATGTGAAACTTGGTTTCTGTCCAGTGTTGAACTTATGTTCACTTTGAGAGTGATGTAGACATAAGTATTCCAAGCGCTCCTTCAAGGTCTCTGATTGGGATGGGAGCATGAGTAGATTCTTGTCGACTGATGCCTGCGGCTCTGAGGTTTTCAGTGGAATGATGTTGATGGCGGTGCCGGCATCGATCAGCGTTCTTCCAAATTTGTTTCTTTGACTGTGGAAAGCAGTCCCCAGTCGTACATATCTTGGATTGTGGCTGGACGCTCAAGAAGTATTTCCGGAATGGACTTCTTGACACGATGTGGTTTAGTGCTGTGAACATGTCTCTCTTTTGTGCCTTCGACAGATAGAGCAATTCACATTCGACCAAGGATTGAACTGCCTCTTTGATAGGTTTTTTAGAGAGTGTAAAGGTTATGATTTGGAGAGGATTCTTGTGTACTCCTCCAGTACCCAGTTGAAGCTATTGTGGATCAACCTTCTCTTTGGTGACGTGCTTCAAAATATTGTAGTTACTTGTCGACTGATTGATAAATCTATGAAGGTGACAGTACCTTGGATTCTTCATGTTGGATCTCTATGATGAGAAAAAATTTTATTGCACCGTCTTGAACCCAGACTTCCAGTAACTCGATCACTCCTTCATGAGAAGTTTGAGTTTGTCCGATCATTTTCCCGTTCGTTGATGCCAGGTCGAGGTTTGTGCAAGATTGGTTATCCTTCCGTGATGCTTTTGTAGGAAGAGGTGTTGGATGTCGCACGTTTGAGCAGAATCTTTCCTTTTTCTTCCTTGATCAACAACGTTCCTGGAAGGTTGGACATCGTACTTTTTGTTGATCAGGCGTCGGCTGGTCCGAGGTTCCTCGACCTTGTATACTTTGCTCAGTAAAGCAGGTGTAGTAGTCTCTGATCATTTTGGATGCTTCATGAAGTTCTGAGAAAGTGTGGAACCGGAGGTTTTCCAACAAGGCTCTGTAGACCGGGATCATTTTGTTGACGCACAAGTCTACAAGTTGTTGCTATGTAACGTTTGGGTCGTGGCAGTCCAAGGCTTGAATTCTGAACCTTTTCACATAATCATCAGGATGTTCGCTGCTCCTTCGAAACATCCTTCCTAGATCAGAGAGAGTGACTTTCTCTGACACGAAGAAGTATTTTCTATAGAAATCATTAATCTTCTCTCCCCAATCGGTGATACTTCCCGGTGCGATGTTGTTGTACCAGATGTATGATCTGCCTTTTGGAAGAGGAATCTTTGCGTAGCAGCAGGGTAGGGAGGATGGTGACCATGGACATGTGGGGTTTTGTCTTTTCCACGGTTCTCCAGAAGGCGTTCCAAATCCTCCCGAGTGATGAAGTTTGATGACTCCTTCGCCGATGGATCGTCTGCAGCTTTGCGAACTTCATCATCATCTACTGTATGAATCGGAATTACCTCAGGATCAACGTCTGAGGATTTTCCTCCTCTTTTCCTTTTCCTTGGTTCTTCCTTGTATCAGTGAGAGATTTCTGTTGATTAAATAGCTCATTTTGTGTTCTAGCCATATCTGTTTGATTCTTTGCAAGAGTATCTTGCATTTTGATGAGATCAGCAATGGTAGGTGGTGGATTTCCTCTGACTTCCTCAGGGTGTCGGCCGAACAAAGGATGACCCTCCGCGTTAACGTGAGGAGGAGTAACGTCACCACCGTCAGTGTTAGAGGCAGGAATCGTTTCCGGGATATCCTCGTTGTCGTTGTTGTTGTTGTTGCTAGTGCTAGCACCATTTGTATTAGAACCTGTAACTAATCCGGACCTAAGACCAACCATCTTGTGAAATCGCGAGATTTCAACCGAGAGAACGATCTCCCACTGTGGTCGCCAATCTGTAGATGGGGAAAAACGATTTGCTGGTTTTTATGGAATTGAGGAGACGAACGTACGGAGAAGACTCCTCGAACCGAGCGAAATGTTAAACCTCACATAGATGCACCGCTGCAAAGAGGGTGCTTTAGATTCGTGAGATCAATCTGTAGTACTCCGGCCTAAATCAAGACAATGACCGTTCCAGAGTAAATTCGGTCACAAGAGAGGATGGGTTGATCCGTAGGAGGAAAGCTGAGAAATGCGTGGAATCAATCAAAGATTGTGGGTGTGTGAATTCTGAATATGATAACCTATGAATGATTGAAATTGATTAATTGAGAGTAGTTGCTCAATTGATGAGTTGATGATCTCGCGTTGTCGATGAGACGTGAGATTGATAATACTGTTGATGCTGATGATTCAATCATGATTCAGAGACTTATTTATATTGCTGGAATTTTAGACACCATGATTCCATGAAGTGTGACAGTTGATGGAATCAAGGAGTGGGGAAGTGGAGATCGTGTTTGAAACCAGTTTCTCAACGTGTGGAGACTTGGTCGATTTTTCACCCACTACCTCGTGAATTCCTTCAACTGATTGCACGACTTGCTCACATTCCATCGTGTGTTTGAACACACGTGCCGTAGACCACCAGACCAAAACCCTGAGTGATATCCCCCAAGTGACACGATTGACATCTCGTGGTTTGTTAGTCAATTGATGACTTCGTGGTTTGATGGGACGATGAGTCCATGTAGTTGTTGAGTTGAATATGATATTTTGAAACTCATGAATTGAACATGTCATGAGACAGAGGTATAGTTCTTACGATGAAGTGAGCAAGTATTGCTCATTCGATGGATCGTTGAATATTGATTGTTGAACCAATATTCCTTGGTTTGAGCAAATATTTATCATCTGAGCAAGTGTTGCTCATGTGATGAATTGTTGAATATTTGATCGTCTGAGCATGTGTTGCTGGCTTATTGGCAGCGTACCAAAAATATTAATTAGAACACTGGTGTAGAACCGAGCATAATTAATAAAATTAATGACCATGAGGCCGTCGTAAAATTATTAAGGTTGGAATCTGGAATGATGATCCTTGGATTCAGAAACCCTAATTTGATCAATTCATGATCAATTCATGGTTCTTCAGAAGTTCAACCATGGGACGAAGGAGGGAGTGACTACATGGGACCGTGGATCAACCATGTAGTGTCCATATGCTCACGTGAGCAAATACGAAGAACTCCTGAAGAGTTGACGATTTGTTGGTGGAAGAATGATTAAATGCTGGCTTAATCATTTATTCAAAAATGCTCGTCTGAGCCTTAGGTGAGAAAACCTAATTAATTATGACGAGGCGAGGGACCGACCATTATGGGATCCGCGGAAAACCAATGAGGGATGGTCATAATAAAGTTTATAAGTCTTTTTCAGATGTAATTGAAGGCAAAGAAGGAAGATTTCGTGAGACTTCGCTTGGTAAACGTGTCTGGAGTCATGAAACCGTCCCTGGGTTGTCACGTGACCGCCTGACGATCACTTCTTGAAAATCCAAAGTGTTTGGAAGAGTTTTGGACCTAATACGAGCAATTGTGCAAATTAGGTCAAAACTGTGAAAATTGTTGGGACCGGCTTCCGTGAGCCAAAGAGCCAATCTTGGTCGGTCAAGATAGCGTGCCCGTGTCCCCAAGGCATCCGCGCCTCAGTCCTGAGAATTTTGATATTTTCTGGCGTGCAATTGAGCATCCATTCGAGAAAATATGCCAAAATTAGGGTTTCAACGAAACTGAGGAAAACACCATGAGATGATGAAAAATAATTATAAAATAAGGAATGAGGAGGCGTGGGACCGCCGTGGTCATGGCATGGTCGTCCGGTCGTGACCACGGTCCCGTGGTGCCTTTTCCTTAATTTTATAATATTTTGATGATTTTATGAAAAATTCATGAATTTTGAGAAATTTGATGAATTTAGGGAGTGTCCATGAATTGAAGGATTTTTCATGAGTTCATGGAAGCAAAATATTAAAATAATAAAAACACGGGCTTGTGGGACCATGGAGGCATGGTCGGCCGGCTATGGACCATTCCCACGAGTTTTTCATAATTTTTTAATATTTTTAGGTATTTTTGATGATTTGAGGGAATTTTTCGTAATTTGAGAGAAATACCATAAAATCAAGGAATTTGATGAATTCAAG
This sequence comes from Papaver somniferum, assembly GCF_003573695.1. Lineage (NCBI taxonomy): Eukaryota > Viridiplantae > Streptophyta > Magnoliopsida > Ranunculales > Papaveraceae > Papaver > Papaver somniferum. Next base: position 170,438,091 of record NC_039358.1, read on the forward strand.
GAAAAATAGGATAAATAATAATAAAATAATAAAGCAAAGGGCGTGTGGGACCGGCTAAGGCATGGCCGGCCGGCTATTGGCCCGGTCCCACAAGTTTTCATAATTTTATTTTATTTTATTATTATATGATGATTTGTGCAAAAAATACCATGAAATCAAGGAGTTTTTTCATGAAATTAGAGAAATAATAATAATAATAATAATAATAATAATAATAATAATAATAATAATAATAAAATAATAAGGAACCGTGGTGTGTGGGGCCGGCTGGAACCAAAGCATGGCCGGTTGGCCAATGGTCACGCCCCACACTCCTTTCCTTAATTTTATATTATTTTTTACGAATTTATGAAAATACCATGAAACCGAGGAGTTTCCTCGAGACAAAGGAGATTTGATAAAATGAGAGAATTTTCATCAAATCATGGAAAATAATAAAAATGCATTAAAAATATAAAACTGGAGTGGGATTGACCAAGACACGGTCGGTCGCTCGTGTGTCCGTGCTCCCAGCACCCTGGTCAATATTTTTAATTATTTATTATTTTCTTCCCTATTTTGCATAGGTTCATCGTTTCGTTGTATTTTGAAATACTCATTCGTGCGGTGACTGTTAGTGTACCGTCGTTGAATACACCTTCACCATTTGAATCGGGGCTTACTTAGAGGTAGCTCAGACGCCCGGTTGTTGATTATTTATTACTAATTGTGGAATTCGGTGGAGAATAATTCACAAAACTGAGTAATAAGATGTTTATTATTAATTCATAAGATCAGCTGAGGATTCGACTACGAATTCAGAATAATAAAGTGAGCATTACCATTCCATGGGATCGTAGATTCGACCATAGAATCGGAGTAATTAAGATTTATCTATTACCATTTATGAGACCAGTTGTGGATTCGATCATGAAATCGGAGTAATGAGATAATATATTTATTGCTATTCTATGAGATCAAACCGTGGATTCGATCATAGAATCAGAAAAATTGTTTATTGCCATTTCGTGGGACCAGTCGCAGATTCGACCATGGAATATGAGCAATTGTTATTTCCATTCCATGGGACCAGTCGTGGATTCGACCATGGAATAGGATCAATTGTTATTGCCATTCCATGGGACCAGTCGTGGATTCGATCATGTAATAGGAGCAATTGTAATTAGGAATAATTAACTTTGTGGCTTTATACTAGCAGAGCAAGCTGCCTAGGAGCATTATTTATCCCGATATGAGCTTGTCGGTAAGTCATATCCTTTATATAGTCAGGGTAAACTCGTTGTTTGTTCCTGAAGACGTTATCACTCTATACTAGCAGAGCAAGCTGTCTAGGAGCATTATTTATCCTGATATGAGCTTGTCGGTAAGTCATATCCTTTATATCAGGGTAAACTCGTTGTTTGTTCCTGAAGACGTTATCGCTCTATACTAGCAGAGCAAGCTGTCTAGGAGTCGTCCATCTCGTGATACTATATAGAAATAATCATTGAAAGTATTCAGTATTCATGAGATATGTCGTTGTCCAGTCGTGAGACTACATATCTACATGTACTCTGAGAGAAAGTACTCTCCGTTGAGAATTCGATGAGAGACCTATGTCTCGATACTCACGTCTGATTGCTGGATCAGAGCTTCGTATAATTATGAGTTTACGATTTTAGCCCTTGTCGAAAATCCACCATCTACAACAGGTTAAATCTAAAACCGGTTGTTCTTGAACTCATGTTTATTTAAACTAAGGAATGCTTTTGCAAACCGTGGCTATAAAGTTCATGAACCGATTCGAGTGAATCAAACCGTTTTTGCTTCGATTGTGTCTTGTGTAGTTAGCTTATGAACGAAGGTATCCAATTGTTGCATTGATGGAGCGTGATATATTAGCAATTCATGCATCCTCCGTGGCTTCTGAATATGTGTTCAGTACCAGTGGTAGAGTCGTAGATAAATTTCGTTCTTCAATGCATCCAGAGACAATTGAAGCTTTGATATGTGGACATGATTGGATAAGGAGTGCGCTAGAGAGTTAGTTATATGTTCTAATTGTTTGTGTATTAACCATTATATATCTGTTGGTATATTGAATTATTGATCACTTTCTGTATTGCATGTGGTGACTAATCATTTTCTTATGTTAGATGAAGGGCTTGCTTCAGATAATCCTTCCCTTAAGACCATTTTAGATGCGATTTGTGAGCTACCAGAAGACGAAGCCGATGAAACTAATGGTGATGGAAATATTGAGCAGCGTCAAATATTGTCCGACTAAGTTTATTATTGCAAAGTAAAGTTTATTACTACTTTATAACTTTTTTTTATTCATTTGTTATGCCATGACTAATCTTTTATTTATATATCTTGTTGCACGTACTTGAGAATGATTACTTATCTTCATATATATGAAAAATTTCATTTGCATGTTTTGCAGGACAAGATGAAGTTTCTTTTTGACATGGCCAAAGAACACAAAGTTGCGATCTCCTCTTCTTTTGTTAATACTTGTAAAGCAGACCCGCAGAGTCCGAAAGGCAGTTCTTTCTTTTGGCAACAATATAGATTTGTAAATATGCCAAACTTTTTTTTGGAAACATTATCAAATTTCAGGTCTGCCAATCTTTTGTGGTTTATATAGCGGCAGCTGAACTTTACATATGTATTAGCAGTGGAATAGTTGGACTCATTAATAGTTGACATTATGCATAGAATGTTTCGGTAGGATTTTTTTAGAGTTTATAAAAATCTTCAAGAGAAACGGTATACACCCGGACCCGATAATTACCCGTCATATTTATCGGTTCCGGGTAGTACACTACCCGGACCCGATGGGACCCGTTGGCAGCCCTAGTACCATCCAAGTTATCTCTCTGGTATTTGATAAAGACTCGCAGATTTATATTTGCTTGAGTATATATCAAATCGAGAGATTGAGATATAAACTCTTTGATATAATTTTTATCTAGATTGAGTCTGACTGTCTAGTTGATTCTCTAGGAAGTATATTGGATTTTGTCCATACAGATTGCTAAGCGAAATATTGGGTGTGGTTGTTGTACCCCCACTTTTTCAATTGGTATCAGAGCATGCAAACACTCTAAACCTAATAAGTTTGTGTTTATTCGTTCCTTATAAATTGTCCCATGGGAAATTTCTTTGGAAAACTTTCTCTTGGCATCTGTAACGCACGCCAGAAGTCCTTCAAGATTGCTCAAGGATTATTATTATTAAAACCTTCGGGTTTACATGATAATCTCATTTCATCTAAAATGGAAAATTTAGATGATGAGATCTAATCTAAAGGAAAAAATAAAAATAAGGAAAGATTGAGGAAACGTCCGTCACGCTCTAGTATATGGACTCTCACTAGATTAACTCTTGATATCTTTGAGGAATACTATCATAATGGATCAATTGATAAAGATCTATTTAGAGCGTTCGAAGGCGTTTTTAATCTCTTAGAAAAACTTAATTCTGTTAAGTCTAAGAATCCTTCCGAAAAAGGTTCTGTACATGATAAACCATCGAATAATATTGTACAACCTAGAGTTCGGAAAATTTTTCCTTCTAGCCAGATTAAACGAAGGACAGAAAGCCCTGACTGCCCGGATTATCATCATTACGTTGATTATGTCACGGGGACTGTTCACACATATCAACCAGAAATGTTGCTTGAGAATTCCTCTGCATATTATGCCTCTTGGTAACAAGCCTGGCACCACCCCATTTGTATATATCTTTAAATGGGGCAAGAAATGTTTGAGTTGTGTACAGTTTTGCTATTCTCTTTTAAAATACCAATTAAAGCTTTCTACTGCATCCATCGTCTCTCTCAAAAGTGTGTCATCACGGGATGCATATCCTTTGATGTTCAAATGGCTAAGAAAATCCCACTTTCCTTGTGTGGGTCACGGTTCACAAACGGGTCCAAGCCCATCTTTGGTATTTTAAAGAAGAAGTTCGCGCACCCTCTTCTTCATCACCCGTCCGCGTACGTGAACCTCTAGGGTTTTGTGTGTTTTTCTCCATTGAAGCCATCTTGGAGAAATTGAAAGAAAGTGTGTTCAAGTTTCACTCCAAGTAAGTAAATTCCTCTTGTCCCTTTCAATTTCTTAGATCTCATGATGAATTCTAAGGGCTCAAAAAGGAGCTCCAAAAACTTAAATACCTCTAGCATGGATGTTCCTTGTGACCAAAACTCTCTTAGGATTAGGTTTGTGGATGATTCTTGTGCTAGAATTTTTGAAAAGATTTCATCTAAAGGTTTTATCCTAGAAAAGAAATTGGATTTCTCTAGTGGGCATGAATAGGATTTAGCTTGCTTCAAAAAATTCAAGCTTGGAAATATCTTTGATTGTAATGGTCAAGGTTTTGATTCTCTCACAAGAATTTTCTATGTCAACATTCATGATGTTGATATTAATAACATGGAATTCAAATCCATGATAAATAGAGAAAGGTTTCTTGTTGATAGAGAATTAATTTCAAAAATTACCAACATTCCGTTGGGAAACGTGCGTCTTCCTAGACCAAGTGAAGAACGTCCATCATGTGATGAAATCTCTCTTGGGCTTTGTGGCAAGAAGGTAATTTAGAATCAAGGGAAGTTTCCTACTAATGATATTAGTATCCCGTTGTTGACATTTGGGAAACTTGGTATCCCCAGTCTTTGTCCCTCCACAATTGAGAATTCTTGGTGGAATCGTGAGTTTGTGGAATTAGTTTATTTCCTTGAATCGGGTATTCAAAGTCTCGATATTTGTGGTTTTATCATTTATCAAATGATTTCGATGACTTCACCCATCAAGATGTTAGGCTATCCTTGCTTGATTAGACAAATTTGCCATGATCGTGGTCTTATTTCGATTGGAAACTCTCTCGGGGTTCCCAAACTGGTTCGTCCGTGTACCTTTAGACGCATAAGGGAAAATGTGTGCAAAAGACAAAGAGATGCTTCACTTAACGATTGTGACGCTACCACTTTGAGTCTTCTTCAAAAAATTCATAAGGGTGTGTGTAAGGTCGATTCAAGGGTGAAGTGTGTCCAAGAACAATTGTCTTTGGTTGCAACGAAGTTTCCCGAGCTCAAGGAAGAATTGAACACAATTCAAGCATCTTGGAGTATCTCCGATGAGGATGAAGATGAGTAATTTGTGTTCTGTTTGCCTAGTAAATCTTCTATTTTCTTGTTTTTGATAGAAGAATAACTAGAGTTTGGAATAGCCATTATTGTAACTACACATATCTATGTTCAACGTTTTCATCTTCATGTTTTTAGATTTATTGGTTTAAATTCTAAATTTGTTTGGAAGATGATTTTTGCACTATTAATCTTTATGGTTTTATATATTACAATATTGTTATGGGATTTGTATGTTTACGTCTGTGAACTTGACCGTCCCATATCTTGTCAAAAGTAAAGTCTTTCATATGTCGATATGCATGTATTGATAAAAGAATGAATGGACTTTTGACAAATACAAAAGTTAATCCTATATTGTAAATTATTGATGGAAGATAGGTTAAAATCTTTTGTTTGCAAGGATTATGTCTATTGTATGTCATTGTGCAAATAGTGATGGAAAATAGAATGAATCCTTGTGTATTCCGCAGTAATTGATCTTTCCTAATCCATATTTTATGTACTACCGTGAGGCTCCGTAAAGTGTCTTATGTTGAGCATTAAATAACCAAGTTGATTATTTTTGATTAGCCATGTTGTTGTTCCGTGAGGTACTTTATGTCGAACATTTTCAACTAAGTTAATCATCTTGTTTGGTTATTTAGTTGTTGCTCCATAAGTTTTCTTATGTCGATCATGACCAATTAAATTGATTACTTTTGTGATTAGTTTGGCTGTGTATTTAAATTAGATTAATTATGGGTTCTCTTGTGATTAATCTAATTGTATTTTTTAAGTCTCCATAAGTTCACTTATGTTTGAGCATTTGTCGGTTAAATTAATCATGGGTTCTCTTGTGGTTAATTTATTTGAACTTTTTGGATTCAAATTCATACTTGTATATGATTTTTTATTTCCAAAGAAATCCTTCTTTTATTTCAAAATTAAGGTCGCTCTTGTTGTTCTTTCGGGAATGACATTTAATGGGGGATAGTTCTTTTGAACTTGCGCTTAATTGCCATATCTTTGTGGGGAGTGCGGTAGTGGAATATTATAGGGGTTATCTTGTATCTTTACAAACTCCTTGATGAATGCATTTAGCTTCGGCTTTATGATTGCATCTAAGGAACATGTTGATATTTTTACTTTCTTTTGGTCAAGAAATGTCTCTTTCGGAAATTTCATTAGGATCTTGTTCTTGTACCTTTGCCAATTTTATTGACAAAAAGGGGGAGAATTAATATGTAATTCACACTACAAATACATATGGTTTTCGGATCATTATGTAAGGGGGAGTGGTTTCCATGTGAGATGAAGTATTGACTAAGGGGGAGTGATACATATCACCATAGTATTGTTGTTGAAGTTATGATACAATTGGACTTTGACGCTGTGTAATGATACTATAACATTGTATAACAATGATTGATAACTATTGTTTTCTTGTTGTTATGGCTACGGATTTTCAACAACGATGATGCTAAACTTACAACCTTTGGGATAATTGGAGTACTTGGAAGTGACGAAGATTTCGAGCAATGTTGAAGATTAGGCATGTGGAATAGGAGCTACAAAAGTTAATTTATTTATTTTTTGTATTCCATATGTATTAATAATTTTTCCACTAAAATTGACAAAGGGGGAGATTGTTAGAGCATTGCTCGGTCGAACTTGCATGCGTTGCTATCTCAAGCATGTTTGTTAATGTTAGTGATCAAAACTATAAGTCTTGATTTCTAGCCTACATAGTTAAAGGTCTCGGACTAGGATAGAAAGTGTAGTTGAGCTCAAGAACTCCATGGAAATCATCATACAAGACGAAGGACTACTCAAGGAACTGGTGGATCTTCATCGACTAAAAGGTATGTGGATACTTGAACTTATCTGTCACTCAAAAGTCTATCTATTCTATCTCCTACTCTTGAGACAAAAGTCGTTTTGATATATAGACTTTCATTATGCGCATTTGTTATTTCGAGCCGAGTTTATCTCGCCTATCTATTTCTCGAAATATGTGTTGGTAAGCTTTCGCTTTAGCCGAATTCATCTTTACCTAGTGACGAAAGTCATGTTATGTTTCAATCACTTTGAAAATTGCTCTGACGAATCTGTGAATAACGGCTATATCCATCCTATGAGAATGTTTCAATGATTGAAATGAGAGTTTATATTACATAACCATTGGTAGGATATAAGCATTGTTGTGGAAATACATATATGTCCTTGAACCAAAGTTTGCGAACTTTGTTGATCAACAGAAATGGAAGTGGCGTGAGCTAAGTCTGCGAACTAAGTCCGCGAACTGGCAGATGTTCTCGACCCTAGAATTTCTGCTGGAGTTTGTGAAATCCTTCCATGAGCTTAAGTCCGCGAACCTAGTACGCGAACTTGAGAAGGTTATATCTAAAACCGGTTGTTCTTGAACTCATGTTTATTTAAACTAAGGAATGCTTTTGCAAACCGTGGCTATAAAGTTCATCAACTGATTCGAGTGAATCAAACCGTTTTTGCTTCGATTGTGTATTGTGTATTTACATAAGATCTAAGCAATTGAACAACTCTTTAACTAGTTCATTTGAGTCATTTGAACTAGTAAAGGTGAAGAAGAATATGGTTGATATAGAAGTAATCATATGGCTAACCATTTGGTTAACTATTGTTGAACCAACAAATGTTAATGTTTGGGAACGGTTCAAAAGCCAAAATTGGACATTTCATTTGTGTGTAACAAGCTAAGTTTTTGATCCAACGGTTGAGAAATATTAGCATGAATCTAATCAGGTTTTCATCTAACGGTGAATATTGAATGCTTTGTTACCAAGCTAACATTGATTCCAAACCCTGATTGAAAACTATATAAGGGAGAACTCTATCAACTGGGAAACCTAATCCCCACACCTTACGTGTGATACTAGTTGTATATCTAGAGTCAATTCTCCTTTAACCTTTGGTTTCTTCTTCTAAACCAGGTTAATGACTTAAAGACTTCATTGGGATTGTGAAGCCAGACCGATACTACTTTTCTTGTTGTTGTGTGATCTGATCTTGCATCTTTAATCGTTACGAGTACAATTGAAATAATTGGCTTGAGATTTTATATCTCTTATAGGCAAGATAGAAAAGTAATCACAAACACTTCGTCTCATCGTTTATGATTCCACAATATCTTTTTTCGCTGCGTCGATTAAGATTATTGTGAGGTGATCAATAATACTAGGTTGTTCTTCGAGAATATAAGACCGGTTTATTGATTGGTTCCTGTTCACCTTGATTTATCAAAAGACAGAACAAAACTCGTAGATATGTTCATGGGAGACGGATTTATCTATTACCGTAGACTTTTCTGTGTGATACAGATTTGTTTATTAAAGTCTTCGACTTTGGGTCGTAGAAACTCTTAGTTATGGGTGAGATCAGCTAAGGGAATCAAGTACGTAGCATCCTGCTGGGATCAGAGGCGTAGGAGCATAAATGTACCTTGGATCAGTATGAGATTGATTGGGGTTCAACTACAGTCCAGACCGAAGTTAATTTGGAGTAGGCTAGTGTCTATTGCGGCTTAATACAGTGTGTGTTCAATCTGGACTAGGTCCCGGGGGTTTTCTGCATTTGCGGTTTCCTCGTTAAAAAAATTTTGGTGTCTGTGTTATTTATTTTTCGCATTATATTTTGTTATATAATTGAGATATCACTGGTTGTGCATTGTTCAATCAATTAGAATATCCGACCTTTTGGTTGTTGATTTAAATTGATTGACACTTGGATATTGGTCTTTGGTACCATCCAAGTTATCTCTCTAGTATTTGATAAAGACTCGCAGATTTCTATTTGCTTGAGTATATATCAAATCGATAAATTAAGATATAAACTCTTTGATATACTTTTTATCTAGATTGAATTTGACTGTCTAGTTGATTCTCTAGAAAGTATGTTGGAGTTTGTCCATACAGATTGCTAAGCTAAATATTGGGTGTGGTTGTTGTACCCCCATTTTTTCAGATTGTGAAGCCATACCAATACTACTTTCTTGTAGTTGTGTGATCTGATCTTGTTGTTTCTATCGTACAAGTACAATTGTAATAGTTGGCTTGAGATTGATATCTCCGATAGGAAAGATATAAAAGTAATCACAAACACTTCGTCTCATCGTTCGTGATTCCGCAATATCTTTTTTCGCTGTGTCGATTAAGATTATTGTGAGGTGATTGATAATACTAGGCTGTTCTTCGGGAATATAAGTCTGGTTTATTAATTGGTTCTTGTTCACCTTGATTTATCAAAAGACGGAACAAAACTCGTAGGTATATTCGTGGGAGACGGATTTATCTATTACCGTAGACTTTTCTGTGTGATACAAATTTGTTTATTAAAATCTTCGACTTTGGGTCGTAGCAACTCTTAGTTGTGGGTGAGATCAGCTAAGGGAATCAAGTACGTAGCATCCTGCTGGGATCAGAGAAGTAGGAGCATAAATGTACCTTGGATCAGTGTGAGATTGATTGGGGTTCAACTACAGTCCAGACAGAAGTTAATTTGGGGTAGGCTAGTGTCTGTAGCGGCTTAATACAGTGTGTGTTCAATCTGGACTAGGTCCCGGGGTTTTTCTGCATTTGCGGTTTCCTCGTTAACAAAATTCTGGTGTCTGTGTTATTTCTTTTCCGCATTATATTTTGTTATATAATTGAAATACCACAGGTTGTGCGTTGTTCAATCAATTAGAATATTCGACCTTTTGGTTGTTGATTTAAATTGATTGACACTTGGATATTGGTCTTTGGTACCATCCAAGTTATCTCTCTAGTATTTGATAAAGACTCGCAGATTTCTATTTGCTTGAGTATATATCAAATCGAGAGATTGAGATACAAACTCTTTGATATACTTTTTATCTAGATTGAGTCTGAGTTTCTAGATGATTCTATAGAAAGTATATTGGAGTTTGTCCATACAGATTGCTAAGCAAAATATTGGGTGCAGTTGTTGTACCCCCACTTTTTCAATTGGTATCAGAGCAGACAAACACGTTTAAGACCTTACAAGTCTGTGTTTGTAGCGATCTGACTCTATGGAGAGAGGTGATATCTCAATTAACGTACCACCAGTCTTCGATGACATTAATTACTTATGGTGGAAAATTTTTATGAGAGCTTTTCTTCAAGCACGTGATTGTCAATCATGGGTATATGTTGTTAATGGCTATAATGCTCCCGTCGTGGCAGTTGGAGATGTAAACGTTCCCAAGGATATTGGTGAATACACCCCTGTCGAGATAAATGCTGCAAATCAAAATTCCGACGGTTTGAATGCCATTATACATGCCATTACCCCAAATCTTCAGCACCATGTGTCAAACTGCACGAGGTCTAAAGATGTGTGGGATATCTTAGAAACCGTATTCGAAGGTAACTCCAGTAAAAAGGAAGCTAGACTTCAAAACCTTAATTTCGATTGGGAAAACCTTCGTATGGCAGATGAAGATACATTTGATGAGTTTAATCACAGAGTGTCTGAAATTATTAATGCATCTTTTGCATTGGGTAAGACTATTCCTGAAAAGGACATTGTGATGAAAATTCTCAGATCGCTGCCATCTAGATACGACTCTAAGAAGCATGCCATCGTTGAGGGAAATAACCTAGATAATCTCTCTAGAAATACGCTGGTTGGGAAGCTTAAGATCTTTGATCACGAACATTCATCCAAAACTAAGGATGTTTCGTTCAAAGCACAAAAGGACACTAAATTATTTGATAAGAGTAAAAAAGTGTATATCTCTGAAGATGATCACTCTGATACAGATTCATCATATTAAGATCTTGACAAGTCAGTCTCGATGATCACAAGACAGTTTAGGATCTTCTATTGAAGAGAAGTAAACGGTTCTCCAGAGATAAGCCTAAAGCATCAATTAAACCCCATAATCGTGTTCCTCCTAAAAACAGGGATATTGATGAAACTGATGACGAGGATATGACTCAGTGCTTTAAGTGTAAAGGATTTGGTCATTTTGCAAACGAGTTCCCAAATCGTAGAAAATACACTGGGAACAAAGGTCTTGCTGCAACTCTTGATGAAATGTCTGAGAATTATGATTCTAATGAAGACGAGAAATCAAGTGTTGCACTTCTTGGTGAAAATATTGATTTTAATAACTGTAGCAATATATACATTAATCTCAATATTTTTTCAGAAGAAAACCCAACTAATCTGGAAGAAAAAATTGACCCATTTCTTGGAAACTCTGTTTGTAATGTTTCAGGTTCCACCATGTGTCTAGCTGCATGCACATCTCAGAAGCCTGACTTTTATCCCAGTTTGACGTGCTCATATTGTTCTCTAAAGGGTCATGAACTTTCAAGGTGTTACAAGTACAAACACCAATTGAGGCACGTCAACAAACTTCAACGAAGAGCAAATCAATTAGAAAATAATCTTAAACTTGCTCGGAAGACCGCTGAGGTACGTAGGATTTTATCTTCGTCTAAGAAGTTAGTTTCCAAGGATAAACCAAGACCACCAAAGAAGAAAGTATGGTCGATTCGTTTTGATAGACAGAGGTCTGTGGGTTCCTCTCAAGAGGAAAATGGTGGAAAAATTGTTGTTCACCACAACACAACTTGATTGTGTTGTTTTGGAAATCTTGTCTCATGTGCCTGATCAAAAGAGACAATGATTTTGTATCTCTCAGGCTTTAGGAAAAGTTTTTTTTTCTTTTTTCTTAGTTTTGTTCTTCCCTGTCTATCAACAAAGGAGCGTTATTATCGACAATTCTACTCTTTATAGGGTTGTGAGTTGGACGTGTACGAACCTGTTTAAAGGTTTCGAAACCCTACATTCTTTTTTCCTTCCTCAAAACCTCTTTTTATCTCCAGCCTACTTGTTGAGTTCAATTTGTGATTTCCTCTCACAAACCCATACGTATGGATACTCCAAGCGTGATGTCTTCTGATGGAAAAGATGTTAATATGATTGTTAAGCCATCAATCATGAAGAAAAAAGAGAAATCTCCGTTATCTCCTACCTTGAAAAGAAAGAGAAGGAATGTGAGGAAGCCAAGAGATGTTCCTTCAAACTCTCAGAAGTTTTCTGATGTTCTTGAAGAGTTGAAGGAGATGCGAAAGGAAATTCAACAAATAAAGGCTTTTGTGTATAGGACTCATGAGATTCAGAAGGCCCTGGTTCGACATCATCAGCCAAGAAGGTTTATTGATATAAACTCATACCTTAATGAACCTTATGTCCCAATGGCTGTTGACGACAAGGAGTTCGGGGACGATAAAGAATTCTTCAAAGGTCTTATTGCCTAGTAAATCTTCTATTTTTCTTGTTTTTGTTAGAAGAATAACTAGAGTTTGGAATAGCCATTATTGTGATTACACATAGCTATGTCCAACGTTTTCATCTTCATGTTTTTAGATTTATTGGTTTAAATTCTAAATTTGTTTGGAAGATGATTTTTGCAGTATTAATCTTTATGGTTTTATATATTGCAAAATTATTATGGGATATGTGTGTTTGCGTCCGTGAAATATGATTGTCCCATACCTTGTCAAAAGTAAAGTCTTTCGTATGTCGATATGCATATATTGATAAAAGAATGAATAGACTTTTGACAAATATAAAAGTTAAGCCTATTATGTCAATTATTGATGAAAGATAGGTTAAAATCTTTTGTTTTCAAGGATTACGTCTATTGAATGTCGTTATGCGAATAGTGATGGGAAATAGAATGAATCCTTGTGTATTCCGCAGTGTTGATCTTCCCTGATCCATATTTGTATTATTGTGAGGCTCCGTAAAGTGTCTTATGTTGAGCACTTAACGACCAAGTTGATTATTTTTATGATTAGCTTAGTTGTTGTTCCGCGAGATACTTTGTGTCGAGCATATTCAGCAAAATTAATCATCTTGTTTGGTTATTTAGTTGTTTGTCCGTAAGTTTTCTTATGATGAGCATGGCCAATTAAATTGATTGCTTTTGTGATTAGTTTGGTTGTGTATTTCGATTAGATTAATTATGGGTTCTCTTGTGATTAATCTAATTGTATTTTTTTGAGCCTCCATAAGTTCACTTATGTTGAGCATTTTCGATTAAATTTGAAAAAGCGAGGGTCTAACAACACCACCCAATATTTCGCTTAGCAATATGTATGGACTAACTCCGAAATACTTTACTAGAGAATCAACTAGACAGTCAGACTCAATCTAGATAAAAGTATCTCAAGGAGTTAATATCTCTCTCTTGATTTGATTTTTACTCAAGTTAAAAACAATAGCGAGTCTTTATCAAATACAAGGAATACTTATACGGTACCAAAGACCAATGTCCAAGGATCAATTAATATCAATCAACAACCAAAGGTTGGATTTCCAATTGATAATCACGAACGCACAACCTGTATTATTTCAATTATATAAAATATAATGCGGAAAAGAAATAACACAGACACCAGAAATTTTGTTAACGAGGAAACCGCAAATGCAAAAAAAACCCGGGACCTATTCCAGATTGAATACACACTATATTAAGCAGATACAGACACTAGCCTACTTCAAACTAACTTCGGACTGGACTATAGTTGAACCCCAATCAGTCTCACACCACTCCAAGGTACAGTTGTACTCTTACGCCTCTGATCCCAGCAGGATACTGCGCACTTGATTCCCTTAGATGATCCCACCCACAACCAAGAGTTGTTGTAACCCAAAATCACAGACTTGATAATAAACAGATCTGCCTCACACAGAAAAGTCTATAAAAGGATAAATCTGTCTCCCACAGATAAACCATAGGTTTTGTTCCGTCTTTTGATATGAAATCAAGATGAACAGGAACCAATTGATAATCCGGTCTTATATTCCAGAAGAACATCCTAGATTAATCAATCACCTCTCTACAATCCTTCCTGACTACACAAACAGATTGACGAGGAATCACAAACAGTGAGACGAATATGTTTGTGACTTCTTTATCTTGCCTATCGGAGAACTCTCACGATCTCAAGCCAATCAATCGATTGTACTTGTACGATAGAAGATGCAAGATCAGATCACACAACTACGATAAAGTAGTATCGGTCTGGCTTCACAATCCCAATGAAGTCTTTAAGTCGTTAACCTGATTTTAGAGAAGAAAATCAAAGGTTAATGGAGATCGACTCTAGCGGGCGCTCTAGTAGCACACAAACGTGTGGGGATTATTTTTGCACAATGCTAGATGTCTCCTTTATATAGCCTTCAAATCAGGGTCTTGCCTTAGTTACAAAGCAATCCTTATTCACCGTTAGATGAAAACCTGATTTAGATTGAAGCTAATATTTCTCAACCGTTAGATCGAAAACTTAGCTTTTCATACACACTTGGGTAGACGTTTACTGGGTTCATGAAAACCATGCCCAAACGTGTACGTGTATTTTGGTTCAACATAGTAACCCAGAAGGTTAACCATATGAGCATTTCATATTAACCTTGTTCTTCTTCACCATAACTAGTTAAATTGACTCAAATGAACTAGTTAAAGAGTTGTTCAATTGCTATGAAATCTTATGTAACTACACACGACACAATTGAAACAAAGATGACTCGACTCAATTGAATCGGCTCATGAATATTATAGCCACGGTTTGCATAAAGCATTCCTTAGTAATTTAGTGTTTCATATTCAGAGCACATCTTTAGATCATAACCTCTTAAGTTCACAAACAAGTTCGCGTACTTAAGTTAATCGGTTGAGTTTTCCAAACTCAGCAGAAATTCTCGGAAAGAGAACTTCCGCCAGTTCGCGGACTGGGTTCGCGGACTGAGTTCGCGGACTTAGCACACAAATGAGTTTTGGAAAATCCAGCAGAAATTCTCGGTCGAGAACTTCTGACAGTTCACGGACTGAGTCTGCGAACTAGGTTCGCGGACTTGGCTAGCCAATTCCACAATCCTCCCGATTTCTCTTAGTTCGAAAACTTCAGTTTAAGGAATACATGGTTATGTAATCTAAACTCTTATTTCAATCATTGAGACATTCTCATAGGACTCTAAGTAGCTATTATTCACAAACCGATTCACGTCAGAGCAATTCTCAAAGTGATTGAAACTTTTCATGAATTTTTTCACTAGGTGAAGATAAACTTGATCAAAGCGAAACGCTTTACCAACACACGATTTCGAGATAAAAGATAAGCAATGAATGCTCAGCTCAAAATGTCAAATGTGTATGATCTAGTCTATATAGCATACAACTTTTGTCTCATAAGAAGTAGGAGATAGAAGAGATAGACTTTTGAGTGATAGATAAGTTCAAGTCTCCACATACCTTTTTGTTGATGAAGTTCCACGGTTCCTTGTATAGATCTTCGTCGTTGTATGATGAATCGCCATGAAGTCCTTGATCTCAACTACACTTTTTTATCCTAGTCCGAGACTTAGCTATGTAGGCTAGAAATCAAGACTTATAGTTTTGATCACTAACATTGACAAACATGCTTGAGATAGCAACGCATGCGTGGTTGACCGAGCTATGCTCTAACAATCTCCCCCTTTGTCAATTTTAGTGACAAAACTATTAATACATATGGAATACAAAAAAAATAAACTTTAGTGGCTCCTATTCCATAGTCTAATCTTCAACGTTCCTTGAAATCTTCGTCCTTCCAAGTACTCCAATGATCCCAAAGGTTGTAAGTTTAGCACCATCGTTGTTGAAGATCCGTAGCTATAACAATGAGAGAAATCGAGATTCTCGATCATTATTATACAGTGTCATAGTATTATTATATAACGTCAAAGTACAATTGTGTCACGACTTTAACAATAATATTACGGTGATATGTATTACTCCCCCTTAGTCAATACTCCATCTCGATCATGGAAACCACTCCCCCTTACACAATGATCCGAAAACCATATGTATTTGTAGTGTGAACTACAATATTTCTCCCCCTTTTTGTCAATAAAATTGGCAAAGGTACAAGAATGGGATCATAATGAAATTTCCACAAGAGACATTTCATGACCAAAAGAAAAATACATACCAACTTAATTTAGATGCAATCTAATAGCCGAAGCTAACAACATTCATCAAGGAGTTTTAAGATACAAGATAACCCATATAAAATTCCACAGCCACACTCCCCGCAAGATATTACCATTAAGCACAAGTTCAAAAGAACTCTCCCCCATTTGATGTCATTCCCAAGAGAACAACAAGAGCGACCTTAATTTCGAAAGAAAAGAAGGATTTTTTATTGGACACCAAAAACCATAGGAATGATTTTCTATATCCAAAGCTCAACCAAATTAACCACAAGTAAACCCATGATTAATTCAATTGGAATACGCACCTAAATCAAACCACAAAAGTGATCAATTTAATTAAAAGTGCTCAACATAAGTAAACTCATGGAGCTACGACTAAGTAAATCACATGAATACTCAACATAAGAAAAACCTTACAGAATATATGAATACATTAACCAAAGAACATGATAGTGTAGCCTTTCATATACTCAACACAAGAACTTGTGGAATATATGAAAACTCAACTAGATTAATTACAAGAGAATCTATAATTAATCTAATTGGAATACAAACAACCAAACTAATCACCGAAGTAATCAATTTAATTATTTTGGGCTCAACATAAGAGAACTTATGGAACCCCGACTAAGTTCATCATAGAATATGACAACCTTAACCGTACATGTACTCAACATAAGAAAGAAGACTTATGGAGTACTAACTAAATAACCAAACTAGTTTATTAATTTAGTTCTTAATGCTCGATATATAGCATCTTATGGAACAACCAACAAAGCCAAGGTAAATCGACTTAGTTGTAAGGTGCTCAACATAAGAAACACAATGGAGATTTCGCGGTAAAACATAATAAAATGGATCAATGAAGATCAATACCGTGGATAACATACAAGGATCTATTATATTTTCCATCATAAAGGCATAATAAACTTTATCCTTGTAGAACAAAAGATTTTATCCTATTTTCCATCAAATAAATGACTGCATAGGCATAACTTTTGTATATGTCAAAAGTTCATTCGTCCTTTCATCAATACGGATACCAATTCATGAACGACTTTACTTTTGACTGCAATATGGGACCTTCAAGTTCACGGACGTAAACAATACGTATCCCATAAAAATATTGCAATATCACAAACCATTAAAATACTGCAATAAACATCATCCTCCAAATATTTTTAGAATTTAATACCAATAAACCTAAAAAATAACATAAGAAGATGAAAACAAAAATAGATATGTGTAGTCACAACCATCGCTATTCAAAGCACTAGTTATTCTTCCAACTAATCCAAAAAGAAGACATCCTAGGCATATAAACCAAAACAAAGACGATCAAACTAAATCTTGTATGCAACCAGGGATTGAACATGAAAGAGTTCTTCAGTTGCCCTCCTTAGTTCGCCTTTTAGGTAATCAAGGTTCCGTGTTGCGATACCAAGTTGTTCGCGTACGACCTTAAAATCTTCAAGAATATTTCCTACCAGTTGTGAAGAAATCTGAACTGGCAGTTTGTCTTCGTTTTCATGATCAAGAGCATGAAAGCACAAGATATTAATAGGACAAAGCTCAACATCATCAAACTTGTTGCTTCCCTCCATTATGTACTGAAAATACTTTAGAAAATCTTTTTGCACTTCTGGAACACTTTATAAAAATAAGGGATTCCATCAAACCCTAGGAAACAAGACGTTCGTGAGGGTTGGTGCGTGTACTAGAGAGACGGGCCTATGAAAGACCAAAGAAGCCCAAAGATAAAGAGAAATAGATGTTGAGGAGCAAACGGAATAAGTAACATCGAATGCTGTACAATCCTGACAGTTTTTCTCAATATGAAAATCCTGAGAATCATGAGCATCCCTTTTTAACAAATCATCATAGAAAAGGATACAATCATGAACATGTCAGGGCGTAATAAGATGAGCATGTTGCTCATCATTATTCACTTCTTCTTTTTCCTTATCGGTATTTAGCAAACTACCTGGTTTAATTGAAGAAGCATTATCAAGAGGAGACTTAGAAGTACCTGGGTTAACAACATTCCATGTTTTCTTGATATTCCGTCTTAGTTTGTTTATGTGAATCTTCAGATCAGAGAATCGATTGTTGACATGTAAGAAGTCTGAATTGGAAGTCTTGGATTCACAGTCCTTTTTGAGAGAATTAGAGGAACCTGACCTTTTCTTCCTTCTGTTCCTTTTTCTCTTTTCAGACTGATTTAATAGTTCCGTTATACTTTTGCCATTCTTTTTTCTTCCTTTGTAGAAATCCTTCGAAGGAACATGGCAAGGATCAACTTTATCACACTTCATCCCTTGATAGCGAAAGTCCTTGATTCTGCCAATCTGTGATACAGGTTTAACAACTTCTTTAGACATCCATGTAAGAATGTTACGAAGTTTTTCATTCCTTTTTCAAAGACGACACATTTGCTCAGAGTGTCCTTTGTTCCCGCAAAAATAGCAGTGAAAGGATTTATATTCAGTGGTTCTCTTACTAGAAGACTTTGTTGGAGTAGAATCCTTGTTCTTGCAAGATGACACAGGTCTTTCACATGAAGAATTATTAACGGCTCTAACAAAGTTGATCTTACCTGTGCTTGGAATGTCTATACCTTTATATCCCAAACCACGTGTATCACGATGTTCTTTACATGCTCCAAGCATAGATGATAGCTTTGTAGAGCTAGTGTTGAATCTCTTCAGATCTTCCTCCAGAGACTTTACCTTCTCAAGCGTAGCCGCAAGTTCAGTTTTCAAGGATTTTTCTTTGGTAAGAAACTGATGTTCTTTGTCCTTGAACCATTTATGCCAAGATTCATATCTTGCTTCAGTTTCGTCAAGCCTTTATTTTAACACACCGAGGTTACGAAGAAGATTATCGCATTCAGTTTTTTTTGAGCGAACCTCTTCTTCATGATCTTTAACGGTAGATTGTAATAGTTTGTATCCACCATCATAACCCTTGAAGAGTCTTCTCAATTTTCTGTTTTCTTGACAGAGAGGACCCATGAATTTTCTCAGGGAAGCAGTTGTCTTTGTTTCTTTTAATTCATGATTAAACAACATGATGTATTGAGAAACTTCCTCATCAACGCTCTGTTCTTCTTCTGAATCACTGTCATCTGAAAGATCATCCAACTGTTTATCAAGAGATTTTTTTCCAGTTGAATGCAGATTCGGCAGAAGGAGACGAGGATGAGTTTTTCTCAAAGGTTTCAGATCTCTGAAGCTTATCTGAATAACCCTGAACTGATGTTGCGTTATCAGAGATAGTACTCTTACCCATAGAGTCAGATCGCTACAAACACAGACTGATGAGATCTTAAACGTGTTTGCCTGCTCTGATACCAATTGAAAAAGCGGGGGTCTAACAACACCACCCAATATTTCGCTTAGCAATCTGTATGGACTAACTCCGAAATGCTTTGCTAGAGAATCAACTAGACAATCAGACTCAATATAGATAAAAGTATCTCAAGGAGTTAATATCTCTCTCTTGATTTGATTTTTACTCAAGTTAAAAACAATAGCGAGTCTTTATCAAATACAAGGAATATTTATACGGTACCAAAGACCAATGTCCAAGGATCAATTAATATCAATCAACAACCAAAGGTTGGATTTCCAATTGATAATCACGAACGCACAACCTGTATTATTTCAATTATATAAAATATAATGCGGAAAAGAAATAACACAGACACCAGAAATTTTGTTAACGAGGAAACCGCAAATGCAAAAAAAACCCGGGACCTAGTCCAGATTGAATACACACTATATTAAGCAGATACAGACACTAGCCTACTTCAAACTAACTTCGGACTGGACTATAGTTGAACCCCAATCAGTCTCACACCACTCCAAGGTACAGTTGTACTCTTACGCCTCTGATCCCAGCAGGATACTGCGCACTTGATTCCCTTAGATGATCCCACCCACAACCAAGAGTTGTTGTAACCCAAAATCACAGACTTGATAATAAACAGATCTGCCTCACACAGAAAAGTCTATAAAAGGATAAATCTGTCTCCCACAGATAAACCATAGGTTTTGTTCCGTCTTTTGATATGAAATCAAGATGAACAGGAACCAATTGATAATCCGGTCTTATATTCCAGAAGAACATCCTAGATTAATCAATCACCTCTCTACAATCCTTCCTGACTACACAAACGGATTGACGAGGAATCACAAACAGTGAGACGAATATGTTTGTGACTTCTTTATCTTGCCTATCGGAGAACTCTCACGATCTCAAGCCAATCAATCGATTGTACTTGTACGATAGAAGATACAAGATCAGATCACACAACTACGATAAAGTAATATCGGTCTGGCTTCACAATCCCAATGAAGTCTTTAAGTCGTTAACCTGATTTTAGAGAAGAAAATCAAAGGTTAATGGAGATCGACTCTAGCGAGCGCACTAGTAGCACACAGACGTGTGGGGATTAGTTTTGCACAATGCTAGATGTCTCCTTTATATAGCCTTCAAATCATGGTTTTCCCTTAGTTACAAAGCAATCCTTATTCACCGTTAGATGAAAACCTGATTTAGATTCAAGCTAATATTTCTCAACCATTAGATCGAAAACTTAGCTTGTCACACACACTTGGGTAGACGTTTACTGGGTTCGTGAAAACCATGCCCAAACGTGTACGTGTATGTTGGTTCAACATAGTAACCCAAAAGGTTAACCATATGAGTATTTCATATTAACCTTGTTCTTCTTCACCATAACTAGTTCAATTGACTCAAATGAACTAGTTAAAGAGTTGTTCAATTTCTATGAGATCTTATGTAACTACACAAGACAGAATTGAAACAAAGATGATTCGATTCGATTGAATCGTCTCATGAACATTATATCCACGGTTTGCATAAAGCATTCCTTAGTAATTTAATGTTTCATGTTCAGGGAACATATTTAGATCATAACCTCTTAAGTTCAGAAACAAATTCGCAGACTTAAGTTAATCGGTTGAGTTTTCCAAACAAAGCAGAAATTCTCGGAAAGAGAACTTCCGCCAGTTCGCGGACTGAGTTTGCGGACTCCGACAGTTCGCGGACTGAGTCTGCGAACTAGGTTCGCGGACTTGGGAAGACAATTCCACAATCCTCCTGATTTCTCTTGATCAACAAATTTCGAAAACTTCGGTTCAAGGAATACATGGTTATGTAATCTAAACTCTTATTTCAATCATTGAGACATTCTCATAGGACGCTATGTAGCCGTTATTCACAAACCGATTCACGTCAGAGCAATTCTCAAAGTGATTGAAACTTTTCATGACTTTCGTCACTAGGTGAAGATAAACTTGATCAAAGAGAAACTTTTTACCAACACACGATTTCGAGATAAAAGATAAGCAATGAATGCTCAGCTCGAAATGTCAAATGTGTATGATGTAGTCTATATAGCATACGACTTTTGTCTCATAAGAAGTAGGAGATAGAAGAGATATACTTTTGAGTGATAGATAAGTTCAAGTCTCCACATACCTTTTTGTTGATGAATTTCCACGGTTCCTTGTATAGATCTTCGTCGTTGTATGATGAATCGCCATGAAGTCCTTGAGCTCAACTACACTTTTCTATCCTAGTCCGAGACTTAGCTATGTAGGCTAGAAATCAAGACTTATAGTTTTGATCACTAACATTGACAAACATGCTTGAGATAGCAACGCATGCGAGGTTGACCGAGCTATGCTCTAACAAAATTAATCATGGGTTTTCTCGTGGTTAATTTAAGTGAGTATTTTGGATTCAAATTCATACTTCTATGTGATTTGTTGTGTCCAAAGAAATCCTTCTTTTCTTTCGAAATTAAGATCGCTCTTGTTGTTCTTTTGGGAATGACATTTTATGGGGGTGAGTTCTTAATTGAACTTGTGCTTAATTGCCAAATCTTTGTGGGGAGTGCGGCTGTGGAATATTATAGGGGTTATCTTGTATCTTTATAAAATCCTTGATGAATGCATTTAGCCTCGGCTTTATGATTGCATCTAAATAAGATGATATGTGTTTCTTTCTTTTAGTCATGAAATGTCTCTTTCGGAAATTTCATTAGGATCCCGTTCTTGTACCTTTGCCAATTTTATTGACAAAAAAGGGGAGAATTAATATGTAGTTCACACTACAAATACATATGGTTTTCGGATCATTATGTAAGGGGGAGTGGTTTCCATGTGATATGGAGTAGTGACTAAGGGGGAGTGATACATATCACCATAGTATTGTTGTTGAAGTTGTGATACAATTGAATTTTGACGCTGTGTAATGATACTATGACACTGTATAACAATGATTGAGAACTCTTGTTTTCTCGTTGTTATAGCTAAGGATTTTCAACAACGATGATGTTGAACTTACAACCTTTGGGATCATTGGAGTATTTGGAAGTGAAGAAGTTTCGAGTAATGTTGAAGATTAGACATGTGGAATAGGAGCTACAAAAGTTAATTTATTTATTTATTGTATTCCATATGTATTCATAGTTTTGTCACTAAAATTGACAAAGGGGGAGATTGTTAGAGCGTTGCTCGGCCGAACTCGCATGCGTTGCTATCTCAAGCATGTTTGTCAATGTTAGTGATCAAACTATAAGTACTGATTTCTAGTCTACTATAGCTAAGGTCTCGAACTAGGATAGAAAGTGTAGTTGAGCTCAAGAACTTCATGGCAATCATCAAATAAGACGAAGGACTACTCAAGGAACAGGTGGATCTTCATCGACTAACAGGTATGTGGAGACTTGAACTTATCTATCACTCAAAAGTCTATTTATCTCCTATCTTGATACAAAAGTCGTTTTGCTATATAGACTTAGATTATACACATTTGTTATTTCGAGACGGGTTTATCTCGCCTATATATTTCTCGAAATATGTGTTGGTAAGTTTTCGTTTTAGCCAAGTTCATCTTTACCTAGTGACGAAAGTCATGACAAGTTTCAATCACTTTGAAAATTGCTTACTTTGACGAAAAATAGTATGTGAATAACAACTATAAAATATCAACGTCCTCTAAGAATGTTTCAAATGATTGAAATGAGAGTTTAAATAAATAACCATTGGAGGATATAAGCATTGTTGTGGAAACACATATATGTATAAGTCCTTATTCCTTGAACCGAATTTTGTGAACTTTGTTGATCAAGAGAAACGGAATAGTGGCGTGATCCAAGTCCGCGAACTGGCAGAAGTTCTCGACCCGAGAAATTCTGCTGGAGTTTGTGAACTCCGTCCGGAAAACTTAAGTCCGCGAACCCAGTCCGCGAACTTGAGTAGGTTATATATAAGGAATGCAAATTGCAAACCGTGGCTATATAGTTCTTGCAATTGAACAACTCTCTAACTAGTTCATTTGAGTCACTTGAACTAGTTATGGTGAAGAAGAATATGGTTGATATGAAAATGATCATATGGCTAACCATTTGGTTGACTATTGTTGAACCAACAAATGTACAAGTTTGGGTACGGTTACACAAGCCTAGAAACGTGCATTTCATTTGTGTGTAACAAGATAGTTTTCGATCTAACAGTTGAAAGATATTAGCTTGAATCTAGTCAGTTTTTCATCTAACGGTGAATATTGAATGCTTTGTTACCAAGCTAACATTGATTGCAATCCCTGATTTGAAAGACTATATAAGGGAGAAGTCTAGCAACTGGGAAACCTAATCCCCACACCTTCTGTGTGATACTAGTTGTGCTAAGCTAGATTCGATTCTCCTTAACCTTTGGTTTCTTCTTCTAAACCATTTAACGACTTAAAGACTTCATTGGGATTGAGAAGCCAGACCGATACTAATTTCTTGTAGTTGTGTGATCTGATCTTGTTGTTTCTATCGTACAAGTACAATTGTAATAATTGGCTTGAGATTGAT
Source organism: Papaver somniferum (assembly GCF_003573695.1). Classification (NCBI taxonomy): domain Eukaryota; kingdom Viridiplantae; phylum Streptophyta; class Magnoliopsida; order Ranunculales; family Papaveraceae; genus Papaver; species Papaver somniferum. The sequence goes on from NC_039358.1 coordinate 170,462,126, forward strand.
ATCTCCGATAGGCAAGATATGAAAGTAATCACAAACACTTCGTCTCATCGTTTGTGATTCCGCAATATCTTTTTTCGTTGCGTCGATTAAGATTATTGTGAGGTGATTGATAATACTAGGTTGTTCTTCGGGAATATAAGTTCGGCTTATCAATTGGTTCATGTTCACCTTGATTTATCAAAAGACGGAACAAAACTCGTAGGTATATTCGTGGGAGAAAAATTTATCTATTACCGTAGACTTTTCTATGTGATACAGATTTGTTTATTAAAGTCTTCGACTTTGGGTCGTAGCAACTCTTAGTTCTGGGTGAGATCAGCTAAGGGAATCAAGTACGTAGCATCCTGCTGGGATCAGAGACATAGGAGCATAATTGTACCTTGGATCAGTGTGAGATTGATTTTGGTTCAACTACAGTCCACACCGAAGTTAATTTGGAGTAGTCTAGTGTCTGTAGCGGCTTAATACAGTGTGTGTTCAATCTGGACTAGGTCCTGGGATTTTTCTACATTTGCGGTTTCCTCGTTAACAAAATTCTGGTGTCTGTGTTATTTCTTTTCCGCATTATATTTTGTTATATAATTGAAATATCACAGGTTGTGCGTTGTTCAATCAATTAGAATATCCGACCTTTTGGTTGTTGATTTAAATTGATTGACACTTGGATATTGGTCTCTGGTACCATCTAAGTTATCTCTCTAGTATTTGATAAAGACTCGAAGATTTCTATTTGCTTGAGTATATATCAAATCGAGAGATTGAGATATAAACTCTTTGATATACTTTTTATCTAGATTGAGTCTGAATGTCTAATTGATTCTCTAGAAAGTATATTGGAGTTTGTCCATATAGACTGCTAAGCGAAATATTGGGTGTGGTTGTTGTACCCCCACTTTTTCAGTTATACCACACTTCCAAACAAGTTTAGAATTGGTTCACCTGTATTCCAAGATTACTATGTGATTGATCAAATATCAAATCACATACATGGGTTCAATCAATTCTACCAATCACTAGGATCGGTTATACCTCAATATGGAAATACTTGTGATCGGTCACACAAGTTACCAAGACCGGTTACATCAGTTACCAGGATCGGTTACATCAATTACCAGGACCGGTTACCATATTCTCATGGTATTGCTTGTGATCGGTCACACCAGTTACCAGGATTGGTTACACCAATATACCAGGACCGGTTACCAATTACAAGTATCGATTACACAACACTCTGTGATCGGTCACACCAATTACAAATATCGATTATATCATCTCATGATGATTACTTAGGATCGGTTACACCAATTAATAAAAACTAGTCATACCAAATCATAAGTCAGGCATTGTGATTACTTATACCAAGATACATAACAAAGTTACGATTGGTTCTACCATCTCACGCATATTGGTAATCCAAAGATTTGTAATGAATAACCGTACCAATAAGCCTAATGATTTCCCTTTCGATTCAAAAAACAAGTTCATGAATGTACTTCCTTTAAAAAATGTTTCCTAGGATGAAATCTTCATCATAATCCATTCACATAATCATAATGGCATATGCAAGATTATGTCGATGTCATATCTACGAAGTTCAAAAGATAAGTGTTATACTTCGTAGTCTAATTCCTTAATACTATGATCATACAAATATGACCATGTCACATCACTAAAGTATTATACAATATGTACAGTATATACAGCTTCACAGTTATGTTTTCAATATAGCACGACTTGAAAGATACGTTAGGAATGAAACAGTTCAACACAATATTACTAACCTCAAGAGGAAGGATGATGTTGTCGTTGTAGTTCGCTTCTTCTTCACATTCTTCAGGTCTTCGGAGTAATTCTTGTATGTCTCAAAATTCCTAGAATTTTTAGTCTAACCTAAACGAAGTTGACTCTAGTATATAATCAAGCGACTTTAGATGAGTTTGGACACACTAAGATATCACAACCAAACTTCACATACCAACGCTTGGTGAGTTCAACCGAGCTATGCTCTAATAGACGCTCAATGCAAACCCACTGTAGCGGAAGACTGGAATGCTACGATATTATGTTGGCTAGTCCTTTAGGAGATTTTGGTATAACCATGGTATATGGGGGACATGGTGGTATATGTGCCTAGCACAATGAAACCGTGATAATATTTTTATTATAGAAACAAAATAATTTTGAGATTGTTATAATTTTGTTTCCTTAAAATGATAGTGAATTTTTTTTTTCTTTTGAAATAATCATTTTTGTTGTTTTGTCCACATTTCATCATTTTTTTCATATAAAGTGGTCTGGGAGAATATTATATAATCAACATCATATTTACTCAATAACACCCCTCCTGCCAGAGTAAAAGTAATACTGGTGGAGCATAGCAGCCCTCTCATTGGCTGTTGAGCGCAACCGCATCTTCTCATTAGCTCGGAAGGATGTCATTCATCTGGTGTTGAATTGGGAAAATGTGACTTCATAGTTCAACATGGAATTATATCAGGACACATTGTTTCGTTCAATGGTATAGAAGTAGACAAGGCTAAGGCTGATTTGATTTCTAAGTTGAAACCTCCATGTACGGTTATGGAAGTTAGATTATTCCTAGGTCATGTAGGTTTTTATCGTCGTTTCATCAAATACTTTAGTAGATTTCATGTCCTTTGTGAAATCTTCTTGGTAAATTATGAACTCGAACTTCCTGCTTTGAGCTAAATTCCCTTTATTTTCTCTGAAATTCTGCCTTTCTGGCTTCTGTTTCAATCTCGTTCTTCTTTGAACACTTTGATAACACATTATTCACGCGTATGAGTCTGTTGGAATGAGTACATGAGGTTTTGGTCGATCTCTGGCTGTGCTAGGGCCTCCTTCTTTGAAAATACTCAAAATTGTGGAATAAGGGTATTTTGGTCAAAATCCATTATGAGCTCATTTTTATTGAAGGGTGATGAGAGAAAAGTGTTAAGAGGCGTCCATAAGATCCGTTCATGTGAGTGAGCGAGGCTTGAATCCTTTCTTTGTTGGAAAAATCTTTTTATTTGTCAAATTCTTGAAATTATAGTTATTTTCGTCAAAACCCTAATTCTCTTCAAACTTTGGTGCTTTCGAGAAATTACCAGAGAATGAGTGACGTACCACTAGATTGAGAGAGTATCTATGCGTGTGGGAGGGGATTGAAAACGGTTTGGAGAGGTTCTGGAAGAAGGGGAATCCTATGTTTCCTTATTTGAGCCAAATTCCTTTAATTTCCTCTTTTGGGTCTAATTCCTTTTCTTCTTGCTTGATGGCTTCCCTTTTGATCTAGTCTTGAAAAGAGAAATACTTTCCAACTCTTTTGGACATATACTACGTATAATTGTTGATCCATCCTTCTTTCACACGTTCTGTTTGTATTCAGACTCTTCGTTTGGGTGTTCGTCAGAAAACTTCAGTTTTGAGAAATTTGCATAGAATGGTTGTAAACTTTTCATATGTAATACGATTTGAGTCCCCGACCACAACTTTGAAATATAAAAGAATAATATTTGTAATGCAAAAAGAATGACTCGATTCCGAGTTCGTTTGGTCAGTCAAATCCGTGTATACTTGTGACTTTATAAATCTCGTATAAAATTTCAGGGGTTTTTCAGATTGCACTTACTTTGGTGTTGGGGCCACATATCCTAGATCATTTTTCCGTTTGAGGCGCCCATTTGGTATATTATTGGTAATACGTAAGGAAACATATTTGCTTCAGGGATTACCCCGAAATTCCTAATAGATTGTCACTGGTTTTCACGTCTTCGCGCTGCAGTGTATAGCAATCTGAATTAGAAAAGGAATTTCATTCCTGCTTGGACTCTTGAAATGTACCAACACTTCAAACACACCATTTAGAGTATTATGACCTTATTAACCCTCATTATATTAGTATAGGTCGTGATTTTTGTCTCCCTAGATGAGAGACATACCCCATTTTTCGATTTTACGTTTATATCCATTGTTGTGAAGAAAACGTATTTTTTCTTGATCCTTTGTGAAAGTGTGAACCCAAACAAATCCGTGAGTATCCCATGAGATGTGTATGGGATTTCTTGGTAATGAAATAATGGTAGGACTCTAGGAATGAGGTTATGCTTCGTCTTTTAAATGTGAGGCTTGATTTATTCTTATATAAGCAAAACCCTAGGCATACTTGATATACCTCTTCAAATCTCGTACATTAGAATACCTAGTCTAGATCCTTGTTTCTTTATTCTCTTAGTGTACTTATTTTAAATCCTCTCTTATTTGTAGAGTCATATATAAAGGGATACTTTTGTGGACACAAGTATTCTTCATGGTGAGAACGAATTTGACTTTGGTAGAATAAGGATGAGGCAGGATTAACCAATTTCAGAGGGCCTTCAGAAAGAGATTCGAGGTACATAGAGACAGTCGATCAACCTGGAGATGATTTCACGTGATACGTATCTTCTTTGATTTAAGGTGAGACACTTTTTGGATAATTTAGTTTCATGATAATGGTAAGTCTGAAATGCCTTGCTTATGAGAATCTTATAAATATGGGAAACTTGATGACCTCCTGTGAAAATCTTCGCTTCAACGTGAGATGTCGGCAAGAATGACTCAATTATGTCAAGGTTCGTTGGAGTGAGTTGAGTTCATGTCCTCGTTTTTTAGAGAGGTTCTTAATCTGGAGGAGAATATGGTAGATGAAGAACATGCAGGCGGCCTGAGATGCAGAGGACAAAGTGAAACAGCTGAACATAGAGCAAGAGATTTTCTCTAGGGGTCTCTGCTGGATGATTTTCTTCAGGGTTAATATATTTTCCTACTTTGGACCTTTCCCTATGCACCTGGTAAAGGAAGGGGACCCTCATGAGTTCGAACTCGATGCAAACCCTAGTTTTTTCCGTTGGGTATGTGAGTAGGTTAAATTCCTAAGTTAAATTCGTAATAGGAGTTCCTCCCTTGCATGACCTTCACTCCAGAGGTTGTAGAAACTTCGTTAGACATCTGATTTCAGTCTTTGACCCCAACTATCGAACAAAAAAGACCAGCCTTTCATCTATTAGAGAAAAATTATGATTTTGTTTTTGTTTTTCCGGTGATAAATTCATGTAAATTTGAACTTGGGAATTCAGATATTTTCAGCTGCAATTCCTTCAAGTGTTTTGATGATATCTTTTGGATCGTATTTCGAAAGATCATTCTCTTTTAACACGTGGAAGGAGAGACGTAGATGGATATTTTTCATCAAAGGCGCATTTATGAAACTATCCAGATTTGAATCATCATATCTTCAGTCAGGATGCGGGACATAGTTGCAATTGCTAAGTACAGTGAAGATGCTGATGAAAGAGAATTCGACGAGACTGAAGAGAGATGAGAGATTTCTCGAGTCACAGATAAGTGCCCCTCACCACTGTAAAGATCGATCTCTAGTCCCCAATCCCCAAGTAATAACATGTCGTAATGTGGGTATGAGGAACTCATGACGCTTGGAAGTTGTAGAAATACCCTCGTAGAATTCGAGCCTGAGTCTTCAGGACCGGAAAATTACATTCTACGAGTTGGAGACGTATGCACAGAGTCATGTCGGGTCTTGGACACATGCGTATTTGTGGACAAGATAAAGTTGTTGTTCCTCCTTTGTTAGGTGTCTTGATAGGGACTCATGTGAACTTATGTAACCAAATTATCCGTCCAGATTTATTCTTCTTTTTGGAGGATGGTCAACCAGTCTTGAGAATATTGTATGCCATCTAGTACCAGCAGGGTAATTATTCTAATGAATACACTCAGGTCTAACTGCGCAGTCGATTTTTGTTTGCCTTGTTGATGGGAGAGTTTTCTTGGAATCCGCTAGGTAATACTTCATGTAGAGGAGTCGTATTTTGACCTGAGGAAGTTTGTAAGTGATCGTTATATCTTGTCCTTCGCTCATCACGTCTGACTCTGACTCATGGGATAGACTGTCGAGCCTATCTTTTTGATAGAGGAGGCTTTGACTGAGGAATTTCAAACAAGCTTCTGGATGAGTAGCGTGTGACCTGGAGTTACGGTCTCGGATCCTTCCTCTGTGTACTTCATATACAATAGTTGGTTATGGTTATACGTCGAGTAGTGGAGTCTTTATCTGAACATTTGACCTCACGGGTATGACCACAATTTTTTTTCCCTTGATAGGTTCGGGTGAGAAGATATTATTCTTCTCCTTCTTGGTGAGCTGAGATTCGATTGTCAAATAAATTTGTATAGTCGTTGGTGCAGTTGAGATGAAGCCTCATCAAGGCTTGGTTGCACAGTTTCTAGGCCTAGTTACTCTTCTTTTGGACAGAACGAATGTTGAGATAGCATATCAGAAGGCGTATTTGCGTCTTAGGATAAGTATGAGCTTCGGCCGAGCGTCGTCTTGGAAGCTAGTATCATCTTATACTTTGTCGTGTTCTGGTAAGGATCCCCTAAAATAGGAAGAGCGACAAGTTGTATCTTGGATGGCGTTTTATGACCGTTTGTGGCTTTGCAATGATTTTGACTAGGTCACATAATTTTTGGAGCCTTTCCAAGTGTTTGTTAACTTTATCATGTAGACGATTAAAATAAGAATACAATGGAAAAATAACGAGGTTAATCGGATACATAATGAAAGAGTTATAAGTAAAATAGTGAAGTAAAGTAAACTTCCCGAGTCCCTTATGATCAGGTTGAGGGTCCTTGACCTAAACGAATTTAGGACCAAATATTCGTCGGAATCTTCAAGTTTATATCATCATCTGATCCTCGAGTGATAAGTCCAATTAGATGGTTGGGCGGTCAATCCTTTACTTTATCACGTACATTACGAGCTTCATCTTCTCCTGTGAGGTCGACTGCATACAGACTGGATCTCATCCGTACTATTTTCAACAGTCTTCGCATAAACCACACACAATGGCCGTTCAAAGGCTGCTTCAATCACATGAGAGGTTAGGGCTTGATGGGTTTTTTTAGTTGAGTTGTAGTAAGATGATTCGTTCACTCAGACTTGTTGAAATTTTTTTTAAAGTTTAATAAAGGCAAAACACTAAAAATATACAAATTATGTCACAAGATGAAGAGACGCTGAGACGCGGGATTCCACTACTTTTCATATTGTTATGGTTCAGTCATTAACTCTAGACAATATAGCTCAAACAAAAGAAGTTGTGACTCTAGTTCTTTGCCAAAAATAGATTTCGTAAAATATTATTTGTAAGTTAAAAGCATGACGCATCTAAAGTATTTAGAACTAAGCATGCGACATCTAACAAAATAACAAATAATTAATAGAAATCATAAAGCAATTAAATCTATGCAAAAAGTCAATAAAAGAATTAATTCATTTACCACAATCATGAAAAGTTGCTTCCTCCGTTGTCCCAGTGATGGGGTTTAGCTTCTCATGGTGAAAACACACTCAAAGGAATTTTTCATTGCTCAAAAAGGTGCTTACAAGGATGAAAAGGGAGGAACAACAATTAAAACCGGGTTTGTAACAATTATATTTGTTACAAACCAGAACGACCCACAGTATGTGTCTCTGATACTGTTTCTCTAAGACCCTCATTTCTGTGTCGCAAAATCTGTAGCAAATAAGTCTGCCTTCTTTTGTCGCATTCACTGTAACATAAACGACTGCTCTCCGTGGGTCTTATGTTCTTTGTCTTCTAGGGTTTCTGCAGCAGCAGAAACAACTCTGCAACTTGATCGAACTCCTCTATTTTCTTCCCCTAACTCTCCATCCTCCTCTCTCTGGCATCCCATCATCTTATTTATACTCGACAACCTCCAAATCTCCTTGTTTAATGCAGAATATTCTCTCTTTAATTCGTTATTCTCCACTGTCATCACACGAAGAAAACTTCCCTTTTTCTTCTCTATTTTTGATTCTCACGCATCTTTTGCAGCTCAGCACACTCCATGTGAAAACATGTCTCAGAAGTGGTGGGACACGCTGTAAACACGCCAGATAGAGTTAACTCTCGAGTATTTTTATCCGTGAATACTCTCTCCCTGTTTTGGATTAAACTCCAATCATCTAGCCATATCTGGTCGATTATAAGGACCTTACCAGTCCTGTTTAACTCCATAAAGCCCAATCCAACTAAATCCAACGATTAAATTTCATCAGAAGCTCTCCAAACGAAATCCAGAACATCCCGCGTAATATTTTTCCCGTGAACCTTTGTTTCCTTCCAACGGACATTACAACCAATTTTAATCGATTCCAAACTCGTTACCAGGCCTGTTAATCTCAATCAACTCTTCCCGTGCAAATTCAACCATCGAGTCTCACTGCAACTCCTCCAAATCCGAAGCAGAATATGTTGCAGGTGAGAAATCAGTTTCCCGCCAAAACAAAAATTCAAATTGTAGAAGATGAGTGCCCCTTATCCAGTCCGGGGTGCGATTAGAAGTTGCCTAGAAATGGTGTGCCCCTTAGTAATTGGGTTACCTCTTATCCAAAGTGAGGGTCCGTATAGCAAATGTCCTTCGGGGGTGCACCGAGCAACTTTTCGAGCCGAATTTTCTAACAATATTTGTTTCCAAAAATATACCTACAAACACACAAAAGACCATAATAAGGACCAAAACGAGCACTAACAATACGAAACATTAAGGACAAATTAGACATATAAATGCGTCTATCAAATACCCCCAAACTTATTATTTGCTAGTCCTCGAGCAAAACTAATAAAAAAAAAAAAGACACCGAGTTAATCTCGGGAGGGTTTACCAGAGGTGTACCCACAAAACCATGACTTCTACTTGGTCACAAGTATCCAAAGAGCTATGAGGACATACATATTCTCAACCAATCTCCAAGTAACTAGAATTCTAGAGAAATTAAAGGTGCCAGCTCTAAAGCTGATTAAAGAAAATGGGAGACACATCCGCAACACTGCTAGATAAAGAGATATCCGCTACACAGCTAGATAAACATTGTAAGATGCGTCCGTTGATTTACAGCTGGATAAGATTAGGAGAGAGATAAAGATGAGAGGGACATCTGCTACACAGCTGGACTAATTACGTGTGATGAGTTAAACCAGTGCTAGAAAGATCTTGTGCCATATTGAAAGCGGACTAACAAAGCAACCAAATGTATCTTTCTTCGACTCTCTCATAGTGCTCAGTAGAAACAACGTCTTCTTCGGTCTTCAACTGTTGATGATAAACTATCGAACCTCATAGAACCTTGAAAATTAACTCTTCTCTTCGATTTCTTGCTTGACTTATAAATTTCTAATTCCCTTTGGCCTTATTGAACAAAACATAACGATGATTTTTTTTTATTTTTCATTTTTTTTTCATTTTTTTTTCAACACAAAAATAACAAGAAAAAAATTTAAATGGCCATGATAGAAGGACTTTAGAACTTGGATCTTTGCAACTTGTGATTTCTTGGTATCATGAACTTCAACAACTTATATCATTTGCTCTTATAACCTTTTTTTTTTTTGAATTATTCTTTTCTATTGTTGCTTCTAAACCTTAAACATCTTCAACTTTCTTCATAAATTTTGATGTCGCTCTGCTTGTTGATGATGATAAGTTTCTACTGAGAGAGAGTCGTAATCCAGTAACTAAGACTACATTGTGAGGTTGCTTTGTCTTTCTGGCATTTCCTGACCTACTTGCCTTTCCATCATGGATGGTTAGGTCCATCACGGTTATCCTCTAAAAGGAACAAGTTCTCTCCTGAATTTCAAGGATCTCAATGTCTTTTTCTCTAATGTCTCAATAGATTGTTATCTCTAGCATTCCAATTTCTATCTTTTCGGTAAGAAACAGTATGTAAACTTATCTAACCGGATACCATGTGACGCTAGAAGTTTCAAAAATGCGACTAAAATACCCCCAAACTTAAATCTAACATTGTTCTCAATGTTCTAAAGATAAAATTAAAAGCATGAACAAGGAGAAACTATTACCACTTGAAGCAAAAGAGATAAGGAAACATATTACCGTGTCGCAAGAATATTGGGTTACCTCCCAAGAAGTGCTAAGTTTAAAGTCTTCAGCCAGACATTGGAAGAATTAGTCACCTCATAGAATCATATAGAAGTATCCGGAATAACTGTGGGTCATATGGATCAAAAAGTATTACCCACAAGAAGAGGAAACTGCAACAGACCAAGAAGATACCGAACATACCCTTGCTTAAGACAACTACATCTAGTTGTGGTTCAGGTTCAGGATCTATAAAAGGGTCTAAATAAAAGGTTTTCATCGGTTGGATTTCCTCAAAGCTAAGATCCGGTTCAGGTATTAGAGATCGGAAAAACTCAACTAAGAACTTAGAAGCACATAACAACAACCTGAATAATTGGGGATCCTCTAAGTCAATTAGATTTGACTCACAAAGTTGACCATAATAATAGTCATTCTTAAGAAAATGTTTCGACCCTAATATCCTAAAGTAATTAGGTTTAGTCTCTAAACTTAATAACCGACACATATGAAAATCATATGTTCCCACAATTGGAAGAAAAGTTTTTGGTGGGAAAACAAAGTCAATTTTGGTATCATAGCCTGGGTTAACCACATCAACCAGAGGATGGGTTTCTAACGACTGAGCTTCTTTCTGGACATCATTAGGTTCGGGAAAACATGTATGAAGATAATCTTGTAAGATGGTTGAGGCATAAATGTCAAGTCCTACACGAGGGAACTTTCTAAGAGTTAAAGCACATGGAGAATGATAATCACCCCCAAACTTAGAGTTTTTTGTGTCTCTAGAAAGACTAGTCACAACTTCCCTAATTTCTAGGTCATCAGATTCCTGGAAATGGTCAATTGATTCTTCTAAGTTGGGTTCATCCTCACTCATTTCTACGAGTTTATCATCTTCTAAGACTAGTGTTTCTAAATCGCTAGATTCTAAAACAGTATTCTCAGGGTAAACTCTTTCCTCTAACCATCATCACAATCATATAAAGGATTATCAGCGGAATTTTCTAGTAAAGGCTCATTAACTAAGCTGTTAATCATAATAACTTCCTCTGATTCACTGATAGACACATCAAATAATGGATTATCCAACACACAGCAGGCTAAAGGATTATGAACTGCATCGTCCAAAACGGTGGTATCTCTAGTCAAATCCTCATCCTTTTGAATAGGTGAATAATTATTAAAATTATTTGGATTTGAACTAGAAACAACACTATCATTATAAAGTTCAATTGGAGTAACAAATTCCTGATCACTATGCCTACATATTTCATGTTCTTCATCAATACTATCCCCATCATAGTGATCATTATTATAACATGAAAATGATCGAACCTCATCTAAACAAGTTGTGTCACCAATTCTAACCTCTTCATCTTCATTATTATAAAAATTATCCTCATTTTCATGCGTGAGATAGGAAAGAATATATTGGCAATCACGAGTAATTCGAGCAGTTCTTTCTTCCGTCTCTAATTTATGAATACGTGTTAACTCAGCAAACTCACGTGTTGACTCAGTTAACTTACATGTTGACTCAGCTAACTTCCTGAAGTTATCTTCTAAAGAAGGTTCACTCACCGTTAAAGTTCTTTCGTCCATAACTAAGTCATCTGTGTCCGCTAACTTATGTGTCGACTCAAGTAACTTACGCGTTGACTCAAGTATCTTACGTGCTTCATCTAGAGGAGAGGAATTATAAGAATCTTGCTCGCATGACTGGTATGCATGTGGATAGTAATTTGGCTCACCATGGTATGACCCATATCCTTCAAAAGGATGGCGTTCCCAACCACTATTCACACTCTGGTCATAATAGGAATAATGTTCATACTGCTCATTCGGATACTCATTGTATTGGCTATTATAATACGAGTTCGACATCCTAACTGCAAGGGAATTATAAACAAACACAAAGAAGGCTGACTCGACCACAACAAGCCTAATTTATCTAGCAAACAAAAAGCATGATGGCTCCACTTAGATTGTTTCTAGACCAGCTTCTAATCCTTCGAAAGGGAATTCGTTACAATTTAAGCAAACCCCTCTAGAATCAATCTGAATCAAAGTAAGTTGAATAGAGGAGAGGGAAGCTGCGAGGAGCTTTGATACCCAAGGCCTCACCGCACTACAAGGCGGCGCAGTCACGCATTCAACTCACAGAAACCATCATGAACTTTGAAGTATGCTTAAAAGAGTAACCAATATTTTTCGAATGACTTTCCTATTAAGCTCGTTACCCTATCGGTCTCGTTCTAGTCAGTATTTTAAGCTTAGGTTCGCGTAGGTTACGTGTTCCTAAGATGGGCAAGAAGGAAACGGTGATGAAATCCAAGTCCTTATCTTGATTTGGGCAGGCCTTGTCCTTTACTAGAAAATTAAATCCGATTTCAGGTCCTCAACATATATGCATACAAAATCATCCAGTAAACCCGCTGACAGGGGATTCGCGGGTGTTTAGAATTCTTACCTCCCGTTCCAGACGGGGGATGAACCGTTGAAGTCGACTCGGGCCACAACTCCAATGTCATGTACGAACCCGAGGGGCCGAGACGATATCGTAATCGTCGTCCTTCTCTGCACACAGTTTATATTTAAAACTACCCTTCCGTAGGGTTTAAAAATAAAGTCCCAAAGTTCAATGTCTGAAAATAAAAAAAAAATTACAAAATTACAAAAATAAAAACCTTAATTACAGTTTCTAAAATAAAATAAAATAAAATAGAATATCTTATATACAAAAATTTTCTTTTTCACTCCTTTTGGATTCCTCCTTTCTTTTCTTCTTCGGCTTCGCTTTTGTTTTCAGCACTTTCTCCCATTTTCTTTAGCTCAGTTCCAAATCTGAAAGCAAACAAGAAATACCAAAAGGCGTAAAAAGGAACAAATAAAAAAACCTAAACACAAATTTATAAACAAATCCGCTTTAGCGGCGCCAAAAATTGATGGGTTTTTTTAATTGAGTTGTAGTAAGATGATTCGTTCACTCAGACTTGTTGAAATTGTTTTTAAGATTAATAAAGGAAAAACATTAAAAATATACAAATTATGTCACAAGATGAAGAGACGCTGAGACGCGGGATTCCACTACTTTTCATATTGTTATGGTTCAGTTATTAACTCTAGACAATATAGCTCAAACAAAAGAAGTTGTGACTCTAGTTTTTTGCCAAAAATAGATTTCGTAAAATATTATTTGTAAGTTAAAAGCATGACGCATCTAAAGTATTTAGAACTAAGCATGTGGCATCTAACAAAATAACAAATAATTAATAGAAATCATAAAGCAATTAAATCTATGCAAAAAGTCAATAAAAGAATTAATTCATTTACCACAATCATGAAAAGTTGCTTCCCCCGTTGTCCCAGTGATGGGGTTTAGCTTCTCATGGTGAAAACACACTCAAAGGAATTTTTCATTGCTCAAAAAGGTGCTTACAAGGATGAAAAGGGAGGAACAACAATTAACATCGGGTTTGTAACAATTATATTTGTTACAAACCAGAACGACCCATAGTATGTGTCTCGGATACTGTTGCTCTAAGACCCTCGTTTCTGTGTCGCAAAATCTGTAGCAAATAAGTCTGCCTTCTTTTGTCGCATTCACTGTAACATAAACGACTGCTCTCTGTGGGTCTTATGTTCTTCGTCTTCTAGGGTTTATGCAGCAGCAGAAACAACTCTGCAACTTGATCGAACTCCTCTATTTTCTTCCCCTAACTCTCCATCCTCCTCTCTCTGGCATCCCATCATCTTATTTATACTCGACAGCCTCCAAATCTCCTTGTTTAATGCAGAATATTCTCTCTTTAATTCGTTATTCTCCACTGTCATCACACGAAGAAAAATTCCCTTTTTCTTCTCTGTTTTTGATTCTCACGCATCTTTTGCAGCTCAGCACACTCCATGTTATTGAAAACATGTCTCAGAAGAGGTGGGACACGCTGTAAACACGCCAGATAGAGTTAACTCTCGAGTATTTGTATCCGTGAATACTCTCTCCCTGTTTTGGATTAAACTCCAATCATCTAGCCATATCTGGTTGATTCTAAGGACCTTACCAGTCCTGTTTAACTCCATAAAGCCAAATCCAACTAAATCCAACGATTAAATCTCACCAGAAGCTCTCCAAACGAAATCCAGAAAATCCCGTGTAATATTTTTCCCGTGAACCTCTGTTTCCTTCCAACGGACATTACATCCAATTTTAATCGATTCCAAACTCGTTACCAGGCCTGTTAAGATCAATCAACTCTTCCCGTGCAAATTCAACCATTGAGTCTCACTGCAGCTCCTCCAAATTCGAAGCAGAATATGTTGCAGGTGAGAAATCAGTTTCCCGCCAAAACAAAAATTCAAATTGTAGAAGATGAGTGCCCCTTATCCAGTCCTGGGGTGCGATTAGCAGCTGCCTAGAAATGGGGTGCCCCTTCGTAATTAGGTTACCCCTTATCCAAAGTGAGGGTTCGTATAGCAAATGTCCTCCGGGGGTGCACCGAGCAACTTTTCGAGCCGAATTTTCCAACAATATTTATTTCCAAAAAATTAACTACAAACACACAAAAGACCATAATAAGGACAAAAACGAGCACTAACAATACGAAACATTAAGGAAAAACTAGACACATAAATGCGTCTATCAGGGCTGGTCTTAGGGAGTGAAGCAGGTGAAGAGGGAGATCAGAGAATTTTAGGGTTTGAAGAATAATTGCTCTGAGAGTTTTATGAGAAAGTTGTGTTAGCTTGGATAAATAGAGGACCTATTTATAGCTGAATTTTCTAATCTCAGGTAGGTGAAGATAGGTGAAGATAGGTGGAAAAGTGGGGGTCTAACAACCTCACCCAATATTTTTCTTAGCAATCTGTATGGAATAACTCTAATATAATTTCAAGAGAATCAACTAGACAGTCAGACTCAATCTTAAGAAAAGTATATCAAGGAGTTATATCTCAATTTCTCAATTCAATACTTACTCAAGCAAATAGCAATCTGCGAGTCTAATTGAATACAAGAGAAATTAACTTGAACGCTACCAAAGACCAATGTTCAAGGATCAATCAATTTCAATCAACAACCAAAGGTTGGATTTACCAATTGATCGATTCAAAGCACAACCTGTGATATTTCAATTATATAATATAATGCGGAAAAGAAATAATACAGACACCAGAAGTTTTGTTAATGAGGAAACCGAAAATACAGAAAAACCCCGGGTCCTAGTCCAGATTGAACACACACTGTATTAAGCCGTTGTAGACACTATCCTACTACAAACTAACTTCGGTCTGGACTGTAGTTGAACCCCAATCAATCTCACACTGATCTAAGGTACAGTTTCGCTCCTTACGTCTCTAATCCCAGTAGGATACTACGTACTTGATTCCCTTAGCTGATCTCATACACAACTAAGAGTTGCTACGACCCAAAGTCGAATACTTTAATAAACAAATTTGTATCACACAGAAAAGTCTGTTGAATAGATAAATCTGTCTCCCACAGAAATACCTACAAGTTTTGTTCCGTCTTTTGATAAATCAAGGTGAACAGAAACCAATTGATATATCGGTCTTATATTCCCGAAGAACAACCTAAAAATATCAAGCACCTCACAATAATCTTAATCGACTAGCGAAACAAGATATTGTGGAATCACAAACGATGAAACGAAGATGTTTGTGACTACTTTTCTATCTTTCCTATCGGAGAAATTAATCTCGAGCCAATTTTACAATCGTACTCAATACGATAGAAACACTAAGATCAGATCACGCAACTACAGAGAAAATAGTTGGGTCTGGCTTCACAATCCCAACGAAGTCTTCAAGTTGTTAACCTACAGGGTCTCGATAGAAACCTAAGGTTAAAGGAGAATCGACTCTATCTTATACAACTAGTATCACACAGGAGGTGTGAGGATTAGGTTTCCCAGTTGCTAGAGTTCTCCTTTATATAGTCTTCAAATCAGGGTTTGCAATCAATGCTACCTTGGTAACAAAACATTCAATATTCACCGATAGATGAAAAGATGATTAGATTCAAGCTAATATCTTTCAACCGTTAGATCGAATCTTAGCTTGTTATACACAAATGAAATGCACGTTCATTTAGGTTTGTGTAACCGTACCTGAACGTTTACACCTAGTTGGTTCAACAGTAGTTAACCAATGGTTAGCCATATGAGCACTTTCATGTCAACCTTATTCATCTTCACCATAACTAGTTCAAATGACTCATAAGAACTAGTTAGAGAGTTTTTTAATTGCTTAGATCTCATAGAAGTATATAAGACACAATCGAAACAAAAACGAATTTGATTCACTCGAATCGATTCATGAACGTTATAGCCACAATTTGTAAATATGCATTCCTTAGTTTATATAAGTTTTAGTTCATGAATAAACCGTTTTCAGAAAATAACCCACTCAAGTATGCATACCGGTACGCATACTTAAGTACCCGGATTGAGTTTGTTTTCAGTTCACAAACTCCAGCAGAAATTCACGGGATGTGAACTTCCGGAAGTACGCGTACGGGTACGCGGACTTAGCTTCCGGACATCCTGAACAATAAAGTACGCATACTTTAGTTCAAGGATTTTGGACTTACACAAGTATGAGTTCACATACAATGTTTATATCCATTCAAGGTTATATATTCTAAACTCTCATTTCAATCATTGAAACATTCTTAAAGGATGTTCAATAGAGGTTATTCACACACTATTTTTCATCAAAGAAATTTTCAAGGTATTGAAATAATCAATATGACTTTCATCACTTGTAAAGATAAACTTGGCAAAAGTAAAAGCTTACCAACACATATTTCGAGAAATAGATAAGCGATATAGATTCGGCTCGAAATAGCAAATGTGTATAATCGAAGTCTATATAGCAATACGACTTTTGTCTCGAGATAGGAGATAGAGTAGATAAACTTTTGAGAGATAGATAAGTTCAAGTCTCCACATACCTTTTAGTTGATGAAGTTCCACCAGTTCCTTGAGTAGTTCTTCATCTTTGCATGAGTAACTCCGTGGAGTCTAGATCTCAACTACACTTTTTATCCTAGTATGAGACTTAGCTATAAGTAGACTAGAAATCAAGACTTATAGTTTTGGCAACTAAACTTGACAAACAATCTTGAGATAGAAACACTTGCGAGTTCGACCGAACAGTGCTCTAACAATCTCCCCCTTTGTCAATTTTAGTGACAAAACTATCAATACATATGGAATACAAAATAAATAAACTTTGCAGCTTCTCTTCCACATGCATGATCTACTTGGTTCTTCAACATTACTCGAAATATTCGTCACTTCCAGGTACTCCAATGATTCCAAAGATATTAAATCAGCATCATCGTTGTTGAATATCCGTAGCCATAACAATGAGAAAACAAAAGCTCTCAATCATTGTTACACAGTGTCATAGTATTATTACACAGCATCAAAGTTCAATTGTATCACAACTTCGACAACCATACTATGGTGATATGTATCGCTCCCCCTTATTCAATACTTCATCTCACATGAAAACCACTCCCCCTTACATAATGATCCGAAAACCATATGTACTTGTAGTGTGAACTACACATTAATTCTCCCCCTTTTTGTCAATAAAATTGGCAAAGGTACGAAAATTAGCGGGATCCTAATGAAATTTCTATAGAGACACTTCATGACCAAAATAAAGCACATATCAACTTTTTAGATGCAATCATATAGCCGAAAATAAATGCATTCATCAAGGAGTTTATGAAGATACAAGATAAGCCCTATAATATTCCACAGCCACACTCCCCGCAAAGATTTGGCAATTAAGCACAAGTTCAATTAAGAACTCTCCCCTATAAAACGTCATTCCCGGAAGAACAACGAGAGCGACCTTACTTTCAAAAGAAAAGAAGGATTTCTTTGGACATTACAAATCACATGAAACATGAATTTGTATCCGAATTATTCAATTAAATTAACCACAAGAGAACCCATTAATTTAGTAGGAAATGCTCAACACAAAAGAACTTACGGAGCCGCACAGTATATACATAAGAAATATGGATCAGGGAAGATCAATATTGCGGAATAAACAAAAATTCATTCTATATTTCATCACTATTTGCACAATGACATGTAATAGACTTAATCTTTGTAAACAAAAGCTCATCCTTTCTTCCATCAATATTGACATAAAATGCTTAACTTTTGTTTGTCAAAAGTTCATTTAATCTTTTATTAATACTTGCATATCGACATACGACAGACTTAACTTTTGACCACGTATGGGACAATCATAGTTCACGGACGCAAACACACATATCCCATAACAAATTGCAATATATAAAATCATAAAGATTAATATTGCAAAAATCATCTTCTAAAAAAACTTTAGAATTTAAATAAATAAATCTAAAAACATTGAAGATGAAAATCGTTGGACATAGCTGTGTGTAATCACAATAAAGGCTATTCCAAACTCTAGTTATTCTTCTTAAAAGCAAAAGAATAAAATTCTCATAAGAAGATTTCCTAGACAAAATCAAAACGACTCTTAGAGAACATTTCACTTACTTTGAATACTCCTCTCGTATTCCCTATATTCATCAAGCTCGTCCTCGATTAGATCAATCCTGGATTCAAGATTATCCATCTTTTCTTCACGTCTTTTGGAAGAGGATTCAAGTTCAACCTTCAGGGCACGAACTTGTTCCAAGACAGATTCATGGTTAAACAGAGCTTATCAAAATGAGAGATCGAGGTATCCCCATCAGGAGAGGAGTCACGCTTGTTGGAGCACATCTCACTATCAGAAGAATCAAAACGAACCTTCTTAGAGGGAAAGACAATAGTCCAGACATCACTCTCTTTGCTAGAAAGACTTGATGAGGACATGATAAAATAAAAAAGAAATGCTCTCATCAAGGATAAATATTCATTTTTAAGAAGGATTGAATATAGGGGATTAAATTTCCAAAAAGACCTTTGACCAAAACCCTAACAGAATTTGGTTATCCCCAAGAAAAGGTCTTTACAGGCAAAACCTTACGTACAAAAACGGTTCTTGACTAAAAAGAGTTAAAAGCAACAAAAGAAACAGAACTAGAGAAATAACAAAGATATTTCATCACAACCCTCTTCAAGATTATGATTCTTGCCCAAGAGAGACAAACAATAATCATCTTAAGCAGAATTGCATAATGTAATTTCTCTAATCCACAACATGACTGGAAGATTTCTTACGAGGGGATGAAGTATTCGTCATTCCTTGTTTCTGTTTTGCCTTTAGGAAAGAAGAGTTATGCACATCATTCTTCCCCCTTTTTAGCACAGTTTTGAATACCTTTTTTGTTGATTTTTTCAAGCTATGACAGGATTTGGAAATCCTTTTTGAAAGAGGTAAAGGATTTCATTGGGGATTTCCTTTTCATCTTCTGAAAACAAGGTTTAACATAAGAGAAATATTCTTGATCTTTAGTGCATACAATTTCACGATGATCCTGATTTTCACACTAGGAGACCAAACTATTTGGTAAGACCTTGTAGTTCTCCACATCATTCTTTTCAGAGTGATTTGAGAACGACATATAATCAAGAGTAATTTGCTGATAGTGCTTAACAGAATTAATCGAAGAAGTTCGATGTGTCTTATTAGTGATGGCAACTTCCTGTCTTAAATTAAACAGTTGACATTCCAGATCTTCAATCTTCTTAATCAAAATTTCCTTTTCCAGTTGAAACATTTCCGGAGAAGTAAGATTGTGCATCATGGAATAATCAGAACTGTTAGGAGGACATGTGTGATTATCAGCAAAGAGGTTAAGAGAACTTTCACAGATATCATCCTCAGGACAGTAGTCAAAAGTAGCCATCCATGCTTTTGTTAATTCACTTAACTTCTCATTAGAACTTTTGGAAGTATTATGGATACTTCTATAACACTTAGAACAAGCTTCATAATCATAGTTTTTCTGAACTTTTCTATCCCTTTTTCTGACTGACTAGGCTTTCTTTTGAGACTTTCTTTTATTCTGTCTAAGAGTTTTCTTAAGTTGTTGTATAAACAGTAACAAATTTGAATTAAAGCAATTATCATCCCTTGTATCAATTAATTTAGGACGTCGAGATTTTTTATCAGACGAAGCAATATGATTGCTTAACAAGTGACGTTTTTCTCTTTTACAAAATTCAAGATCGAAAATTTTAAGCTTTCCGACAAGAGTATTTCTGGAAAGCGTATCCAGGTTATTTCCTTCAACGATGGCATGCTTCTTAGAATCGTATCTGGATGGCAGCGATCTGAGAATTTTCATCACAATGTCCTTTTCAAGAATAGTCTTACCCAATGCAAAGGATGCATTAACAATTTCAGATACTTTGTGATTAAACTCATCAAATGAATCTTCATCTGCTATACGAAGGTTTTCCCAATCAGAATTTAGGTTTTGAAGCCTAGCTTATTTTTCACAGGTATTCCCTTCAAATACGGTTTCTAAGATATCCCAGGCTTCTTTAGACTTTGTGCACGTAGTCACATGGTGCTGAAGATCTGGGGTAATGGCATGTATGATAGCATTTAAGCCGTCAGAATTTTGCTTTACAGCAAGGATTTCTTCTGGACTATATCTACCAATATCCCTAGGTATAGATACATCGTATTCTGTATTAACCGGAGGATCATAGCCATTAACAACATGTACCCATGTTTGAAAATCACGAGCTTGAAGAAAAGCACGCATAACGATTTTCCACCATAAGTAGTTTGAGCCATCGAAGACTGGTAGTACGTTTATGGAGATAGAATTTTTGTCCATAGAGTCAGATCGCTACAAACACATACTTATAAGGTCTTTAAACGTGTTTTCTTGTTCTGATACCAATTGAAAAAGTGGGGGTCTAACAACCTCACCCAATATTTCGCATAGCAATCTGTATGGACTAACTCCAACATAGTTTCAAGAGAATCAACTAGACAGCCAGACTCAATCTTAAGAAAAGTATATCAAGGAGTTATATCTCAATTTCTCAATTCAATACTTACTCAAGCAAATAGCAATCTGCGAGTCTAATTGAATACAAGAGAAATTAACTTGAACGGTACCAAAGACCAATGTTCGAGGATCAATCAATTTTAATCAACAACCAAAGGTTGGATTTACCAATTGATTGATTCAACGCACAACCTATGATTTTTCAATTATATAACAACATATAATGCGAAAAAGAAATAACACAGTCACCAGAAGTTTTGTTAACGAGGAAACCGCAAATGCAAAAAAACCACGGGACCTAGTCCATATTGAACACACACTGTATTAAGCCGCTACAGACACTAGCCTACTACAAACTAACTTCGGTCTGGACAGTATTTGAACCCCAATCAATCTCATACTGATCCAAGGTGAAAAAGCGGGGGTCTAACAACACCACCCAATATTTCGCTTAGCAATCTGTATGGACTAACTCCGAAATACTTTGCTAGAGAATCAACTAGACAGTCAGACTCAATCTAGATAAAAGTATCTCAATGAGTTAATATCTCTCTCTTGATTTGATTTTTACTCCAGCTAAAATCAATAGCGAGTCTTTATCAAATACAAGGAATAACTTGGACGGTACCAAAGACCAATGTCCAAGGATCAATCAATATCAATCAACAACCAAAGGTTGGATTTCCAATTGATGATCACGAACGCACAACTTGTATTATTTCAATTATATAAAATATAATACGAAAAAGAAATAACACAGACACCATAAGTTTTGTTAACGAGGAAACCGCAAATGTAGAAAAACTCCGGGACCTAGTCCAGATTGAATACACACTGTATTAAGCCACTACAGACACTAGCCTACTCAAAGCTAACTTCGGACCGGACTATAGTTGAACCCCAAATGCGAGATCATATCTTTTTCTTTCCATAAAATTTGTTACTTATTTTATTTTTTGATCGATAGGTTAGTTACTGGGGATTACTAATTAACAAGATTTAAAAAAAAATTGGTTTGGGAGGGTAATTTGGGAGTTTAAAAATTTAATTAAAATCTGTTGGAAACTGCCTAAAATGGAAGAACAAATGTAGGCTTCTCATGGCCCCTTCGGATTTTGCCCTATCAAAAAATTTCTCTGAAGTCTTCAAGTCGTTAACCAACTGGGTTTTGGAAAAACCTAAGGTTAAAGGAGAATCGACTCTAGTCGCAACTAGTATCACATAGGAGGTGTGGGGATTAGGTTTCCCAGTTGCTAGAGTTCTCCCTTATATAGTCTTCAAATCAGGGTTTGCAATCAATGTTACCTTGGTAACAAAGCATTCAATATTCACCGTTAAACGAAAACCTAATTAGACTCAAGCTAATATCTTTCAACCGTTAGATCGAACTTAGCTTGTTACACACGAATGAAAGGTGACTTCATTTAGATATGAGTAACCGTACCTAAATGTGTACATCTTTGTTGGCTCAACAACTGTTAACCGATGTTAGCCATATGAACACTTTCATATCAACCATGTTCATTTAACCATAACTAGATCAAATGACTCAACTAGTACTAGAGTTGTTCAATTGTTTATATTCTCATAGAAGTATATAAGACACAATTGAAGCAAAATCGATTTTGATTAACTCGAATCAATTCATGAACATTATAGCCACGGTTTGTAAAAGATTACATTCCTTATTATATAAACAAGCACCTTACCCGGTGCATACGCACCAGTTGTTTCAATATAAGTTGTACTTATATCTTGGGAAGGCTTTAACTGATGCATCACATGGTTGGCATTTTGCTCTTTCAATTATTCAATATAACTTTTTTGTTACACTCCTCACATGCCATGTAGTACACACATTTTTGGCTAATTTCATGGATGATTGTAGTTGTACACGTAAATACGAAGTCTTGGTGCATGCACATTACAATTGTAAACTTGTGGAGTGTAATATTTGTTTAATGTGTAATGTAAAAAATGTTCAAAATCCGGAATCGATGTTTTTGTTGACTTTTTTTATCACCTCTGATATAGAAATATGATCATTCGATGCCTCGTCTTCTCTATCACGATTTCTCGTCTGATTGGAGTACCTCTTATACAACTATTAGGTTTTAAAGCAAAAGCATATCGACTTCATTGAAATTAAAAAAGAATTTGACATGTAGCAAATTCGTCGTTTAAATATAGATTTATGATCTAACCTTTTACTGAATTGTTGTACTTCTGGTATTTCAAAATTAATGTGAAATGAGTTGCATTTGTTGAGCCCACAGAGTAACGACTACAAAATTTTCTCAAACATACTGATGTTGCAAGTATAATTATCGTTTGTTGTGTCAGGACCACCAGCAATTCCGTCAATGATTTGTTGGAAGCATTACTAAACAGCAAGACCTGCATAGACATTCCCCTGCAAAAATCAATGAGTACTGACAGTAATTATTTTGAATTAGTCATTTTGTGTATGTTAATATATTTGTGTATATTCGGTCAGAGTAGTCTCACGTCCATCTTTTCAGAAAATTGTTTCTTTTCACCCAATATTGTTAGTCCGCCAACATCTGCCAAGTTTTGATAAGGATAAGAATAAAAATAATAACGAACTTATACTGTATGAGAAATAATTGTGAATTTTACCTGTCAGATGTTTGTTGTTTCCATTTTGTTAATGCTCATCAGATAGTAGTCTCCAACATGAACTCCAAAGTTCCACTGCATTTGTTATTTCACAAAACAGCAAGAGTTTTGTGAACTTTTCACGTAATGACTTGTTGTAGGCTGGGGATCTTTGTAGTTCCTTTATTTTTATAAAATTATTTGTGGTGTAGATCCAAAAAAATAAATAAAGCATATGGATATAAATGTTATTTGTTAGTTCAAATTCGTCATTGTACTGCAAGACAAATAAATTAGTTTCTTACTGATCATTTAACACTAAGAAGCATTACCTTTGCATAAGCAGAAGGAAATTAAGTAGCAAAATTTGAACATCCATTCACAACTTGATGGAGCTGTATGGAGATGAGAAGAAAAGATCAGAGATGCCATAAAATAATGCTACTTTGGATTTGGAAACTTGAGGGATTTAAAGTAAGAAATGAAATGCTTCTAATACAAAGTGCTCTCCCAGATCTCTTCCTCCAATCTCTCATTCTCTGAACCATCCATGCACCAAAATTTAACATCTTTTATACATCTGAACAAACATGTCGTTTGAGAAGAGCCTTTTTTGGTTCGCTTCGGATGTACCTTCTGAAGGGTGTCTCCAAACAAATACGGCGTTTTGATCAGAAAATACAAAGAGATATGTCTCAATCGTTAATAACATTGTTGGGTGGCATGGCACCGACATGTAAATCGTTTGTGACGTGGCCCAACAGATGCGACCCTTGAACTTAGCCGAAAGACTTTTCGTAGTTCTGATTTGAGGTTGTGACTGTATTTTGATGGATTGTGACGGGTCGTTGCATTTCGAGAGAGAGAGACACGATTTGTGGTTATCTGATTATCTCACGAGTGAGTAATATGGGGTATTTTGTTTGGATTCTTCCAAAGAAATATCTGTTCAGCCATGTAACGGGCCCATCTAGATGCAATCAAATATGCATAGCTAGGTTCTTTATGCGGGACCTATTACTCCTCTTGTTTAAGATATGCATAGCTACTCTCAAAACATTATACCGATTGTTAGGATACACAATGTTCGTATTGCAATCCGGGTGAACGGATGCATAATGCTGGTAACCCAATCTTGTATATTCTTGAGTAATCAAAAACAAATCTTGTATATTCTATTGTTCTTGTATTTGTTAAAGGATGTTTTTTTTTCGGGTTTTTTTAAAGTGACCCTGAAAGTTGCCAATAAGAGGGTTTTTTTGGGGTTTTTATATAGTGACCTTGGATGTCTTTTTCTCGGGTTTTTATATATGCTGGAACTGCCTCATTTAATGGTGATTATTGGTGTGGCCAATAAGATGTCGGTGACATGGAAAGTTATGGCTGATGTGGCTTCATTATAATCAAGATTAATTGTGGAGGTGCCATGTGGCTATTTGAGGTCCCTAATTATAAAGAAAGATGTATTAGTTCATGAACAAACCAATTTTAGAACATAACCTACTCAAGTATGCAAACGGGTACACATACCTAAGTGGCTGCACTAAGTTTGGGTTCGCCAGTATGCAAACGGGTACGCATACCTTCCAAACTCAGTTGAATTTCCGGAACTTGAAACTCACGCGAGTACGCATATCGGTATGCATATTATGGTTCCCGGACTTTGAATATCATGCAACAGTTTAGCATACAAGTACGCGTACTGTGTTATATCCAATCATGGTTATTTGTTCTAAACTCTCATTTCGATCATTTGAAACATTCTTAGAAGACGACAATAGTTGTCTCGCACAAACTATTAGCTTCAAAGCAATTTTCAAGTGATCGAATGATCAATACGAAACATTCCGAGTCTACATCAAATGACTGTCTCACACAAATCATGTAAGATGTTACAAGCCGATTTTCACATGATCATCTTTTGACTTTCGTCAAGAATATAAGATGAACTTGGTTAAAGTGAAAGCTTACCAATACATATTTCGAGAAATATGTAAGCGAGTTAAATTCATCTCGAAATATCAAATGTATATAATTGAAGTCTATATATCTATACGACTGTTGTCTCAAATAGGAGATAAAGTAGATAGACTTTTGAGTGATAGATGAGTTCAAGTCTCCACATACCTTTTGTTGATGAAGTTCCACAACTCCCCTTAGTAGTTCTTCGTCTTCAATCGATGAACGCTGTGAAGTCTAATGCTCAACTACACTTACTATCCTAATCCGAGACTTATCTATAAGTAGACTAGAAATCAAGACTTATAGTTTTGACAACTAAACTTGACAAACAAGCTTGACATAGCAACGCTTGCGAGTTCGACCGAGCAGTGCTCTAACAATCTCCCCCTTTGTCAATTTTACTGACAAAACTATCAATACATATGGATTACAAAATAAATAAACGTTGTAGCTTCTCATCTAAATGCTTGATTTCCTTGGTTCTTCAACATTACTCAAAATCTTCATCACTTCCAAGTACTCTAGTGATTATTAACGTGTTCAACTCAGCATCTGATAAGCACGAAAGTGCGACGCATTTTAACCCATAAATACATTGGCTAGGACTCATTATTTCTCTAATAAACTTATTTTAAGTCTTTTCAAGGAAATAAGCTCTTATGGAGAAAGTTGCTCGAAAAGTGGTTTTTACACCCCAGGGGACACGTGTTATTCGGACTCTCACTATTGGTTAAGGGGCACCTCAATTACTAAGGGGCACCTTATTTACTATTCAGCGCCTATTTCTAAAGGGACACCGGAACTGGATAAGGGGAGGTCATCTTCAACCTTTTGAATCTTTGAAATTTGGCGGGAAAATGGCAACAGAATTAGGGTTTCAGTTTTAGAGGTGTTTGGTTGAGACTAAATAGCTGAAATCAAATGGGTTTGCTCCTAGAACCTAAACAGGGATGGTAATGTGCTCTGAATCAGTTAAGTTGGGCTTGATTATCACGGATTGATGTAAACAGGGAAGAACAGTTTTGGCGGGAAAGTATAACTCTCACATGCGTTTATTTTAGATTGATGCCTGTAGAGATTTGCTCGGATTTGTTGCCGTGTTTGGATAGATTTGAGACAGTTAGAGTTAAACAAGGGAGGTATATGTTCCATGCACATAAAAAAGGAAGGATTTTCTCATGATTTTATAAACAGGGAAAGTGTTAAATGCTCGAGAGATACTCGATATTCTGGCAGTGATTTGAGAGATTTTGTCGTGAAGATTCTCTGAGATTTGTTTGGAAATATCCTGTTACACTTAAACAGGATTGGTGGGTGCGTTAATATGGGAAACAATGGGCTGTGTACGTGGATTTTACAAAACAGAGTTTGAAGATATACGGAGACTCTGTTTGTGTTATCTTAGAAGATACGTGCTGATTTGGAGGATATTTGTCGTGGGAGTATATTCTGAGTTGATTAGAAGAGTTTGGAAAGATTTTCGAGCAAGAAAGAAGACGCGTAATGGAAACAAATATCTCGGGTTGTCTGTTATTTCTCCACGAGATGGTTGAGCTGTTTTTGGGAGTTGCGTGAGGTGAAAGAATGTTTGAATCTATCCGGTACGTGTTGGCAACAAGTTTGGAGTATGAAAACCACGAGCAGAGGAGTGAGAATGGAGAGAAAAAAATATAAGGGAATAATTATCTCGGAAAAATGCAGAGAGTGATTGCGGAAGATTTTGGAGTTATTGTTGATTATTTGGAGGTTGTCGGGCATAAACAGTCTTCTCGGACAGTGAAGAAGGGCATCGAGTGATTGGGGAGGCTACAGAGTCGAGAGAATTGTTGCAGAGAAATCTGCAGCATCAGCAGGAAAACAGTGAAGAACGAAGAACAGACTTGCAAAGACAATCGTTTTCCAACAGTGACAACGACACTTATCCGTGGGTCGTATATCTACAGCGGTTGCGACACATAGTGACAGTCGTAGAAGCTACAGCGTCAGTAACAGTTTATTGTTGTATCTGTAACAATTATAACTATTACAAAAGCCCTGTTTTATACCTTTTCTCCTTGTAAACACCTTTTTGAGCAATGGAATATTATTTTGAGAGTGTTTTCACCATGTGGAGCTAAACCTCAACACTGGGTCGACGGAGGAAGCCAGACTTCATACTTGGGTGAATTTTTTTTATTTTCTATTTTACTTTTGCACTTAATTAAAATAGAATTATGATTTGAAAAAATTAGTTATTATTTTATTAGATGGGTCATGCTTGCTTAGATGTTTGATGTCCCATGCTTACGATTTATAATTAATGTTTGGAGAATCTACCTTGGCAAGAATAAGAGTCGATGTTGTTTTATTTGTCGAGCGATAATTGTTTGAGAATGAATAATTGAACCTATTGATATGAGTTTGGCCGAATCCTAGACCCAGTAACTCTCTATTTTATTCCTTTAAAATTAATCTTAACAAGTCTTAGAGTTCGAATCTTTACTACTACAACAACCACATCAAAAATTACTTCATTTTGGCGCCGCCGACGCGGATTTGTTTTTAGATTAATTTTTTAGGTTTATTTTTCATTTTGTATAGTATTTTATTTTTCCTTTTTATGCGTTTCTTTTTGTATTTCTTTTCAGGGACATTTTGAGGATGATGACTTATTCTGAGGAGACGTCACCTACGATGACGCTGGCAGAATATATGCGTAGAAAGCCAAATTATCAGGAAACCTCATCTGAGATGACGCTTGCTGAATACATGCGTAGGCAATGGTATGGATTTTCTACTCCACATGAGGTAAGTGAAGAATCTCCTCTAGAGATATATGAGAAGTATTACAAACACACACCGCCTAGTTTGGAACAAAGATTGAGAGTTCTTGAATGTCAAAGATTATTTGCTGATGATGATGAATCTGGTAGTGACTCTCTGTTCCAAACAGAACATATAGATGACCCTGTGGATGATTGTGTGGATGATTTTCCTAATTCCATAGATGAATCTACCTCACAAGATCATTCACCCGACTTAGAGGTTGTTTCTAGACCCCTGGACTTCCAAAAGTTGCTTATTTTAGGGTTAGAATTGTGTGCTTCTAAAGTGTTGTTGGATTAATTTGCATCTAAGTATCCAAAGGACTTGCCTATTCATGATACAGTGCATGAGTTGATTGATAATTCCCCAGTCTCAATAGAATCCCCATATTTTGTTCTTTACGCACTTCCATGTGCAGTAAAAACTTGGTTTAGGGGTAAATTTTGGTTTTTGATAGTTTCAATGTCACCATATTTTCTTAGCATAATTGTGAAGCTGTCGTTAGTAAATGTTGTATTTTGGATCGATCCCCAAATTTTCTGGTTATTAGTGTATGGGGATCCTTTTTGTATATTCCAGTAGGTATAATTTTATTTTCGTTTACTTTTTGCATTTTATGAATTTCCCATCTTAAGTTTTGCATTGGATGACTCAATTACATTGAGGACAATGTAATGTTTAAGTGTGGGGAGTGTTTAACTTTTTACTTTACTGTTTCAGGAATTTTCTTGCATATTATGACCAACTGTGTAGCGGGTCTCGGTCTCGAAAAAAAATAAATTATGACCAACTGTGGAGTGGGTCTTTTCTTTTGTTCTCTCATCATAAAAAAAAAATATTTATATGACCAGCTGTGTAGCGGGTCTCTCTCCATCTTATTATATGACCAGTTGTGTAGCGGGTCTTTTCTCTTTTCTTGCGTGTTATGACCAGCTGTGTAGCGGGTCTACAAATATATATATATATATATATATTTATATTATGACCAGCTGTGTAGCGGGTCAAAAAAAATGGTATGACCAGCTGTGTAGCGGTTATATCTCTCTTATTATATGACCAGCTATGTAGCGGGTCAATTTCTGTTTTGCTCGAGGACTAGCAAAATGTAAGTGTGGGGGAATTTGATAAGCAAGAAAGTGCGACGCATTTTAATCCATAAATACATTGGCTAGGACTCATTATTTCTCTAATAAACTTGTTTTAAGTCTTTTCAAGGAAATAAGCTCTTATGGAGAAAGTTGCTCGAAATGTGGTTTTTACACCCCAGAGGACACGTGTTATTCGGACTCTCACTATTGGTTAAGGGGCACCTCAATTACTAAGGGGCACCTTCTTTACTATTCAGCACCTATTTCTAAAAGGACACCGGAACTGGATAAGGGGAGGTCATCTTCAACCTTTTGAATCTTTGAAATTTGGCGGGAAAATGGCAACAGAATTAGGGTTTCAGTTTTAGAGGTGTTTGGTTGAGACTAAATAGCTGAAATCAAATGGGTTTGCTCCTAGAACCTAAACAGGGATGGTAATGTGCTCTGAATCAGTTAAGTTGGCTGGATAATCACTGATTGATGTAAACAGGGAAGAACAGTTTTGGCGGGAAAGTATAACTCTCACCTGCGTATTATTTTAGATTGATGTCTGTAAAGATTTGCTCGGATTTGTTTCCATGTTTGGATAGATTTGAGACACTTAGAGTTAAACAAGGGAGGTATATGTTCCATGCACGTAAAAAAGGAAGGACTTTCTCATGATTTGATAAACAGGGAAAGTGTTAAATGATCGAGAGATACTCGATATTCTGGCAGTGATTTGAGAGATTTTGTCGTGAAGATTCTCTGAGATTTGTTTGGAAATATCCTGTTACACTTAAACAGGATTGGTGGGTGCGTTAATATGGGAAACAATGGGATGTGTACGTGGATTTTACAAAACAGAGTTTGAAGATATATGGAGACTTTGTTTGTGTTATCTTAGAAGATACGTGCTGATTTGGAGGATATTTGTCGTGGGAGTATATTCTGAGTTGATTACAAGAGTTTGGAAATATTTTCGAGCAAGAAAGAAGACGCGTAATGGAAACAAATATCCGGGTTGTCTGTTATTTCTCCACGAGATGGTTGAGATGTTTTTGGGAGTTGCATGAGGTGAAAGAATGTTTGAATCTATCCGGTACGTGTTGGCAACAAGTTTGGAGTATGAAAACCACGAGCAGAGGCGTGAGAATGGAGAGAAGAAAAATATAAGGGAATAATATCTCGAAAAAATGCAGAGAGTGATTGCGGAAGATTTTGGAGTTATTGTTGATTATTTGGAGGCTGTCGGGCATAAATAGTCTTCTGGGGAAGTGAAGAAGGGCATCGAGTGATTGGGGAGGCTACAGAGTCGAGAGAATTGTTGTAGAGAAATCTGCAGCAGCAGCAGAAAAACCGTGAAGAACGAAGAACAGACTTGCAAAGACAGTCGTTTTCCAACAGTGACAACGACACTTATCCGTGGGTCGTATATCTACAGCGGTTGCGACACATAGTGACAGTCGTAGAAGCTACAGCGTCAGTAACAGTTTATTGTTGTATCTGTAACAATTATAACTGTTACAAAAGCCCTGTTTTATACCTTTTCTCCTTGTAAACACCTTTTTGAGCAATGAAATATTATTTTGAGAGTGTTTTCACCATGTGGAGCTAAACCTCAACACTGGGTCGACGAAGGAAGCCGGACTTCATACTTGGGTGAATTTCTTTTATTTTCTATTTGACTTTTGCACTTAATTAAAATAGAATTATGATTTGAAAAAATTAGTTATTATTTTATTTGATGGGCAATGCTTGCTTAGATGTTTGATGTCCCATGCTTACGATTTATAATTAATGTTTGGAGAATCTACCTTGGCAAGAATAAGAGTCGATGTTGTTTTATTTGTCGAGCGATAATTGTTTGAGAATGAATGATTGAACCTATTGATATGAGTTTGGTTGACTCCTAGACCCAGTAACTCTCTATTTTATTCCTTTAAAATTAATCTTAACAAGTCTTAGAGTTCGAATCTTTACTATTACAACAACCACATCAAAAATTACTTCAGCACCATAGTTGTTGAAGATTCGTATCTATAAGAATGAGAAAACAGTAGCTTTCAATCATTGTTATACAGTGTCATAGTATTATTACACAGCATCAAAGTCCAATTGTATCACAACTTTGACAAGAATACTATGGTGATATGTATCACTCCCCCTTTGTCAATACTTCATCTCACATGAAAACCACTCCCCCTTACATAATGGTCCGTTAACCATATGTATTTGTATTGTGAACTACACATTAATTCTCCCCCTTTTTGTCAATATAAATTGGCAAAGGTACGAAAACTAGTGGGATCATAATAAAATTCTCATAGAGATACTTCATGACAAAAAGAGAACATATCAACTTTGTTTAGATGCAATCATATAGTCGAAACTAAATGCATTCATGAAGGAGTTAATAGAGATACAAGAGAACTCCCACAATATTCCACAGCCGCACTCCCCACAAAGATTTGGCAATTAAGCAAAAATTCAATTAAGAACTCTTCCCCATAAAATGTCATTCCCGAAAGAATAACAAGAGCGATCTTACTTTTGCAAAAAAATAAGGATTTCTTTGGACATTAACAAATCACATGAAACATGAATTTGTATCAAAAAAACTCAATTAAATTAACCACAAGAGAACCCATGATTAATTTAATTGGAAATGGTCAACATAAGAGAACTTACAGAGTTGCACAGTACTTTCACATAGAAGTGGATCAGGGAAAGATCAATACTGCGAAATATACAAAGATTCATTCTATTTTTCATCAATATTTGCATAAAGACATATAATAGACTTAATCTTTGCAATCAAAAGTTCATTCCATCACTATTTGCATAATGACACAATAGACTTAACTTTTGACATATATGGGACAATCATAATTCACAGACGTAAACACACATATCCCACAATATTATTTTTGCAATATATAAAACTGTAGATGGTGGATTTTCGACAAAGGGTAGAATTGTAAAACTATATTCCAAATTCGGCAACCGGATGAGTATTGAGACTCATGTATCTCATTAAAGCATGAAAGCTCATGTCATAAATCTCTGACTGAGAAGGCTGTCTCTCAGAGTACGTGTAGATGTGTAGTCTCTCAGCTGAGGTCATGGCACACCTCATGAATACTGAGCAATTTCAGTAATTACTCCGGATCCGGCAATCGGATGAGTATCGAGACTCATGTCTCTGTGCATGAAAGCTCATGCCACCTCTGATGGAGAAAGTCTCTCAGAGAAGATGAAGATGTGCAGTCTCTCAGCTGAGGCCACGACACATCTCATACAGTATAGAATCGAAAGATTGGGCGGCTCCTAGACAGCATGTCTTCTAGTATAAAGCGGCAACGTCTTCGGGATGTAACCAGATTTTCCCCGACTATGCAAGAGGAGTATGACGCTCCAGCAAGTTCATATTGCTCAACCCTCAGATAATTAATGCTCCTAGACAGGAAGCCCTTCTAGTATAAAGCCAGCAATTAATTATCTTAAATCGTCTGAATATCCAGCAATATTCTACAAGCCATCGCCTGAATATCCAGCAATATTCTACGAGTCGTCAATTAATCGCCTGCATATTCAGCAATATTCTACGATTCCTCGTTATATTTCGTTACTTCAATCTGTGGTTCTTCCCAGCAGAATTCCACAGGTTGGTAATAAATATTCAACGAAACAGGCATCTGGGCATCGAATAAGCCCTGACAAAATGGTGCAAGTGTAATTAGCAGATAATACACAGACCAGCATTCTGAATGCACGAACGAGCATTTTAAAAATACGAACGAACGAGGAACCTATGCAAAATAGGAAGGGAAAATAATAATAATAAAATATTAAACAAAAGCGCCAGGGGACTAGGCTCACCATCCAGCCAGTCATGCCGTGACTAGTCCCGCGCCCAATTTTACATTTTACCATATTTTTACTATTTTCACGATCTCATGAAAATCCTCTCGTTCGAGCAAATTTCCTTTATTTCAAAGAAATTATCTAAATCACCTGATTTTATCAAAAAATAATAAAATTAGGGAAAGGTATCGCGGGACCGAGCACCAGCCGGCCATGTCTTGGCCGTGGTCGGTCCCACACCTCACGTCTCCATTATTTTATTATTTCTCTCAAATTATGAAAATTCCTTGATTTTATGAATTTTCCCTAAAATCATGAAAATTACCTAATTTCATGTATTTTTATCTAAATCACATGATTTTATCAAAAAATAATAAAATTAGGGAAAGGTGTCGCGGGACCGCCGGCCGGCCGGTCATGCCTCGGCCGTGGCCGGTCCCACACCTCACGTCCCATTATTTTATTATTCCTTCTCAAATTATGAAAATTCCTTGATTTTGTGAATTTTCCCTAAAATTACCTAATTTCATGTATTTTCTCTAAAATCATGGAAAATATTAAAAAAATTAGGAAAACTTGTGGGACCGGGCTCTAGCCGTCCGACCATGCCCTAGCCGGTCCCACACACCCATTATTTTATTATTATTTGGTGTTTGGTTTCCTGATTTCATGAATACTCCCTGATTTCAACAAAATATCTTGGTTTTCAACAAATCCCTTTGATTTTATGAAAAATTATCTAAAATCATCAAAATTACATAAAATTAGGAAGAGTGCCTTGGGCCCGCGCCCATTGGCCGGCCGGCCATTTCCGGTCCCACACTCCCATTCCCTATTTTATATTTTAATTTATATCTCTCATCTCATGGAAGTTCCCTAATTTCGCCAAACTCTCCAGTTTCATGGAATTTCCCTTAAATCAGAGAAAAATACATAAAACTGGGAAAAGCATGTGGGACCGCGTGTCATCCGGCCGGCCATGCCCTATCCGTGGCCGGTCCCACACCTTGTGATTCCTTGTTTATTTATTATTTTCATCATCTCATGTATTTTTGCCGGTTTCAGCAAAACCATGGATTTTGCATATTTTCTCCAAATGTGACTCAAACGTGCATCAGAAAATATCAAAATTCTCAGGACTGAAGCACGGACACTATGGTGACACGGGCACAACCCCTTGACCGACCAAGGGTGACCGTGATGGATTGCAAACAGCTGGTCCCTCATGTTTTAATGATTTTAACCTAATTTGCTCAGTTGCTCATATTAGGTTCGAACTCTTTCCAAACAATTGGAAGTTCGCTCAGACGACCATCTACTGGTCCCACGACCATCAAGAGTCGGTATCATGACCTCTTAGTCGGCCCCTCATATTTTCTACATCAGGTTTTATGATTTGTTGCTCACACAAGCATTATTTCAGTAAATGATTAAACCAACATTTAATCATTCTTTCACCAACTGGTCCTCAAGAGACTTTGGTATTTTTTGCTCATTCGAGCATCTGGGCGTTATATGGTGAACCCGTCATCCCATGTATTCGGTCCCGTGTTAATTTGCAATAAATCATCATTTCGGAAAAATTAGGGTTTTGAATCCAGAGCTCTGCAGAAACGTGATTCTGTGCAGATTCGAACACTCTGATAATTTTATGTTGATTCCATGATTGATATTCATATTTATTTTGCTCGACCCAGCAGTCAGTAACTTAAATTAATATTTTATTTGGTCCAGCTACCAACAATTCATCAAAAGAACAATATTTGCTCGAACTAGCAATAATCGCTCGAACCGGCAATATTTATTCAATTAGCAATATTCGCTCAGACTAGCAATATTTGCTCAAATCAAAGAATATTGGTTCAACTACCAATATTCAACAATTTAGCAACACAGTTTTGCTCGTCTTAGGTTATAATGATACCTCGTCTCAGCAGACACATTAAATTCATGAGTTTTGAAACATTTGCTAATCATGTTCAACTCAGCACTACATGGACTCATCGTCCCATAAAGTCAGCAACTGACTCCACAATCACGAGATTTCAATCGTGTCACATGGGGCGATATTAACTAGGGTTTTGGTATGGCGGTCTACGGCACGTGTGTTCACCCACGACGAGAATGTGAGCAAGTCGTGCAATCAGTTGGAAGAGTCAGCAAAGTAGTGGGTGGAAAGTTAACCAAGTCTCCGCATGATGAGTAATTGGTTTTAACACGATTTCCCCATTTTCCACTCTATGATTAAAGCAACTGTCACACTTCATGGGATCATGGTGTTTTCAACTCCGGCATTATAAAATGTCTCTGAATCCTGATTGAAAAAAAAGAGTTTTTTTTCGAACAATCGAACAACATTCGCCAAAACGAGCAATTTCTCATCAAAGTTCATACAGACAATCTTTCGTCTACACGAACTCACATAAATTACTCTCAATTGAGCAAAATTCAATCATTCAGAGAATTTTCACGCTGAATTCACAACACACATACAATCTCAGATCACCATTGATCTCACGCATTTCTCAGCGTCCCTCCTACAGATCAACCCATCCTCTCTTGTGACCGAATTGACTCTGGAACGACCATTGTTCTTGGTTTAGGCCGGGGTCTTACAGATTGATCTCTTGAACTTAAAGCACTCCCTTCTTGCAGTGCATCTGTGTGAGGTTCAACATTTCGCTCGGTTCAAGGAGTCTCCACACGGTCTACTCTTCAATTCCGTAAAAACCAGCAAATCGTTTTTCCCCACTCACAAAAACCAATAAAAGATTAATACTGCAAAAGCAATCTTTGCCCTTAGAAGTTAGAAACAATCTTTTTCGCATCGATTTACACCAAGAATAGATACCAAAGGCATATAAAAATATTTTCTTAACAAAGAAGAACATACAAACTCATTAAAGGCCATGCATCATAGTTCACATAAGATGATTGTGAACATTCAAGAATCCCATAGCAATGCGTACTACTGCCCATTCTTGAACTTCCTTCTTTGTGATTCACCAACATCATTCTTGTAAAATCTACAAATAAGCTTAAAATATAATTACTCCAAGAATCCAAGTGTCCAAGTCCAAAAGAAGTAGAACAAGTGCGACGAAACGGAGCAAAACACTCAAAAACAAGAGATAGGACAAATACCAACCTTAACTCATCTCCATTTTGAAGAGAATTAAAAGAGGAAGAGAATGCAAAAATAATGAGGTCATTCCGAGTTCGGATGATGAATTTACGGCCAAAACAAGTTTACCGAAATCGACATCTACATGCCGGTATGGATACTGGTTTGCAAACAAATTTTCGTGACCTGGAGCAGTATGCAAACGGGTTTACGAACTAAAATCCATGTATTTTGATTTTAAATGATGGTATGCATACCTGGTATGTGTACCATGAAGTCCAAACATCCCGAACTAATATTTTCAAACCTAAACATTTAAGAACCTTAAACACGGATCAAGTTAGGTAGAAATGAACGATAAGCAAGGTACAGGGATCATTATAGGTACTATAAGCAAATAATAAAAACATAAATCTTGCTCAAGTTTATAGACATACCTTTTTAGAGGAATCCAATCGAATTCTACAGCCTTACCAAACATAATATGTGCCGAATTCTCGTGTTTTCCTCACCGTTTGCATAACAAGGAAATTCTTGGTGAGGATGTACTTACAACACACTCAAGTTTTGTTGAGGTGAACAATGTCTTGCTCACCACAAGTGACTTTTGGATTATCAATAAGGAGATCGCTTTTAAAACCTTTCACATCCAAATCCATCTTTCCAAAGAACTTTTTAAGTTCCAACATCATGAATACTGCCTTCTCCATAGTCATGGAATTTTCTGGGAGATCATTCCTTTTCACACTCAAAGCATTATTGATTTTCTTTGGTATCCACTTCTGAGTGTGTTTAGGAACAACCAGAACCTTCTTCCCATTATTCTCTTTCAGACTTCTCGGAAGAGAATTGGATTGACTATTATTTTGCAAGTTAGTCTTTCTCCAATTGGGTGCACCAGATCTTGTCTTCGTCTTTACGAAGTTATCCTTTTGATAACACACAACTTCAGGTATATTTTATAAACAAAAGACAAAACACAACAACAGACTCTACGGCAAAAGCAACTAAGATTCAGAGCCTCTAACACATGGTGTTAGAGCATTGCTCGGTTGAACCCACCAAGGTTGGTATGTCAAGTTTGGTTGTCATATTTTAGTTCCAAAACTCAAGGTCGTTTGATTAAATCGATTTTGTCATTAGTTTGACGTATCAAAGTGAGATAACGATTATTTCTGGTTAATTGTTTCTTGTTAAGAAAGCTGAGTTCATCCAGATTCTTGCTTTTGTTTAACGAAACAAGGTGCAATTGTTTTGTACAATTGTTTCCTATTAAGAAAACTAAGTCAAGTCTGATCTTTGTTTTTGCTTAACAAAAAGAGGTTCAATTTATTTAGTATAATTGATTCCTGATAAGAACAGCTAAGTTAATTCCGATCTTAGTTTAGGCTTATCAAAATAAGGTACGATCATTCAAGTCTAATAGGTTAAAGAAATTTACTTTGCTAGTTTCGATTTTAGTGATGCTTATCAAAAGTGGTATGTTAAATTACTTAACTCTTATAGGTTGTATCGAGTTCTTATGAACTTGAAGGTCCTTTCGAAATACTTGCTGTATTTTTTTGTTTCTTTGTCATTTTTGTGACAAAAAGGGGGAGAAATGTATAGAGTATAGGTGACTTATAATCACTGAGAAAGGATATATGTGATGAAAAGCATATATGTAAACGAAAAGAGTAAAACGTTGATTAAGAGGGAGAAACATATCATCACGCTACATAGTACTACATACTAGGAAAGTGAATAACAAATATGTTTGAGTTTAATATATACCTATCTATCCTTTAGGGGGAGTGAAGCTTTATTCAAATGGTCCAACAACGACATTTATTTTTAAATATTTGCAGGTTATTATGTTGTTGAAACTTGGAATCAAGCGTATGAAGAATGACCTAAGAGACTGTAATGTAATGTAATATCTTTATCTTTCAATTCTTGTATTCTCCAATGTAATAGATGTCAGAGCATAGCTCGGTTGAACTCACTAAGCATTGGTATGTCAAGTTTGGTTGTCATATTTTAGTATCAAAACTCATCTAGAGTCGCTTGATTAAATACTAGAGTCAACTTCGTTTAGGTTAGACTAGAAAGTCTAGGAATGTTAAGACATACATGTATTACTCTGAAGACCTGAAGAATGCGAAGAAGTAACGAACTACAATGACGACATCATCCTTCCACTTGAGGTTAGTAATACTAACTTCAACTTGTTTCATTCCTAACATATCTTTCAATTCATGCATATTGAAAACATAACTGCGAAGCTGTATATACTGTACATATTATACAATACTCTAGTGATGTGACATGATCATAATAGTATGATCATAGTATGAGGGAATTAGGCTACGAAGTATAATGCTTATCTTTTGAACTTCATAGATATGACATCTACATAATCTTTTATATATTGTTATGATTATGTGTATGGGTTATGGTGAAGATTTCATCATAAGAAACAATGTTTTACATTTTTTTAAACGAAGTACATTTATGAACTTGTTTCGTGAATCGAAAGGGAAATCATTAGGCTTATTGGTCCGGCTATTCATTGCAAATCTTTGGATGACCAATATGTGTGAGATGGTGGAATCGATCTTAACTTAGGTTATGTATCTTGGTATAACTAATCAAAATGCCTGACTTATGATTTGGTATGACTGATTTTTGTTAATTGGTGTAACCAATCCTAAGTAATCACCATGTGATGGTATGATCGATCCTTGTAATTGGTGTGACCGATCCTAGTAATTGGTGTGACCGATCATGAGTGTGTATGCGTAATAGATCCTTGTAATTGGTGCAATCGGTCCTGGTAACTGGTGTGACCGGTCACAATTAATACCATGTGTAGATGAAACCGATCCTTGTAACTGGTGTAACCGATCCTAGTGATTGGTGTGACCGATCACAAGTGTTTCCATATTTAGGTATAACCGATCCTAGTGATTGGTAGAACTGATTGAACTCATGTATGTGATTTGGTATTTAACCAATCACATAGTAAACAGGCGAACCAATTCTAAACTTGTTTGGTATTTGATCAATCATATAGTATCCTAATAAGACTTTTTAATAGGTGAGATAACTGCCACCTTGCACTTAACTGGATGGAATCCGTGTTTTAAAAAAAAAAAACAGCGGGACCAAGTCAAAACAGGCATATATTCGAAAAGTTCAAAAAAAAAAAACGGGCCTATATTCGAAAATTGTTCTTTGTAACTTG
Organism: Papaver somniferum; assembly: GCF_003573695.1. Lineage (NCBI taxonomy): Eukaryota > Viridiplantae > Streptophyta > Magnoliopsida > Ranunculales > Papaveraceae > Papaver > Papaver somniferum. The sequence goes on from NC_039358.1 coordinate 170,501,734, forward strand.
TTACTATATTGTGTAATGAACTTTAGGTTGATTCCATGCCTAGAAAACAATATTTAAATATTTCTATGGGGGATCTATAGAAGGATCGATCCCTACCTTGGGGATCTATAGCAAGAACGATCCCTAGTTGGGTTCTCTTATAGGAGTGGTCCCGATAGAAAAACGTATTTCCGGTTTCATATATATACTTTAGGGTTTGTGTGAATATCATAGTATGAGTTGTTATTTAGGAGAGTTCAAGATATCGTCTCGGTAAGTAACTTGAACACATGCTACAATATTATTATTCCATTGTTCAAAGATATTTCTTGATACTCAAGGTGATATCTCAAACCAAAATATTAAGAATCTTTTATTAGGATTTTCGAATTTATATGTTTTATTTTCCTAGTAAGTAAAACATATTTCTGGAAGATATATTAGTAAAGTATACTTGTATGCTAGCTAATATTGAGTTGTCATCCATGAGAGATTTTGGTATATTAGTTGGATATTAGCTAGAATCAGACAAAATCGAAAACTGGTGTTTATTGCATATCTTTTGATATTTTAGGTTATGAAAAATTCTTTGATGTCTAATCTACCTTGGTCTATAAGTAGTGAAGTTTGTTCTTCTAACAAACTTATCCTGACATTCTAACTTCATTTTGTAGTCATAGTGATAGCCGACTCATAGTATTTTTCGTATACTATTCCGGAGAGGAGAGTAACCTAATTAGGCGAAATCTCTTACGTCCTCTCTTGAAAGACTTCTATGGGATCAAAAAGCGTATGCAAATATCGTTTGTGGGAAACTAGAATTGTATTGTTATTTTAGTTTGTGATTATTGATTTGATTGACTAACTACTGTTGAACCTCGAAATTCACCTAATTTTTCTATTATGTGATCCTTGTCTTCTTTCTACAGTCCATCGCTAAAGCTTAATACTTCAGCCATTGTGTTAAGAGGTACTTTTTTTTTATGGAAAACGAAATTATATTAAGACTAAAAGATATTGTACAACAATTCTGCAATTTTATTTTTTGCAAATACATTGGAGATGATACTCTCCTTTTTGACCTTCTGGTGAATATGGCTAGTCCTATGTTGGGATCTCGAAATCCTCGCTTCTTTAGCTATTGAGTCCGCCGCTGCATTATGGACCCTAATTATGCGCCTGATTTTTGCTTGAGGAAGTCTTTTTAGAATTTGCATAATGTCTTCAACAGTATTCTCAGTGACCCAAGAAGTGATCTCACCAGATTTGTTGATAGAATCAGCCAAGATTTTGCAATCTGTAGCTATTGTAACACTTGAGAGGAGATTTTCTTCTAACCATTTCAAAGTTCTTAGGAGCGCCTTTGCCTCTGCATGGACGGCCGTGAAAGCCAACTCTGAACCCACTGATATATGCATGAACGCTTCTTGGTCAGTTGAGTAAAGTATGAAAGCGTACCCCATAGAAAAATCCTCCTTTTTAAAAGCAGCATCAATAAATATTATCCAATCCGAATTGAAATCCGACCAAGAGGATCTATTGGTCTTATTTCCTTTTTTAGTTAAAGGACTGTCGTTTGTGCTTGCCTCTTTCATATAATTCTTGATTTGTTCGATCAGTCTTATGGGATCTGGGTTTGTTTGTTGAAAAATTACCTCAGACATGTATTTCCAAATAAACCACGTAATAGTAGCAATTTTTTCCTTGAATTGTGAGAAATTTGGGTCTTCAATCCAAGTTTTAACCCATTCCTCAATCGAAGCTGTGAAAATTTGCGTATTTGCTGCATCTAGAGAACACCCAAACCATATGGCCCTCGCAAAGGGGCAATTTTTGAAAAGATGTATTTTCGTTTCCACCTCTTGAGAATTGCACATGGGGAAAATTGGCGAGATTTCCGAATTGTGTGCTGCCAGTCTACTTTTTGTGGGTAAGGCCTTTTGAATTAACTTTCAGATGAATAGTCTAATTCTTGGGATAATTTGTATTTTCCATAAAGATCTCCATGGGAAATCCTTGTCGTTCTCATTATCCTGGCCTTGATTTATCACAAAATTGTATATATTTTTTGCCGAGAAGACCCCTGAATCATGGTGTTTCCATCTAATTTTATCTGAACCTTCTATTCTAGGGTGAATTGTCAGAATCTTTTCCTTTATTTCGGGGGTGAATAAGTTAGTTACTAAATCACAGTTCCACTCTCCTTTTTCATTTAATAGCTCTTTGACTTTTTGTGGTAAGCGTTCTTCTTTATCAATTGGTTGGTTCACGATATCTTCATTGGTTATCCAATTGCCTTCCCAAATCTTCACCTGATTTCCATTTTTCACTTGCCAAGTGTAATTTCCTTTGATAATATTCATACCTTTTTGAATGCTTGTCCATATCCAAGAAAGCTCATAGTTTCTAGTTGGTTCCATTGGGTTTCCGTTATCGAAGTTTTTCGCTTCTAAAAGTTTTACCTATAATTGGTCTTTTTCAATTATTAGTCTACTGGCTAGCTTTGTGAGCAGAGCTATATTAAACTTGTGTGGGTTCTTGATGCCCAATCCTCCCTGAGATTTAGGTCGACACATATTATTCCACTCCCTTATATATCCACCTTTCTTCTTGGAATCGTCTTTTTTCCACCAAAAATCTCTCTGAATTTTGTCTAGTTTATCCAAAGTTCTTTTGGGAAGAGCTAACATTTGCATTTGGTAAGTGGGGTAAGATTGAAGAGTAGCTTGTATTAAAACTATTCTTCCCGCTTGAGATAGCAATTTTGCCTTCCAACCTTGAAGGGTGTTGTAATATCTTTGTAGGAGAGGTTCAAAATTTTCTTTTCTATTTCTGTCGAAGAAAAGGGGAGTTCCAAGATATCTATATTTTTTCGTCATCAAGGGAACTTTTGGAATTTTTGCTATTATTTTCCCATGTTTGGGATGAATTTTTGGGCTGAAGTAAATTCCGAATTTTTGGAGGTTTACCATTTGGCCAGTGATCTCCCCGAATGAGGATAGGATATCTAGAAGATTTTTTGCTTCACCCAGGTCGTCTTTGGTGAATAAGAAACAATTATCGGCAAAGAAAATGCGCGAGATGGTTGGGGCATTTTTGTTTATTTTTAGCCCAGAATTTTTTTTCTCTAAGGTAGCTTTTTCTAAAAGTCGAGAAAGGATCTCCATGCTAACGAGGAAAAGATAGGGGGATAGAGGGTCTCCTTGTCTGAGACCTCTTGATGTAGTGAAAATTGGACCTGGGGAGTCATTTAGGAGGATTGAGAACGAAGTAGTGGAGATGCAATGAGAAATTAGGTTGACCCAGGTATCGCTAAAACCGAACGAGGATAGCGCCTTTTTTATAAATGGCCACTCAACCCTATCAAATGCTTTAGAAAGATCCAATTTTAGCGCTAAGAAACCTTTCTTTTTCTTTGATGTTTTCATCGAGTGAATTAGCTCATGAGCAATGATGATGTTGTCGGTGATTTGTCTTCCTGGTAGAAAAGCGGATTGGTTTTGGGGAAATGATTTTTCTTAAAATGGCTTTAGTCTATTTGCGAGAATTTTTGAGATAAGTTTGTAAACTGTATTACTGAGACTGATGGGTCTAAAATCCCCCGGAGTTTGAGGAGTGGTGATTTTTGGGATAAGGGTAATGAAAGAGTGATTTAAATCCTGGTCCAAAACTCCTGTTTTAAAAAACTCTTTGATCGTGTAGGTGACATCAGGCCCTAAAATTTCCCAATTTGCTTTTAAGAAGCCCGGTTGAAAACCATCCGGACCAGGAGCACCCCAAGGATTCATATTGGATAGAGTAGACCAAATTTCTTCTCGAGATGGGATTTGAGTTAAGGTAATGTTTTTTTCATTGGAGATACAAAGTGTAATTATTTCCTACAAATCGACATTATGATTACTCATATTCGAGGTTCCAATCTGGGTGAAATGGTCTATAAGAAGGGAATTTAGTTGTTCTTTATTTGAGATCCAAAGGCCTGAGGGTTCTCTGAGTGTGTGGATTGCATTGATTTTTTTCCTACTGGAAGCTGAAGCATGGAAATACTCAGTATTTTGATCGTATTCCTTGAAAAACTTATCACGAGATAGCTGGTGGTAATAATCATTTTTGATTTCATACCATTTCCCAAGCTCCGCTTGTAAATCCTTGAGAATTGTTATTTTGTTAGAAATATTTTCCGAATTGTGAATATTCTCTGTTCTGGTAATCAATCTTTTTATATTTTTGTGGATATTACCGAAAACTTCATAATTCTAATGGGCAAAATCCGAGGATAAGGATTTTAGTTGTTGGGCTAAGTTTGAGGAGGTACTGGATTTTAGTTTCCAAGAAGCCTCAACAACTGAAGTTAACGTAGGGTGGTTTAATCAGGATCAGATACATCTAAAAGGCTTTTGTAGTTTCTTGGGTTCCGGGTTTGAGTCAAATAAAATCGGTGTGTGATGTGGCCCTACTTTGGATAGATGGCTTACCTTTGTATCCGGGAATAATTGAATCCACTGGAAAGATTCAAGTGCTCTGTCAATTCTCTCGCAAATGTTTGCTTCTCCACTCCTATTATTTGACCAAGTGAATGGTGCACCTTCATAATCCGCATCTTATAAACCCATTGAGTCTGTTACGTTTGTCACAAAAGCTTTACTACTCGAGCTTGTGTTGTTTCCACCTTGCTTCTCGCCCGGGTCTAGGATGATATTTAGGTTTCCAATTAAAAACCATGGATTTTTAATTCCTTTCGCTAAATCTGAAATATAAGACCACTGGAAAAGTTTTTCATCAGCTTCCACTGCGCCATATACACAAACCATTTCTATAACTGTATCTCCTATTTTTGATTATAAATGGCAAACATTGAAATTTTCAGATAATAATTTCATTTCCAAGTTATTATGCCAAGCAATGGCCAGCCCCTTAGCTAATTCCACAGATGGAACAATGAACCAGTCATGAAACTTGGAATTCTTTAAGAAAAATTCCATTTTGTCTAGTTGGGCCTTTGTTTCAGAAAGAAAAATTATGTCTGATTTATCATCCTGGCATAGCTGGTTTAGATGATCCATAGTCAAAGGAGTTCCAATTCCTTGGACATTCCATGAAAGAAGTTTCATTGTGAAAACCAGTCGAAAAAATCAGGGAAAACTGAAGAAACTATACAAGTGGATGAGTTCTAAAAACCAGACCAAACAGAAATGGATAAGAAAAAGAAATATTTAACCCAGCAGGATAAAGCTACGGACTAGAAAAGCAAAGAAAGAGGTTTCACATGTAGAATAATATTAAAGGCTTGGAACATGTAAATGAAACTGACAACCACAAAAGGCTAACAAAGATGGAAGAGACAAATTTTATGAGAGGCTTATGGGGAAAAGAATACTAAGGGACCAGGAATTGAAAATAAAACTACAGCTTAGGCTAATATTTAAACTAACTAACAGTTCTTACAAAGTAACACCGAAGAAAAAACTTTGATGCATAAACATTGAAAACAAAGGCTTATGACAATTAGATGAGAAAAAAGAAACAAACCAGAGTAAAAGCGATCATAATCTCTAATAACAACTTTATACAACAAGTTCTTCAAAATGAAATGGACTGATCTACTGTTACTTTAGGGGATAAACTGGTACTTCAAGAAATTGGAGCTGTCTCGGTCTTCGTCTTCATTGTTATTATTCTCAACCAGGGTTCTCAATAATAGTATCTGATTAAGAAGTGGTGTAACTATCCAATGAAAAACTCCACCACCTGCTGAAACTATGTAAGAGGACGAACTTGCATGCTCCTCTAGTTGATATAAAAATGCATAAAATTGTTGAACTGCAGCTTAATTTGCCCAGCAGTGAACTTCTACTTTTTGGTGAGAATATCCAAAATATAGTACTTGGCTAGCTTATAACTCCACAGTCCACAGAATCCATAGAAAAAATTATGAAATTCAAAATACACCCCGAATATCCAAAATGAGTCTAGCTTTGATAGAGCGGAAAAACTAGCTTTGACGTAGCGGAAAACCAACCATTACAGGAAATAAGAAGGAAAACAGGTAAATAAGACCGAAAAAAATTCATCAAGCTAGCGAAAAACAACTCACTCTCGCTAAAAAATAGGAAATAAAGGGGGTAACCATGTAAAATAAATAGGTATCAGATATGGAATCATTAGATAATTCCCACTCTTAGATGAAGAAAAAGACCTCCAGCACTCTCCTAGAACAATATTTAGACTCTATGTGTCTCAAAAGTTAATGCTGAAAATTTGCAAGAAAATCCCCTGACACTTGTACAGACAGAAAATCTCCTAGAACTTACCACATAAAGGATTGAGATGTATTACCTCAAACACACAGTTTGCCTAATATTTTAAGACCCACTGTATACCAAGACTCAAGTTCAAGGAGATTGGAGATAGGAAAAATCTAAAACACATCACCAATCAAAAAACGGACATGACGATACAAAAAACCCAGCTGAAAGCTACAGGGAAGGAGATAGGATTTTCGAGGTTTTTCCGGCGAAAGAAACAACAGAGCTATGGGACACACAACACATGAAAAGAAAGAACCCAAATTAACAGAGTAAACCAGGAGGGGTAGTAATCAGATCTAATGAAAAAACTGCTAACAGCAAAATTCAATAGACATCAACAGAGATGAATGAGAAATAAATACTAATGAGGTTGACAACCTAAGTTAAGATAAAAGATTTCTGCACAAAATCCCACGAGAGAAAATAGAAGTAGAGAAATAGGAACAATTTAACTCCCAAGTCAAAGCTAAACCCCATAGGAAATCACAGGTTACAATCAATTGAATTCAATAAGGGGTGAAATTGAAATAACACACCCTTTTAATCAAATTAGAAATACCTGATTCCATGGATTAGAAATCTATCTTCATCAGCCAGATGTAGTAGGTCAAAATTGGTCAGAGATTGCTGTAGAGACAAAAAATCTTGATGCTCCAAATAAATTAAATCCTATCCCCATAATTTCACAGTAGATCGAAGAACTTGAGTATTAATCAGCCATCAGAGATTATGAAAATTAATTTAGCCTCTCATGGCCTAAGCAAAATAACCGAAATAGACTTTAGGGAAGAAAAAACTGGTTTTGACGGGAGAAAACGAAGATGGGTTAAGATGAAAGAAGAAGAACACGAATTTTTGGAAGATTGTTCACTTAAATCCGAGACATGCAAGGGATTGAACACCGACAATGGTTAAAATCGGTGCTTGGTGGGTTGGCTCGGCGGTCGCCCGATTCTCCCGATTCGCCCGATTCCAGGGGTTAGTCGTGGGAGAGTTTGAGAGATTTTAATATATTTAAATCTCTAAGGATTTAGAGGGAGTGTGAGAGAGTCTTGGCAATTTGGGGGGTTTAACCCAAACTTCTCAGAAATCTCTTGTTTTTTGAGAGATTTTGTCCAAGCACAAAAATATCATGAAACTCCCTCAAACTCCCCCCAATTATAAACTCCTTATGATTCTAGTGTTTTACGACTAACAGGAAGTTTAAAAGATTTTAATCAAATCTCTCACCACTAACAGGGAGTTTAAGGGATTTTGAGGTAGTTTTAGAAACTTCCTATAAATCTCTCACCACTAACAGAGATTTTAAAAGATTTTGACAAACTCTCTCACGACTAACAGGAAATTTGCTAACTCAGTTAAAATCTTTCAAACTCTCCCACGACTAACCCTCAGTAGTCGTATTAAGAGGTACTAACTCGGTTATAAATAATACATAATTCTTATTGATTGATACAAACAAAATTACAGTCTTCAATCCCCGATTACAGTGAAATGCCAAAATAAAAGGGAAATTCTCTTTTTCCATACATTCCTATCGTTAGAAATTTACTTTAACCAAGCTTAATCAGTTCCGGTGAACATAAGATTCACTTGAGATGAGGATTTTTCCGCTAAACTGGTATCGGAAACTTGAATCATGTCTTGTTTGTATCTTCCTGTTTGGAATCTTTGAAGCAACATATTTATTCTAAAAAGTTAAAAATATAGTCCATGATGACAATTCCCTATCCTAATCGGTAAGTTGGTCACGAGGTGTTAATTAACATTTACAATATAATTCATGCCTTGTAGATCTGACAAACGCAAATATTGGATACAGTGTCAACCATGCGAAAGTTGCTAGCTGCAAGACGAACCAGTATGGCAGTACCCAATCCAAATACATCATCTAGTTAGAGAGGAGTATTTTGCAAATCTGGGGTTTTTAAATATCTTTTGATCAAGGGTGTGCTAATTGATGTGGTGAGGTTCATGATCAACGACAAAGTTATTGTAACTATGATTACTATGATTCATATGGTAGTGGTCATAGCTATACAATTGGAGTTAAGGCAACGGAGGAGGAAGAAAATAGGAAAAAAAAAGTTATGACTAGCTCAGCTGGTCATTCCGTTCATGCGTTTCAGGAGGTTTCAGATTCGAGTCTCCAATGGCGCAATATTGCAGAATTTGACATGGAAAATAGAATTGGCTTGCCATCCTTACGGCATAATCAGTCCCCTATCCGTTTCAGCTCCCTTGACTGGTTCCTCATGAAACTCGCTGGTACGCTAGTACGGCAACAACACGGTATTTTTGCTCAAAATAAACTGTGTCGTTACTTACGGCGTTGCATGGCTCAAGATATCACAATCACCTTTAAACCTATCAATCAATTTGCTTAGCTTCAAAAGATCGAATAAATGCAGTTTGGTTTCTCATTAATCTTTGGTTGTTGGGGTAGGGTACTCTAACTTTTCAGTAACAGTATTTTTTTCTTTATATTGGAGCTAGTACGTGACATCTATTTTCTTATCCTTCGGCGAGTGGTATATCGCTATTTTGGTTGTTGCCCTTATTTACTGTGTATATGTCTTTTTGGAAGCTTTTGTACATGCGGGATCCAAAAGCCAAAAGGGCAGAATGGTGTGATGCTTAAAGTTTTTTCAGCTAATTATTATTATCCCATCACTGCATCCGTGTTTCTATGGACCTGAAGATAAGGGAAGATAATAGGTCCCTTATCTTGTAACCCAATGATTAGCCAATAACACGAGATGAGATGAGATGAGATTAGTTGCCAGGGCAATAATCAAAGAAACTGGTTGTGGTTTGAATTTTTCACTGTAACGTCTTGAAACATATAACATGCATTAGGAGTTTCTTTTTTTAGGCATGTAACCAAAGAAAATAACTAGAAAGAAATTACACGTAGATATTTTGTATCCACTGAGTCATCTGAAATGGTTGCTTCCTTGTTTGTGCCAGAATGTTATATGGCGTTGTACGGTGTTGGTTGAAAACCAAGTCACTTTTGGATGTCCAGAGAATTCATAAGAGAAAATAGAAATTTGATATTGATTGGATATGGCCGGCTTGTTGTAAAATATGAGAAATGGTTGATTGGTTGTGCAGGAGAAGATGTTGGTTTGCAGAGCCGGTCATGTATCTAGAAGGGCCCGTACGTGTTTTTTTGTAGGGCCTTTTATAGTGTCGAATATTTTGTAACAATTGTAAAAAGTGCGTCAATGTTTTTTTATATAGACGAATTCGCTAGAATATTTTTTTACACTTAACTGGTTTATTAGCGCGTATTTTCAAAAATTAAAAAAAAAATATTCAATTGAAACTTTTTATTTGTTGATATACATCTGCATGAATAAGAATACACAACAAAAACTCAAATGATGTTGCCGCATGTACTATATTTAAGGTCTTGGGAGGTAATAATAATAGACAAATCCAAAAGGCGTCTAGAAAAAAAAAACAATGAAGAGACTAGCTCGGTGGATGATGCATTAACCAACCCTACCTGGATTAGTTTTAGCTCAGGATCAGGAGTTCGAATCTCTTCAAAGACAAAGAAGATTTATTTATTTTTGTGTGTGGAAATAAACAGTTGGGGCTAAGGGAGAAAAAATCCCTCGACAGAGCTGGGACCTATGTGGCCTTCAATTCAATTGATACAAACATGTACACGACTCTAATCCAACTAAGAGTATGAAAAGATAGGAAATCCTATTTACCGACCAAAGTTAAGGGAATAAAAATGAAACCGTCGTTTTCTTCATCATTTATTTTCACTCCATGTAAATCATATGATTTTGGCCTGAAGAAATGTCTATCCAGAGAAAAATAACAAATTTGTGTAAAAAAGATAGAAATTAAATGGTATGGTATTAAAAAAAAAACTAACATAAGAATGAAAATGAATAGATAGCAATCATATTTGATTAATATCTTTTGACTGCAGATGAAAAAAATTGAGATAACAAAATACAATATTAATGAAAAGAATCAAAGAGAAATTAAACTGGTCAAATGGTATGGTATTAAAAAAAACCTAACATAAGAATGAAAATGAATAGATAGCAATCATATTTGATCAATATCTTTTGACTGCAAATGAAAAACAAAATTGAAATAACAAAATACAATATTAATGAAAAGAATCAAAGACAAATTAAACTGATCAAATACAATATTTGATCAGTATCTTTCGACTACATAAATGACATATATAAAAATTAGGCATGAGGCACCATGAATCCATTGATGTTAAACAAAAAATTAAAGAGAAAAGCTAACAATAATTATCTCAATCAACCAAAAACAATAGTGAATCATACCTGGGAATAGAGTTGTGTAAAGGAACTTGATTATAAAAGGGATTAAATTAAGAGTTAAGTTAATGAGAGAAGTTAATGGGAGGAATAAAAGTAACGGTTTGACATTAAAAGGGAGGAATAACTCCCAAATAAATACACATTAAAAATCTAATTCATTGTCTTAGGTAAAAACAATATGTTAATTAATTTGTAGCTCAATCTGGACCATTCTTTATGTGCCAGAAATGTAACTGAATAACTTAGATACGTGCCTCAATCTGGACCATTCTTTATGTGTCCAAACTGTACATATCCGTCCAAATAAAAAAAAACCATTGTCCCTTATAATGTAAATAAATAAATATTTGATCAGTACCTTTTGACTGCATAGACATAAAAATTGCGTGAGGCACCATGAATCCATTGATGTTAAAAAAAAAATTAAAAAGAAATGCCAACAACAATGATCCAACTAAGAGTATGAACAGTTAAGAAATGTTATTTACAGACCCAAGTTAAGGACATAACAATGAAATTGTCGTTTTCTTCGTCATTTATTTTCACTCCATGTAAATCCGATGATTTTGGCCTGAAGAAATCAAAGTCTAATTGAACAATTCCCTGCCCAGAGAAAAACAAATAAAAAAAATGTGTAAAAAAATAGAAATTAAATGGTATGGTATTAAAAAACATCTAACATAAGAATGAGAACGAATAGATAGCAATCATATTTGATTAGTATTTTTTGACTGCAAATGAAAAAACAAAACTGGGATAAAAAAAATGTCGATGAAAAGAATCAAAGAGAAACTAAACTGATCAGATACAATATTTGATCAGTATCTTTTGACTGCATAAATGACATAAAACTTAGGCGTAAAGCGCTATGAATTCATTGACGTTAAACAAAAAAATAAAGAGAAAAACTAACAACAATTATCTTAATCACCCAAAATAATAGTGAATTAAAAGGGAAGAATAACTCCCAAATAAACACACATTAAAAATCTAATTCATTGTCTTAGGTAAAAACAATATGTTAATTAATTTGTAGCTCAATCTGGACGATTCTTTATGTGCCAGAAATGTAACTGAATAACTTAGATACGTGCCTCAATCTGGACCGTCCTTTATGTGTCCAAACTGTACATATCCGTCCAAATAAAAAAAAATCATTGTCCCTTATAATATAAATAAATAAATATTTGATCAGTACCTTTTGACTGCATAGACATAAAAATTGCGTGAGGCACCATGAATCCGTTGATGTTAAACAAAAAATTAAAAAGAAAGGCCAACAACAATGATCCAACTGAGAGTATGAACAGTTAAGAAATGTTATTTACAGACCCAAGTTAAGGACATAACAATGAAATAGTCGTTTTCTTCATCATTTATTTTCACTCCATGTAAATTCTATGATTTTGGCCTGAAGAAATCAAAGTCTAATTGAACAATTTCCTGCCCAGAGAAAAATAAATAAAATAAATGTGTAAAAAATAGAAATTAAATGGTATGGTATTAAAAAACATCTAACATAAGAATGAGAACGAATAGATAGCAATCGTATTTGATCAGTATTTTTTGACTGCAAATGAAAAAACAAAACTGGGATAAAAAAAATATTGATGAAAAGAATCAAAGAGAAACTAAACTGATCAAATACAATATTTGATCAGTATCTTTTGACTGCATAAATGACATAAAACTTAGGCGTGAAGCGCCATGAACTCATTGACGTTGAACAAAAAATTAAAGAGAAAAGCTAACAACAATTATCTTAATCACCCAAAACAATAGTGAATCATACCTTGGGAATAGAGTTGTGCAAAGATGAACCTTTGGGAAAGGAATTTGATTATAAAAAGGATTAAATTAAGAATTAAGTTAATGGGAGGAATAAAAGTAACTCCCAAATAAATGGACAATTCTCTTCTTTATATGCCTAATGGGAGGAATAACTCCCAAATAAATGACATTAAACCGACGGGCAATCAATTTAAATTCATTATTTTAGGTAAAATTAATATTATGTGAATTAATTTGGACCCTTCTTTATATGCCTAAAATATAGATTGAAAATTTTAAATATGTAGCTCAATCTGGACCATTCTTTATATGCCAGAAATGTAACTGAATAACTTCAATACGTGCCTCAATCTGGGCCGTTCTTTATGTGACCAAACTGTAGATCTCTGTCCAAATAGAAAAACACCATTGTCCCTTTTAATATAGATATCATCTTTTTCCTATAAAACTCAAATGATGATGCACTAATATCTGCGTGATATGTCTTAGTTTACAAAGCTTTACATTCCTATAAAAAAAATGAGCACAATCCGTCGTTCAAAATTAAAGGGTTTAAATTGAATTGGTAGATGACGAGGTTTGGTATGTCAGAAGAATGCACTCATATTTAGTAGGAACGTAGAGCTTTGCATAAAAAACATATCACCAAAACATTAACTTCATGTCGATGTCACTGTAGTACAGAGGCAAAATCATTGGATAATGATATCAGTGATCTAAGTTCGAAACTCCTCGACACCAAATTCTTTATCGATAAAAATAAATCATTAATTACCGGTCAAAAAAAGGAAATTTAATTTCGATTCCGTCATGTATGAGCTTCATAAGAGAATTGGCATCAAAATTATGAGATAATGAGAATAACCATGTGCATGGAACTTTCCCTCCATAGGAAGGTTGCCCTTAGGAAGTTGAAATGTGAGATACTATAATGTTAACGTTGTATGCCATTCAAGAATTAGACCCATGATACTTAACTTTTTGTATTTTGACAAGGTAGACGCCAGTATGCCATCACTTTTTTTGAGTAGTGTGTAGACTTGGGTTTTCTTAAGAGTATCCCATCTGCATTCTACATTCTTAAAGAATTGCTTTCTACATTGTTAAAGAATAAAAGAAACAACCGCCATCATTCCAGGTGTTCCATGAGAACCTTAAGCGAGTTGAATCAGAAAAGAGTGTGTAGTGGACATTCAATTAATCTAGAACTCCCCTTGAGTCCATGATCCCACCCTGATCTGGAGATTGCTTAAATATTGCGTGTAACCTGTACAAAACGGGCCTAACACCTAAAATGCTAGCTACCCCAACATTTGTCTCCACAAGTTTACGGCTTCCCTATAGAACTCACCATCCCTAAAAGTTCCACATTTCTAAATCTAAAGTTTAGATGGAGATATATATTAAGAGAAAGATTGTACAAAGTATACAGGACTACCAGAGGTTGTGAAAGAAAAAAGCAAATTACATCAAAAAAAT